>NC_033796.1:57745669-57756651 GCF_001876935.1 Asparagus officinalis
ACACCGAAGCGGCGTGGAAACCGTTGTTTCTCTTTTATGAGAAAGCTGAAATTGTTGCAAACGCTGTGCCGACCCCCAAGCTTCGACGAGTCGCTCGGGGTGCAGTCTCTGGAACCAAGCGTCTTCGATCAGAACTTTGCCCGATCCTGCGTGCGAAGCGACCCAGGCGATCGACTATCCTCACCTTGAATTCGGGACAAATCTACGCTGTCACGGTGCTCCGCTCGAGGGCCGAAAACTCACAGGGAATGGACGAAAACATGCTGCCATATAACGTCTTCTGCTCTTTACCCTGAGCGCGGCGCGTCAGATTTGGGCGCACCCACGCGGTTGGAGCGCGTCGGCTTTGGCGTGACCGCAAAGTGGAGGGTCGGATCTAAGTGACCCACGATTTGGCGACCCGCGCCCAAGGCAGTCAGATCAAGTGACCCGTGCATTTGGAGGGTCGATTCGCGGTGACCTGCGGAATTGGTGGGTCGGCGATCGAGTGACTGCGAATTGGCGGTCGCGGATTAGAAGTGACCCTCGCTTGGGCAGGGTCGACTCGCAGTGACCCGCTCGAAGTGGAGGGTCGGATCCAAGTGACCCGTGATTTGGAGGCTCGGATTTGAGCTGACCCACTTTTCCTGATCTTTCGGCCGCAGCTGCTCGTCGGATTTAGGCCTTCCAAACTTTGTGCAGTTTCAGTATATGTGGCTGTCTTTTCCACTCTCTTTCCTCTCGCAACCTTTTGGCCGATTCTTGCCCGCAGAATTCGCACCGTTTGCGTCGCAAGCAGTGCGCTGGGCGCTTTTTGAATCCGCCCCTCGAGAGTTGAATGGTACCTTTTGAACTTGTACTCATTCACTTGTTTATGATTTGGAGGAGGGCATTTTGTCCGCTGTTGCGAGGCACTTGCTTGCCTCTACATTTGTAGATCGCCGCGCTAACGGATCCCGTCAATTGACTCAAAGCCCTAACGATTTGGCGTGCAAAGCGCGTTCGCGTGCCTGCCTTTGGCGAGCTTCTCTTCGATAAAGTGGGCGCGCCTTCTGTACTCAACCATCCTTGATTGAGGAGGAGTTCAGATCTGCCAGACTCGGCACTCGTGCTAGGCCGGCTCAATGGCCGATTGCAAAGCGTTTCAGCTTACCGCAGCCAACCGTGGCGAGCGCATTGCATCCTTCTTCGGCTTGCGAGAGGCTGCGAGGGATCTGCGAGGAGCAGGATGATAGAACTCTCGAACTTCAGTTGGTCGAACTCGTATGTAATACCCCAACCCTGAGAGCGGTTGCATGTCTGATTCAGTATTAATAGATTTGATTGAATACCTCATATACCACCAAGATGCATTTCTTTTCGCGGACCCATATTCTTAGAAATCCAAAGTTCAAGCGGTGAGCCTGCTTGGCCCTGGAGCAATTCCGTAGGATGGGGCTACCCCCTGGGAAAGTTTTTCCAGGGGAGCGCGGTGAGATGAGCGACAAAAACGCTGCTGAAAAGACATTGTGGTGGGTTTGATTGCAGTCCAGTCCATCAGATCTAGTAGCGTCTACGACACCGCGGGATTCCGGGGCGCGGGCGTTACAAATGGTACAGAAGCCAAGCAATCGATTGTGAGAGCCATAAGCTGCATGCGGCCGCCAAATGCTACTCTGCATGAGGACGGGCCACCTCTTGCAGGCCGTAGGAGCCACCTCTAGAATCTCACACGGATGGTACGGTTCTTGGATGATATCTGGTCTGGCACAACCGAGGACGTTCGCAGTTACAGTGGGCGAGTATGCTAATACCCCGCAACCGCTTGAGACGCGTGATGTGATTTAGGTATTGATAGATTTGAGTTGGAATACTCATACCACCAAGGCTCATTCTTCTTTTCTATCGGGAACCACAATTCTTAGAAACTCCAAAGTTAAGCGCGTGCTTGGCCCTGCCGAGAAATTCTAGCGATGTGGTGGACCCCTGGGAAGTTTTCCAGGAGCGCTTGTGAGTGAGGACAAAAACGTGCACTGAAAAGACATGTGGTGGTTATACATGATGCTTCCAGTCCAATCAGATCTAGCTTAGCGTACCGACACCGGGATCCGGGTGCGCGGCATTACAGTCGCTATTCGACCACTTCTTCAACCGGGATGCAGATCCGAGCGTTGGCGACCACGACAGCTCCGGCAGGCGAATCCTGTTGGCTTCCCACTGCTGGTCGCCAGTTTTTTTCGCTCAAAAATTGATTGTTTCATTGCAGTATTCATTACAACTTTCGGTCGTTATAATGAAAACAAAAGATAGCCTTTTTATAAGACTTTTACACAATGAAATGCAAAAAATTACAATCTCGTCAAACAAATGCAGAGATCGTTTATCAGTCTTCTGCTGCGGGGCATCTTCGCCAATGTGCCCGGGTGTTATTCACTGGACCACTTTGATACAGAATCTGTCGTTGATTGCGAAAAATTCGACAGAGCTTCCTTCACCGAGGAAGTATTTGATTTGAAAGCGCTTGATGATCGACAAGCCGAAATCAGCGCGCTCTTCTCGAGCACTCAAGACCAAGCCCCTGACTCAAGAACGGACGGACGGTTCAGGATCTTCGAATAGCCTCCTTCTTTATGCTGGAGAGATTCGCCGGAATCGATTTACCTCCGCGTGAAATTCGTTGCCTCCCTGACTCCTCGATCCGGCAGCCACCTCCTCGTCTTGCATAATCAATCCCCCCTTAAAAGGGGCCCTAGGCTTGGTAATTTATAGAGCTCCGGTTGGGGCGACCGTTTTCGGATATAGAACGCGATGATTCCTCCTTATCTTCAGATTAAATAACTTGATAATCATGTTTAGAGATAGGCATTTTAGACAGTTAGCAGACCTCTGGACGTGAAAAGATCATAGTGAAAACCCGTCGAACCGCCAAAACGGCGGTTTTCGACGTCAAAAACAGCCGCCGACGGCGCGCGCTGCACCCGCGGCGGGTGCGGGTCGGCCTTGGCCGTCCCGTCGACCGACCGCCAGCGTAGGTCGGCCAAAGCCCGACCCGCGCTGCGTGCGCGTGTCGGTTTCGGCCGTCCCGCATAGGCTTGGGTTCTGAAGCCTCACACTTTCTTTTGGTTTTCCGACTCTTCCGAGATTTATATTTTCCACCGTCCTGCGTGTTTGACCGTCTTGTTGAATTGCATGCTTCGTTGTGGGATTGACTGTCGAACGCGCGTTGGTTGATATACACACGTGTTGATTGATGCACGCGTGTTGACCGACGCGCACGAACTAATTAACGCGTGAACTGATTGACATGCACGTGTTGATTGATGCGCGCGTGTTGATTGACGCTCGCGAACTGATTGATGCGCACGTGTTGATTGATGCGTGCGTGCCACTTGGTTCGTCGTTTTGCTTCATGCGCTTGTCGATGACAGATAATCCTCTTAGACTCGGATAACGACGTTCATCGTCTTCTCTCCATCTCGAGCTGTGTGCGGACACCCATAGGCATTTTTAGACGCCTACAGTGAGACGGCGGAGGATCACGAGGGTCGGCAAAGATGAGGCGGAGACGAAGGTCAGGCGTTGGCCGGCGAAGATGAGGCGGAGGCGGAGGCGAATATTTTGGCGGAGGGGAATTTGAGTGTGTGGTTTGGGGATGAAATTTTTGGGGGGAATTTGAGAGGGTGCGCTGTTTGGGGATGAAACTTAACCCTAACATAACTCTCAAACGGTTTCAACCGTTTGGGCGGATATGTTCCAAACAGTCTAACCCGTTTGGGATCACTGTTTGGGTTTATTCAATAGCTCAAACGGTTTAAACCGTTTGGATTGATTAACCCAAACGGTTTAAACCGTTTTGGTTATTTTGACTTGCCCAAACGGTTCCAATAACCGTTTGGACTGTACTGTTTTGTACTAGTGCATAATGAAAGGGTTTAACTCATCACCACCGAATAAGTAACTCAAACTGAACAGGATAGTTACCCACTTAACATTGGTGACATGGAATTAAGGTGCCTTTTAATTTGTTAATTATAGCAAATTTTTACGGGGAAGCAGCAGCATATGGCCACCCAAGCAAAAGAAAACTTTGCTATGCGTGATTTATGCTTTCTAAAAAAATAACCATCAGGAAAGAGCAAAGAAACTATGTTGTTAATTAATTTCGAAAAGTAGTGAACAAATCCAAAGATGGAGAAACATAATGAACACTAAATTGCAAGATTACTAAATGGAATAGCTAATCTACGAACAGAAAAGAAACGTTAAAGAAAAGAAACAAAAATGTTCCGCAGCAAAATACCAAGCTGCATCAAGAATATAAATCCTATATTTTTCAATATTCACTAATGTCGGTCACGTACGCCTACAAATTTATGTTTTGTATATTCAAATGAAGTAATGCTACAAAGTTTCTTAATTTTCAACTATGATGTTCGGTGCTCAAAGCAATCAAGAGTTCACAGGGACCTAGTGGACACAACTTGCTCCAACACCTCGATAAGGATTAATGCAGCCCCTCGGATGATTCCACTATATATGTAAGATAAGGGAGTTCTTCGACATCAAGAACGAGGACTAGTCTTTGGAGGAGCATGGAATTTTCTTGCCGTTTCCCGTCTAGCTCCATTGATTAGGCGGTATTGTCATTTTCTTTTGTTGTTTAGACTTGTAGAGGTGTTGCGACTTTTGGTTGTGCATATATGGAGCATACCCTTCTATACTATCTATGAAAGTAAATCATTTTGAATATATATATTATCATCCATCTGTTTACTTTCTATCATGATTTACCTGTAGAAATGGCGAACACAGCGACGAAGACCGCAGGAAAAGACGAAGAACATGTTTTGGGTGCCTGGCGGTCGACCGCGAGTGGCGCGGCGGTCGACCGCAAACATGCACGAAACAGGAAAAAGTCTCTGGACTTTTCGCAGTCGACCGCGTCGACTGGCACGGCGGTCGACAGCGAGACCCTGTAGGATTATTTTGGGTTCTGTCGTTTTTCGCGGTCGGCCACGAGTCGGGTCAGGCCCAGTTTGGGTTTTCCTGTTCTGTTTGAGTTTCTGTATTGATATAAATAGGAACACGATTTTAAGGGTTTGGTAGGCTTATTGTGGGGATATTTGGAGTACAGAAAAGATATATTTTCTGAGCTATTAGTTAGGGTTTTATTTGGAGAGAATTAGAGATTTGTTGGTAAAATTAGTTGGTTGATTTGAGTGATTTGTAATCTCAGTTTGTACTCTTCTTCTCTATCAGTGAAAACATCATCCCCTTCTTGCCCCGTGGACGTAGGCAACTTGTCGAACCACGTTAAAATTGATTGTTTGTGTTTTGTGCTGTTATTTTTATTTGGTTGGCCTTTATCTCGGCGTTTGTGTTGGTTCCTCAAATCACATCGGTTTGATTTTGGCGTCCGCCGCGCACAACAAGTGGTATCAGAGCTTAGGTTAATTGGAGGAGTAGATTGCTTTGGAAGCTCGTCTAGGGTTTCAGTTGGTGATAAATGTGAGATTTTTACTATTGTGGATCTTGTCTTCCATCGTGTGGGGGTGAGATCTTTTTGAGGCTCTTGTTAGGGTTTCAATTGGAGGTAAAAATCTATCTTTCTCGTAGTGTGGAACTATTTTCTTTTAGTTTGTTCCGAATTGGTTTGTTGGTGCTTTAAGGGAGATGACTGAGAAAGAAGGATTTGAGGCTGGGTTATTCGACTATTGGTGTTGTGCATGGATTGTTGAGGAGTACTTTGACCTGCAGATTGAAGTCCTGTGAGCATATTGGTATGAGCAAGAAGACCGAGGTGGAGGTTGGTACTTCTATCTATCGATCGAGGGGTTTTCTAGGTAGTGTTCATTTAGGAATTTGGGGGCCTTCCAAAGAGGTATCATTGGGAGGTAATCGGTATTTGGTTTTTGCGGTTGGGGACTATTCTAGGCGTTGGTGGGTTGCAACCAAGTCATGTTGGTGTGAAGTCCTAGAAGTCAACAACAGATGGAGGAAGTATATTGGCAGAAGGTAAGTCATCGTTCTGTTTTTAGTAGGGTTTTTTCTTGTATTTGTGCCGAGCTCACGGCAGTTTGAGACACTTCATTGGAGAGGAAACATTAGGGCGATGAGATGAGATGACAGTTTTGATAGGTCGTTCCTTGCTAGAGGATGAGGATCGGTGTTGGTTGTCGAGTATTGGATTACAGAGGAGTTTTGGAGCTTCGACATATTTGGCTCATCTTAGTGATAGGTTGCCGATTACTACATTTAGAGTTTTTGGATTTGGTGGAGCTGCTTCAGATTTTAGGTTACGACAGATGTTTAGTTGCCCAGCATTTGGTCACATCGAGGATGTGAGATTTGATCCGATTGCACTTTTGGAATTCAGAGGCTCGTTTGGTTATTAGTTAGGAGACTCTGATTTTGTTCTGAGCAGGTATGTCACATTTGACTCTCGACAGGTGGAGAGTGTTGATCAGATTGTTGGGATATCGCAGCGGGTAGAGTGTGATGCTACTCCACATTAGGTGGAGATTACTCCACATACTCCAGATCATACTACATCGTTTGGAATTCCAGCTGAGGTGATATAGTTTGGGGATCATTTGGATTTGGATGCAGATGATGAGTTGGTTGATTCGAGTGCAGCTGGTGGACATAGTTTCGATTTGGATATGGTCGTTGGTTCATCTCAGTTGGAGGTGTTTGGTTTGTTTCACTTTAGGCATTAGGAGAGCTATCATCCGCAGATTTGTTAGTGAAGAGTTGAGAACTCTTCTATTAGATTGAGGGTCTTTGGAGGCTATTGGGTGAACTACGTGAATGCTTGATTCCTTGGGCAAGAGGATACATAGGCAGTCATTTATGATGCAGTCGGTTTGGTGAGTTGATATCGATGTTTGGAGAGTGATCACATTCTCATTTGGGTCTCGACTTGTTGTGGATTGAGTCCGTTATCGTGGTTTTGTTCCACTTCGTACTGGACGCGACGCAATAAGTGAGACATTTATTTTGGTTGGTGTCGGCTTAGTTTTGGAAGAAACTTCACCGAGGTGGAGAATTGTAAAAATGGTGAACACAACGATGAAAATCGCAAGAAAAAACGAAGAACAAGTTTTGGGTGCCTAGCGGTCGACCACGAGTGGCGCGGCGGTTAACCGCAAACATGCATGAAACAGGGAGAAGTCTCTGGACTTTTCACGGTCAACCGCGTCGACTGGCACGACGGTCGACCTCAAGACCCTGTAGGATTATTTTGGGTTCTGACGTTTTTCGTGGTCGACCGCGATAGGTTCGGCGGTCGACCGTGAGTCGGGTCAGGCCCAGTTTGGGTTTTCCTATTCTGTTTGGGTTTTTATTTTGAAATAAATAGGAACACGATTTTGAGGGTTTTGTAGGCTTATTGTGGGGATATTTGGAGCACAGAAAAGAGGTATTTTCTGAGCTATTAGTTAGAGTTTTGTTTGGAGAGAATTAAAGATTTGTTGATGAGATTAGTTGGTTGATTTGAGTGATTTGTAATCTCAGTTTGTACTCTTCTTCTCTATTAATGAAAAACCCACCCCCTTCTTACCCCGTGGACGTAGGCAATTTGCCGAACCACGTTAAAATTGGTTATTTGTGTTTTGTGCTGTTATTTTGATTTGGTTGGCCTTTATATTGAAGTTTGTTATTGATTTCTTGAAGCACATCGGTTTGGTTTTGGCTTCTGCCGCGCACAACATTACCAAGAAAAACAAAACTAATATCAGTTTAAAACGAACTAACCCCAAGCTACGTATGTTATTTAGCTTAATAAATGATAATGATTTTCTACAAAAACAAAAGTAATTAAAAAGGTTAGATAAAATAAAGTGCGATAAATTTTTATAATCATGAAATATATATTTATGTATTTTGAAGATATAAATACTATTTATGTATTTTAAACTTACTATTATTGATTGATAATTGCTTACAAGAATATTCTTTACTATTAAATAACTTTTGGTTAGACTAAGATATTGACAATTATTATTTCTTTACTATTAAATAACTTTTGGTTAGACTAAGATATTGACAATTATTATTATAATGATTTTCTAATGATGGTGATAACCATAATAAGAAAGAAGTAAAGAAAGAAAAAGAAATATGAAAAATAAATACGAGTTCTAGTTTTTTATCACCTAGTTCTAAGCTAAAACTTGGAATAATTTGAGAGACTAAAACTCTCATTTTTTATAGAAAAATAAAAAAGGTGAGATAATTTTGTACCATTATCCCAGTTCTAGTTTTGTTAGAGTTCTACTTGACTAACACTGTAAAATTTTGGATAATTTTGTACCATTATCCCAGTTCTAGTTTTGTTAGAGTTCTACTTGACTAACACTGTAAAATTTTGTTCTAGTTTTAGTTCTATGTGACTAACACCTTAAAAATTTATCTCACAGATTATCTCAGTTTCAATTTTAAGTTCTAAGTGACTAACCCCCCAAGAGCGTTAAGAAAAGCGAGAGAATCACGAGTACCAACATGAAGCAAACAAATTCAAGATGTACAGATACAATCTTATAATTACATCACCATTTCATTTACATGTACAACCACATATCTTATCTGTTTACATTATTCCTTATTTGATATTTCTTACCATACTCATTAAACAAAAACTAAAAAATAAGAATAATTAAAAATAAAATAAATAAAACTCTTTTAGACACCATACAGCCAGCGGAATATTACAACGGAGGGAAACAACAAGAAATCCCCAGTCGTCTACCTATACAGAATTTCCCAAGAGAAAAATACGATGGATCAAGGAGATTTCTGCTGAACAAAATAGATAATTTACCCTAAAAGAAACGGGAGCATGAGGATTCGTTATTTCTTTAGGGGCTGTTTGGTTCGTTTCCTAGATATAGGGAAATGTATTTTCATATACAAAAACACAAGTTTTGAGTTTTCTAAACTTTTCCAAGAAATAGATTGTTTCGCTTTGGTTCGCACAAAAAAATAGTGGGAAACCAATGTATTTATTTTTCTTGTGTTTGGTTCGCATGGAAAAAAAAGGGAAAACATTTGTTTATATGGCAAAAAGCCGACGTGGCTGCAGTTTTCGTCGATTTCACAAGGTTGATGAAGGAATTGGGGGAGAGAAAAAAATATGATGTGACGGCGATTTTTACCGAGTTTCCCTTCTTCAACCCTAACAAACCAAATATGGGAAAAAAACCGACGGAAAGCTTATATCCTATGTGGCCACGAAAAATCTGATGTGGAGGCGTTGTAAAACTTTTCCACTGAGTTAAAAAATGAACCAAACAGTCCCTTAGGAGAAAACACAGCAAAATGACCACATACATCTTATGCTCTTTATAGGATGACTAGGAGGGTGTTTGGTTCAATTTATACAAATTATAGGAAATGTTTTCCACCCAAAATATGATTTCCTTGTATTTCTTTAAAAAAATTATATGAAAAATTTTAAGAAGTTAAAAAGTAGCATTTTTTTTGTTTTTTTTACTTTGCTTGTTTGGTTCAAAACAAGAAAATTGTTCATAACTTTATAGAAAATAGCAAGATTTCCTATAATTTGTAGAAATTAAACCAAACACCCCCTAAATTTATAGAAAAGTGTCAACTTTATTAAAAAATGTCAATGTGGTGTCAGATTTCTGGGTGATTTTCGCTCATTTTGAGAGAAAATTGATTTTTGTAAATTTTGGTACTTTTTTGAACTTTACAGAAAACATTTCTGTAATTTTTTTTGAACCAAAAACAGTTTACAGAAATCTACAAAAAAAGATTTAATTACAGAATTATCATTGTTAGACATTTTGCGAAAACTTTTTTATAAAATTGTGCAACCAAACACCCACTAAAGAATTAGCTTTTCAGTTGAACCCTTCACGTGCTCGCGAGGTGCTTCGGCTCTGAGCAGTATAAGATTGCTGGGTAATCACAGCCCTTGGTAGAGAACAATGGACGGGCGCGATTCATGGATAATCTGAAGCTAACGTACGGTCGTATCCACTTTAGGGAGCTAATCACAGCCGTTCACTTATCAAGAGGTGTGAATCACATTGATACCCAACCTGGACAAAAAAAATCGATTTTGTAATTCACATCGGCACCTGACGCGCTAACATTTTCGTGTAATATTGCAAGTTGTTTATACGTTTAGGATCGTAATATTCTTTCACATATTTTCGCATTTATTATCTGTCAAAATATACTGGAAAGATTTCTGCACATTCCTAGTTCATCCCATTTTTTACAGCATCCCATTTATATCATACGTTCGGAAGTTTACAAACTATGACGCTCACTTGGGTAAATATATTGCAGCAATTAATTTTAAATTTATCACTTGGGTAAATATATTGCAAAATGTAATATTCGACCGACTACAAGTGTAATACCCCAACATTTGAGAGGGTGATGTAATTAGTATTGATAGATTTGATTGGAATACTCATATTCCATACCACCAAGATATATCTTCTTTTTGGGAACCCAACTCTTAGAAACTCCAAAGTTAAGCGTGCTTGGCCTGGAGAAATTCTAGGATGGGTGATCCTCTGAGAAGTTTTCAGCAGCCATTCGATCCTGGACCATCTCATGAAGCGTGCCTCCATCAAAAATTAAAAATATTTTTTTTTTGAAGGTGATAGCGTAAGATATAATATACATTTTGTTGTCCTAAATCAACAAGCTTAATTGGCGATGCAAGCACTTTGCAGCACTGAATGCAACAAGGCCTAGGGCTTGTTTTAGAAAATGTAAATGTAATTACCTTTATCTGACAAATTTATTGTGCAACCGAACAATGAATACTGCAACTACATTTCCTGACAACCAAAAACAACCCTCAGAATTCCTTCCTCCTCCATAAATATCCGCAACACCTATCCAACAAACAAGAATGCAGCAGAGCACAAAAACAAGCAAAATTAACCACAATACATAGATATATACAACCACCAACCAGGACTGTTTAACAAACAAACGTCTAGCAAGGTGAAAACATTCACTCGTAACCTGCAGAGTTCATA
>NC_033796.1:57756661-57769494 GCF_001876935.1 Asparagus officinalis
GCTTCTTTGACAAAAATACACGCGCCCCACAAAATGGGACTTGGTTTTTACCCACAAACTCCATATGATCTCTTGATTTTAATTCACATAATAGCAGAGACTATCTCACCACTGCTATCAGTATCGAGGTCAGAGTCGATATCCTCCATTTCCTCATCATCCGTGTCAAGGTCGTCGAGGTACTGGCCAATGACACGGGCCCCACATGGAGGGATTGTTGCTTCGGTGATTATTTGCATTATTTCGTCGATGCTCTGCATTGGTTGATCAGGTTCCTCGTATTGGTTGCTCATCATGTTCTCATCCATCAGGTTGGCTGGGAGGTTTTTTAGGAACCATGCATGGTTGCGGATCTCTGGGAGCGATATCCTCTGGAAAGATTTGCATGTAAAGTGGAGGTAAAGAAAATGATAAGTTAACATGTAGACTGAAGGATAAATTTCAAAAATATCGTGAAATATTGGGAGCTTTGCATGAAAGCATCCTGGACTATTTTCATTAGAAAAAATTACCACAGACTCTGAATCAGTTGAAACTCCCGTCATCGCATGAACAGTATCAAAAAGGTTTATGACTTTGAATCGTGTGTTTATCACACGGTAACTTTCAGTTTCACAAACGTCAGTTAGACATGGTAGCTCAGTGAAATTTTTTGTAATAACTTTCTCTGATAAAAATAGTTTAGGATAGTTTATTGCAATACCCTTAATAATTCAGGACAGGCTTATGAAAGTTATCCTCAAATGAAATTAGAATTGGAAGGATTAGGATATTTAAACAATTATTTGAACTTTCAAGAGTTCAAAGAAATTATGGATTTGGATCTAAATTAAAGAGAATAGAAGTTGTTAAAAAAAAGATGCTAAAATACAATGCCTAATTACATATTAAAGTTAATAGGAGGTTCCTATAAGCTTTTAAAACTGCACCAACATATATTAGGGATATTTTTACGCTTTTACATACATCTCCCCATATCATGTGCATTTTCCTATGACATTTGAGTTTTGTGAACAGCCATCCACAAATGCTAGCAAAAAGGATGCTTAACAAGAGTCAATCGTGACCTCAATGTAATTGTCTATATAAACACTGGTCATCTTCCACTCCACACCTGAACTGTGCAACAGATAACATCCACGGTTCCTCACCCACCGTAAATGTATAGTGAACAGCTCAGTTTTGTGAACAGCTGAGCTTCATTTAGTGAACAGCTGAGTTTAGTAAATGTTTAGTGAACAGCTGAGTTTAGTAAATGTTATGAGTTCAGTAAATGTTTAATGAACAGCTGAGTTTTGTGGAACAGCTGTGCACAAATGGTTAGCAAAAAGATGATTAATTGGAGTCAAATAGGCGTGTCCTCTATGAAGCTGTCTATAGAGACACAGCTCATCTTCTACTCCACAGCTGTGACTATGCAACACCTAACATTTACCGTTCCTCACCAACAGTTTGAGAAAATTGTGAAAATAGAAACTAGCAACTCAAACTTTGGATAAATTAAATTGATCAAATTGTTCATTGTTGGAGAAATTGGAGCTCATAGGGAATATGCAATAATGATGAAGCTCAACCACAAGAGGTGCAGAATGAAAACCTTAAACCGGACTTTCAGAGGAACGAGAACGAGAACTTGCCTGTTTTGAGTCCCATTCTATCAGATGTGCATTTGCACTACGTGAGAATAGTATCTCTGGGAGGTATTTTAGAGACTTCACTTGTTTATATGCTTAGATGATATGTATACTTTTTTTTCTTTACTATTTATTCTTATTGTTCGGACTTATATGATTAGATTCTTGTTCCTCTGGAATTTATTCAGCTGAGCATTATGACACACGGTAGTTTATTTAGCTTTTCCTTCATTTTCTAGTTCATAATCCACATGGATTATAATAACACTAGTTAAAAAATTGATCCCTTCCTTTTCCAACTAGCAGAGGGCCGAGTCCTTTACCGGTAGAGGCCTTGCAAACTCCACACACCATGGTGTCTGGCTACAGTATGTTTAACTTCAATGTAAAAACATAGACTATTGTTGTCTAGAAGTGCCTGTGAAGGCAGAAACTTGCATCAGAGAAAAATATTAGATTAAAGAACCAAAACAGAGATGGAAGGACAGTATAGAAAACATAGGTGGAGAACTTAGGTGGAAAAACTGAATAATGAGAATGTTGAGTTGTACTGATGTTGGAGGGAGAAAGAGGAAAGAGATGGAAGAGACCATAGAGCTACGAACCAGATGATCACAGTTACATGAAAATTTTACTGATATCCACTGCTGAAGGGAAACTTGATCTTGTGGAAATCATTTTCACTAACGATAATTTGCTTTAGAATGTCATTCATTATGGTGCCACTGATTCTTCTTTAGCGGGAGGACAAACAAGCAAATTATGTTCGAAACAGAGAGGGCATGGAAGAAACGTGGTTAGGCAGGGAGACATGGAATTGGAAAACATAAGAAACATATACATATGGAAATAAGACGAGACAACTCATTTTGCCGAATGAACAATGGGCCAGTGGTCGGGCTCATCCTGCTAGTTATACTGGAGCTGGACGACCTCGTAACTTCCATCACCTTCCATCACTTGACAGTCATTTAGCTACACGACCAACCACCTCATAACCATTTTCCCCATATTGAGTTTGAACTTTGAAGGACATTTGTTCTTTTTCCCCATTTTATTTCCTCTTATCCCCCACCACCCACCCAACCGCCCAAAAAAGAACCCCCCAATTCCTCAAATTTTCTTTAAAATTTTTTGATTAGAGTAAAATATATATGTATGTGTGCGTGTGTATAAAGGTACAATAGTTCCTTACACACACACACACACACACACACATAAGAAGGTAACTAGTTTGATTTAAGAAACCATCATTATGAAAATGTTCAGAAAATATTTATGAAATAATTTTTTACTACAACCAATTTTTCTTATTAAAATAAATATATAATAATTTTGAGATTTATGATGGTTTAAATAGCACAAATTTATTTAAAAAAATAAATGTACAACAGGACCTCTATTTTTATTCAACAGTCATTTCAATTAATTAAATAAAGTGTAGCTGGAAAAGAATTTGAAATTTAAAATTTAAAATAAATACTCAAATTATTTAAAGATGTGTCAGTTTTAAATTCCAGTAAAGAACATCAAGATTACAATGGATAAAGTTAAAGCATTAGAATGAAAAACTCTACACTGAATTCATGAAAATTTGTTTCTCAGTAAAATGTGTGTTTATTTTCTATATTTCTTACTCTGCAAATCATATGCATAAATATATTTTTTTAACACATGCATCTTGCACATGCATTTTATTTTGTTACAAAAGAAATAAAAACTTATATAAACAATATCAATAGAGGATAAAAAATATATCTTTCTCCATAGAAACTTATAGAATTTGTTAAAAAATAATTTATATCTTCGCACGTGCATATGCACACGCACATGCAGCAATGCTAGTAATATATAGTTATATATGTGCCTTAAAATCCCTACACAACGTTTTCCTTCATGCAAGGTATTCTACTAAAACTATCATGTCATGAGAAAAAAGAAAGACATAATTATTTCAATCATACAAATTAGCAAATGATTGTGTTCTCAACAATAAGCAAAGGCAACTCAGCAATAAGGAGATGTAATTTATGTGAATACAGGAAACCGAGGTAAGTGATTCTTAAAACACCAACTACATACCTCAGCAGGATTGCCAACAAAAATTCTTGAGATCAGATGCTGGCACTCCTCAGATATGTGAACATAATCAGGAACAGAATATTGCACCCCTAATATGCGCTGTAAAAATAGACAATTAATCAAAATGTGAACATAATCAGGAACAGAATATTGCACCCCTAATATGCGCTGTAAAAATAGACAATTAATCAAACTGGTCTAACAATGGCTCATATGACGAGAAGATAAAATCTAACCTGTATTGTCTTGCGAAAATTCCTAGGTTCTTCAGGGTCCTCAAATGGATATGCACCCACTAACATGACATATAGAGTAACTCCACAGGACGATACATCTGCAATCTGTGACGTTTATAAGCTAAAGTACATCAGTAGAAAAAAGAGAATTCTGGACGGCTAATATTATTAGGAAAGAGAAAATGCCTTCAACACTAGCACAGTGAACAGCTAGTAACAAGACATAGTGCGCAACAATGACACAAAGCTATGAAAGCTTCCATCACTGCTGTAATTATAAATAGAGCTTTGCACAATATCTCAAATACCAATTTACATACTTTCCCTCAAAAAGAATAACATCTAACTGGTGAGATTCATATGGCACCATAAACAAAAATAAAAATTAGCCAGAATGCGACTGTAGTTCTACACCAAGCTACCAAGTACCAACATAAGCAGCATACAAAGTCTAGAATGTAAAATTAATGAAACAGTATAAAAATGATATCATTTCAAGGTACTAGAAAAAATAATCTGGTTTTATGATTGCAATGAGTCAATACTTGGACCACATTTATCCATTTGGAATATCTAATATAAATGTTTGTACTTGCTTGAGTTCTGAGAAGATGGTGAATGATAGAAGCAAGCTCTCTGACTTAATTTTCCATATTATGTCTGGACAAAGATCAGTTCATTTCCAGCAACATCTGAAAGGACAGAATGCTCAGATTTTCTTCAAATAAAACTAATGTCAAGCTAAGGGCTCAACCAGTAGCAGTTATCTCACCAAATCTTGACCTTGCTTACAGTCTTATGTCCAGTACAACATCACCACTTCCTAGTCCTATTGTTTTCGTGCTCATTATGTCCAGTACAACATCACCACTTCCTAGTCCTATTGTTTTCGTGCTCAAACCACAGAAGGATCACGAGTAACAAAATGCAGGAGCTTTTTAACTCTAGTCCTATTGTTTTCGTGCTCAAACCACAGAAGGATCACGAGTAACAAAATGCAGGAGCTTTTTAACCTTTTCCTTAAGTCGCACATGACACCATTAATTCCTGGAATTAAGTTAAATAGGTTAGAATTCAATTATAATCCTAGAAAGTATGGCATTATAAACTCAAATCACTCATGGTGTTCCATTTCGTAAAGTTCACTATGTATTACACTTTTTCTAATACCCATTGAAGGAATGAAAAATGAAAGATAAACCATCAAAATTGTCATAATTTTGCAACAACGCTACAAAAGTCAATGGATTTGAATATGCAGGTAAGAAGAACCAGGGCAGAGCTAGATCACCTAAGTTTTGTGAAAAAAATCATAGTATTGCAACAAAGGCTACAAAATCTGATATATTTGAATATGCAGGTGGGAAGAACCAGAGTGGAACCAGATTACCTAAGTGAATCGAAACAGTATCATATCAACAAATCAAAAACATTTCAAAAATTGGGGCATATATAAAGATTGTAATGAACTTTCTTGAGTAGAAATTAATGGTGGCTGATAATAATACCAAGATATGAAAATTAGATCAGAAGTATATATGATAGAAGAAAACCTTGCTATATGTGGTATGTGCTTGATACTATCAGAAAGAGCAAAAAAACCATTTTGTTTATTGCAAGAAAGTAAAATAAATTCAAAGATAGAGAACATAATGCAATAAACGTTGCAGGAATACAAACAGAGAATTGGAGTAGCTGCTCTACAACAAGCAAAAAAGGGTCAAATGAAAGAACTAAGAAGAGAAAGGTATGGGAAGTGCATAAAGTTTGAGATACAACCTAGTAAAGGGTCAAATGAAAGAACTAAGAAGAGAAAGGTATGGGAAGTGCATAAAGTTTGAGATACAACCTAGTAAAAACCAACATTTGGTGTAACGTAAAGGAAGTGCATAAAGTTTGAGATACAACCTAGTAAAAACCAACATTTGGTGTAACGTAATAAATTCCAAGAGTTTACGAGAAGCAACACCATGCCAGTATAGTTTACTTAGATCAGAGAATTTATACAAAACTTTAGATAGTTTACTCAAGATTTACTCGTTTCAAAGATTCGTTGACACAGTAGCTATTTTTGACAAGCATAAATGAACTGCAGATTACTAAGATCTTATGGGACTTCCATAGTAATTGTTAGAGAAGGAAGACACCCAAAACTTCTAAGACTGCCCAGCTGGCATCAAATTCTATCACAATTAAAAGCTGCATCAAGAATAGAAATCCTATGTTTTGCATTATTCACTAATGTTGGGCTCACGCATCTACAAATTTATGTTTTATATATCAAATGAAGTGATGGTGCTACTTCTCATTTCCATATAGAAAGAAAAGAACTCCTTATTGTTACACTTCTAAATATTGCTCTATCATCTCATTTCCGTAGAGAAAGAAAACTCCTTATTGTTACACTTCTAAATATTGCTCTATCAAACTGCTAAATACAAGGGCTTCATTGCTCATCACGACTTCTAACTTTTAGTGTCATTGCAGGAACATTTTATGGCACTAGTTTTGAGAAGGCATTAGGTTCAAAGTTTGACGTTGGCAATTCAAAAAAAATTGCACATCAACATTTATTTTCCCATGTGTAGTGACTAGTGAGTTAACTTGCGGTGGGAGCTCTCTCCATCATGTGGTTTGCGTGAGAGGCAGTGTTAAGATTGAAACATACATTGTTAACCAAATAATATGCTTATGAATAGAATATACCATATGAACGCAGTGTTAAGATTGAAACATACATTGTTAACCAAATAATATGCTTATGAATAGAATATACCATATGAACGGACATACGAAAGGGAATATGGATGATATATCCTGAAACCATTGTAACATTACAGAGCTCCTATGAAAATGGGAAATGGACATAGAGATGAAACTGGGACTAACAAAGCCATAAAGACCACAATATACCATATGAAAAGGCAAATGTGGCAACAGGCATGCAACTGCGACATGGATGTGGAAGGGTTAAAGGCTCTAACAATAAGCTGGGGAATACATGTAATATCTGAAACTGGAGAAATAGAAGAAAAGGCTGGACAAGTAGCATCCAGACTTATTGGAAACATCCTCACGACATGGATTCAAAAACTACTTACAATTCAAACTTACAGTAATGACCCTGTAAGTTGTACTTAGGTGGAACCTACAAGTGAAATTTTATAAACTATGAAGATCAATTTATAAGAACAAAGTAACTAAATTGTTACAGAACAATGAGAATCAGCAAGGAAAACAATGACATAACAACACTGTTTACCAACTTGGTAACTAACTTCTGAATTAACTTAAAAAGTAAAATCAAGAGCATATGTGAATTAGACAAGATTTACCTTGCCATCATACTCCTTCTCGAGCAAAACTTCTGGAGCAATATAAGCAGGGGTTCCAACAGTTGATGTTGGTTGTGAATGCAGGACTGATGACTGAAATGTAAATTAAAACAGGCATAATTAGATAAAACTTGCTGCATGTATATACGCAGGTCTAGTGCTTATGAAGTATGACTGCTAATTGTACCATGACAACTATAATTCACTAACAGTGTTGAAATTACAGAAAAACAATGCATATCAATATTAACTTTCTTGAAAAGGAAAAATTAAAGGTTGGGGCTCATGGGAAACCCTAGTTTCTTTGTAAATTCACACAACAGTAGGATGACAAATTAGGGAACAAATAGTTGATAATAGCTGTATAACATGTACCTTGGAATACCCAAAATCACAAATCTTCAAACAAGGAGCAGTACTTCCATCCAACAATGTGTTCTCTAGCTTCAAGTCACGGTGACAGACTTGCTTCACCACGAAATAAACCATTGTCAAGAAATAACTTAATGCCTTAAAGACACCTTTAATAGGCCAAGTAGATTTTTTTTTAAGAAGCACCTAACTTACCATTGAATGACAAAAGCTGACACCCGATATAAGTTGTCGGAAAAAGTAACGGGCCTAAACGAGAAAAGCAAAGAATAAGACTAGAAATATGTCAGGATATAGTCGTGATAGTACCAAGAAAATAATCAATCTAGCTAACCTCATTCTCACTAAATCGACCATTATTGCAGATGCGCTCAAAAAGTTCACCCCCAGAAGCATACTCCATAACAATTGCTAGATGGGTCGGAGTTAAAATAACCTAAATACCATCCCACAACACAACCAGTAAAGACCTTCGATTATTTTTCTCAATTCACATCAATTCTTTGTCACCAAATCACATACCTCTCTAAATCTAATAATATTTGGGTGCCTCAATGACCTGTGATTAATAATTTCCCGTTGAACATTTTCATCTATCTGCAAAAACTAGAATTTTGTTACAAAAATAATAATAATAATAATAATAAGATGATGGAACGTATATTCAACTAAAATATATCACTAACTCTAGAACAAAAATTGATGACAAATATACATTCATTACTTCACAAAGAAAGGAACCAACTATACAACCAAAATTTTCATGCATTACTATGATTTCCCTTGATGTCTTTATCTCTTTACACCGCCTTTGTTATATAAGTGACTGAAACAGTAACTTCTATGAAACTTAATTACATAATTCAAAAAAAAAGCTAATTTTCTTTTAACACCCCAATGTTTCACCCTTTTCAGCTTTGATACCCTAAGGTTTTATCTACACTATTTGATACCCTGAAGTTCTCAATTGACATTAATTTGACAAATTGATAACATCAAAGTTTCCTCATTTTCCCCACACTCAGAAAACTGAAAATTTTATTTAAAAAATGAAATTTGGTAAGAATATTTGTTTCTCCTTCTCTTTTCCATGTCAATATTCTTAAAATTTACTCCTTCTGCACTGGGTATAAATTGTCAAACAAACTTTAGATATGAAAGTTATGAAGGGTAAAACTTTGGGGTGCTGAAAGTGCAAATAGCCCTTCAAAAAATCAACAGCTATTATAGGCATTCTTAAAGCGAAAACAAAGTAAACTCTACGGACAAATTTTCAAAAC
Source organism: Asparagus officinalis (assembly GCF_001876935.1). Lineage (NCBI taxonomy): Eukaryota > Viridiplantae > Streptophyta > Magnoliopsida > Asparagales > Asparagaceae > Asparagus > Asparagus officinalis. The sequence continues at coordinate 57,765,601 of NC_033796.1, forward strand.
CGACCCTTTGGGGTTTTTAATTGCAAAAAACGACCGGTTTTGAAAATATTTACAAAAACCGACCTGTTTTCAGCCAGGGGCTGAAAATAGGTCGGTTTTTGTAATTTTTTTTTGGGAAACTTCACGGGAGTTGAACTCCCGTGAAGTTTTTCTCATAACAAAACTTCACGGGAGTTGAACTCCCGTGAAGTTTGAGAATTTTTTTTTTAAAAACCGACCCAGTTTCAACCAACTGGGTCGGTTTTTATAAATAAGATTGAAATGGGTCGTTTTTTGCAATTAAAATCCCAAAGTGGTCGGTTTTGAAAAATTGTCCTAAACTCTACATAACTAAGTTTCTAACCTTCAGAGAGAAGTAGCATAGATATCTTTCTCAAAATGCCTAACCATGCAATTATTAGAGGCAGATAAAGACAAATTTATACCCTAAAGATAATGAAACCCACACAAATTCTTCCCATGTTCCTAAAAAAAGATAGTACTAGAGCCCACAGAAAAGACAACACTGGAGCCAAGGAACAAACTGAACCCCCAAAAATAGTACAACCTCAACGGCGCCTTTGTCCTAAATTTTTGGGTCAGCTACATGAATCTCGTACTAACAATTAACATGTTCTTCTTATTTACTTCAAAACAAGCTAACAATTACAATTTACCCTGCCCTACCACCAGGTGCATTTATTAGTGACCTCAATGGCATATAACCAAACCATCTCAATCAACCCCCTCTCATTTTCATCCACTTTGCCCAAAAATAGTACTACAACCAAATTATGACTAGTCAAACTCGTTTTACATTAATTTAATCTTACTTACCAAAGATGTCTCGATTCAAAACCAAAATAAAAAAGAAAAAAAAAACTGACCTTTTCGCCTCTCTCGATATACTTAACAGCGACCAGCTCCTTGCTCTGCTTGTCCCTCATCAACCTCGCGATCCCAAAGTTCCCCGCCCCGATATCCTTCACCAGCTCGTATCGCTCGCTGTCGTGCATTATCGGCATATCCATCCCTCCATCGCCGACGATCTGGAAGTCAGAACCCTACCTCCCTCCCTTCACATCTCCAACCAAACCCCTGATCGATCGACCTGATCGAGCTTCGCTCAACGTGGCAACTCTGATCGCCTTAATAATATCCGATGCAGTCGAAGGAAAGAGACAGCGATCGCCCGCCCGTGATCGAGCCTCAATCTAGCTTTTCTAGGGTTTGGGTTTTTTTTGATGGAGAAAATGGGGAGAAAGCTCGCGGGTTTTTTTTTTTTTCTTGTTCCTCCCACCCTTTTTTCACTTTCTCCTTTATAAAGTGACAGGAGAGAGAGAGAGAGAGAGAGCGAAGATGAAGAGATATTATCCAAGTGGAGACGAATTAAATATCTCCAGAAATTACAGCGGATCACGAAAACGACTGTGCACGTGAAAGGGGGTGTTCGGGGAGATCTCGGCCGTTGTATTAAGTTGATGGCGAGAGAAATTGACGGTGGTGATTTTGATTGGGCGCCGACATGCTGTAAAAATACACGTGTCACGCCGCGATGTGGAGGGAAATTGGGGACGGTGAGGTTAGCATTACCGCCTTCACTAACGGTCAGGTTGTGCTGCCGTTACACGTACGAGGGCGTCATCGTTACACAAATTTAGCCGGCTGTGCAACTTGCCTCTCTCTTGTCTTGGGGTTGGGGTTCCCTTTAAAATAGGGTAATTTTACAGTAATCATTTTTTGTTATTAATTTATACTTAGATCACTTGAGTTTGTGTTTCAATCAATCCGTTTCCGGACAAATTTCGCTAAAAAAAACAAAATTAGCCTTCAAATTTCCGGTTCAACGTACATAACTTGAATTCTAACTAGATTTGAATATTAATAAAACCAGTGTGCACCCCGTGCAAAGTATGGCCGCCTATTTTTTTAAGCACTGTATTTTGAGCTTGTCATTTCAATACATTTGATTTAATTGTTTTATGCTTAAAATTAGAAATCATATCTACTATTCTATACTTAAAGAAGTATCCAAGTTTTAATACATTTGATTTATAAATCATATCTACTCCTCTATACTTAAAAGAATGATCCAAGTTTTAATACACTTGATCTGGTTTAATGTTTATAATACAGTAAAACTGCAGCATGAATTGTAATTTCAAGTATGGAGGAGCAAACTCGATTTAATGTTTATGCTACAGTAAATTACTATAGTATAAACAATCATTAGCGTGAAGAGGACATTTTACTGTTCATGCTACAGTATTGCATGAACAATGATTCTTTGGGTTCTCCTTTTAAGTACAGAGGAGTAGATGAGTCGTGTACTTTAAACGTGAGGTTTTTAAAAGTAATTTTAGTTTTTTAGTGAAATTTTTAACTGAGAGGTGATTACTTGCAGCATGAACCCACTTTAAAAGTGATTTGTATATAAATTGAAATTCAAAAGTGGTTCCGATAAAATTATCATGTTTTAAGGTGATTTTTAGGGGAAACCTCTTTATTTTAAGACATAGTACAATTTATATATGTTACAAATTTAAAAACAAACATAAGTAAAGAAAATTTATTTCTATCATCAAATTTATATACGTGAGAGTGATACCGTGTTTGCCCATCTTATATATTTTTAATTGTGCTCATGTTTGTACCTATACGTGTTTTTTCCTTTTTTTTTTTCTTTTTTCCTTCTCTCATTGAAGCGTGTATCTGTCTCAAAACATTATGGCAAGTATTAGTAAACGCACAAGCCTTGGTCATCATCTGCATGCCCACTTGCAAGTTATGGGCATATAGAATATAAAATGATTTAGTAATCATACTTTATAATTGACTAACTTATCTTTTAATTTGTGAGTAACTGCTATTAATGGGAAACAGTTGAAGCCTGCGGGTGATGCGTAACAGAGACGCAGCCGTTTTGACATGAACAATGCTTATAAAGGGAAATTATTTCCTCAAACACATTTTTTTCTCTCGTCTAGTTCACCCTTGAAATCATTTTAAAACCAATGGAAAAAGTGACATGTCACCCTCATATTTCTTAATGTGACATACAATTGAGGAAATCTAACTGGTGGGTTTTTGTATGGAAATAAGAGTGTACTCTCCTTAATATAATTTCCTCCCCCTACTTCCTTTTCTTTGGTTTTCAAGAAATCAACCAAACATTCTATCAAAAAAAAAATAATAATAACTAGACATGTTCTAAGGGGCTATTTGGTTAGAATTTTTTTCTCTTGAAAGACTGCCAAAGTGTCACTTTTTGGCAGGCTTTCAGCCCAAATCACCTCTAAAAAAATAGATTTTGACTGAAAGTCTGTAAAAAAGTGACATTTTTGACACTTTTGACAGGCTTTCAAGAGAAACTTTCCCTTAAAAACAGGGAACCAAACAGCCCCTAAGAGGGACCGCAAGGGTTCCGAGTTTTAACGTGTTTCGGGTTTGGACCAGTGCTCTTTTGTGGCCCGGTAATGAAATAAAGAGGGTGTAAGTTTGGGTTATTTCATTTGGATATGAAGATAACATTGAGCGTTTAGGTGGTCGGCGGTGACGTGTCAGCAATAGTCATGTGAAACCCCACGTGAAATTTACCTGCAGGGGCGCCTTTGTTTGGCATCATTAGGATACTATTGATTGTGCGTCCATCTAAACTTAAAATCATTTGCGAGTTTTAACGTGTTTCGGGTTTGGACCAGTGCTCTTTTGTGGCCCGGTAATGAAATAAAGAGGGTGTAAGTTTGGGTTATTTCATTTGGATATGAAGATAACATTGAGCGTTTAGGTGGTCGGCGGTGACGTGTCAGCAATAGTCATGTGAAACCCCACGTGAAATTTACCTGCAGGGGCGCCTTTGTTTGGCATCATTAGGATACTATTGATTGTGCGTCCATCTAAACTTAAAATCATTTG
>NC_033796.1:57773612-57774863 GCF_001876935.1 Asparagus officinalis
ATATATATATATATATATATATATATATATATATATATATATATATATATGAAGAAATAATAATAATAAAAAATATTTAATGAACTTAGAAAAAACGAAAGGAGAAACACTCTAAAGTAATAATAATAATAAATAATATTTAATGAACTTAGAAAAAACGAAAGGAGAAACACTCTATCACAGTTAGATATAATTAATGTTAGCATTAGCAGAAGGTTGATCCTAAAACCCTACCCGCTATCATGTGGTTGAGCCGATGAGGGCCTACGAGCTTATGAATCATATTTAATATATGTTGAAATAAATGTAACTATATGAGCTATGTGAGATGAAAGTATGTTAAGAAAACTAATTAAGATGGCTATGAATTTGATGTTAGCTAGGTGTTCGTATTAGAACAAAATAAATATTTGTCCATTCGAGTTTATGTGTTTGTAATTTATTTCTTGATGTCATGGAGCAAAAATGAACGTAATTTGTATCTACTTCTCGAAGCAACATTCGTAAACGTTTGTCGTGTTTCTTGGTGGAAAAAATTCAATTGTACTTAAGAAGCTTTCATTGATTAATTATTATTTTTTCCTCCATGATCTCATCACATTAACGTCCTTCTCAACTCTTAAACTCACGACACAATAATGTACAACATTGTACATCACCAAATTCAACAAAACTTGCAAGCAAAATTTGAAAATCTCAATGACAAATAAGAACGTGGACTTTCCTTATTCCGTAGCTCTTGTGGTTACTTTGGGAAACTTCTCCTTCTTGTGCTTCTTAAATTTCCAACATAAGAAACTGCAATGATGTGGCCCTCAAATTCTCAAACACTCACTGTCAAAAGAGATATTATTAACTTGTGTAATTTGACGTGCTATATTGGGTAAGCTACACTCTAATTGAAGTGTCAGTTGGATTTACCTATTTCTTGAGGAATTATCCATAGCCGTTTATATATGACTTTTAATAGCATGTGTTCATATTTAACCTATCTGATTATAGGAGAACTGTTGGTGACCCGAATGTTTGGGATGTTCTGATATGGCTCCAAATGTCTCAAGCTTGATTCCCATGTAAGGAAAAACTATCTGATTATATGAATACTACACACACACATGCGTACGTACGTACACACACACCACACACACACACACATATAATCAGATAGTTTTTCTACAGTGAGTGGTTGAGGCTCTATCTTCGAGGTATGATGTAGGGGCAAGATTATGCCACATCACTACCAAGTTGCTT
>NC_033796.1:57775863-57823507 GCF_001876935.1 Asparagus officinalis
CATTGTCGACGAGAGGTAGAAGCCCATATCCGAAAGGTGGTAACAGAGGGAGGTCAAAGTCTAGAGGCCATCACCAATTAACAAAGAATCAATGTGCATTCTGCAAGGAGCAGGGACATTGGAAGAGAGACTGCCCGAAGCTCAAGGAGAAAGAGAATGGCAAGAAAAAGGGTCCGAAGGCCAATGAGGTGAACATTGCGAAAGGTGATGATTCTGATGATTCGTGCTTTTCTCTACTGATTACTCCGGAGGTGAACCATGTGGATGCATCAGATTGGATGCTTGATTCCGGCGCTACTTTTCATGTGACCCCTAGGCGAGACTGGTTTGCATCTTTTGAGAAAGTCGACGGGGGCGTTGTTGTCATGGGAAATGATCAATCCTGTGACGTTTGTGGGATAGGTACCGTGCGGATTAGGATGCACGATGGAGTAGTCCGTGAGTTGAAGGAGGTGAGATTTGTTCCTCAACTGAAGAAAAATCTTATCTCAGTTGGAGCTTTGGAGGCGAAGGGATTCAAGGTGACTTTCGAAAACGCTGTAGCGAAGGTTACTAAGGGATCATTGGTGGTGATGAGGGGAGTCCGCAATCGGAATTTGTATTATCTGAAGGGAAGCACCGAGATTGGCCAGGTTGCTTCGGCTATTTCAGAAGCGGACATGAGCAGACTTTGGCACTATAGATTGGGGCACACAGGTGAAAAGTCACTGCAGGCATTGTGCAAGCAGGGGCTATTGAAGGGAGCCAAGAGTGGGAAGATTGAGTTCTGTGAGCACTTTGTTCTTGGCAAAAAGACGAAGGTGAAGTTCGGGACTGCCATTCATCAGACGAGGGGCATCCTGGATTACGTGCACACAGACATTTAGGGTCCCACCAAGACTGCATCACTTGGTGGTAGACATTGGTTCGTCACTTTTGTAGATGACTATTCTAGGCGTTGTTGGGTGTACACCATGACGAAGAAGAGTGAAGTCCTAGATTTGTTTGTGGAGTGGAAGAAGAGATTGGAACTGCAGACTGGGAGAAAGATCAAGACGTTGCGATCCGACAACGGTGGTGAGTATACTTCTGACCCCTTTCAGCAGCTATGTCGAGACGAGGGCATAGAGAGACACTTCACAGTTAGTCATACACCGCAGCAAAATGGGGTGGCAGAGAGGTTGAATCGGTCTTTACTGGAGAAGATCCGATGCTTATTGTCGCAGAGTGGTTTGGAGAAGATCTTTTGGGCTGAGGCACTTACATATGCGAGCCACCTCATTAATAGGCTGCCTTCATCTGCGATTGAGGGGAAAACCCCTATGGAGATGTGGTCGGGAAAGCCAGCACATGACTATGACCAGCTCAAGGTATTCGGGTGCCCTGCATATTATCATGTTAGAACTGATAAATTGGAACCTCGAGCTAGGAAGGCCATATTTGTAGGATTCAAGCGTGGTGTCAAGGGATACAAGCTTTGGGATCCAGTTGATAAGAAGATTGTGCTGAGTAGGGACGTCACGTTTGATGAAGCTTCTATCTTGAAGCTTCCCAGCTCTCATCAGGTGGAGAGCGACCCGACGGAGGAGATATCGCAGGTGGTGGAGATCGATGCAGCTCCACATTGTCCAGATGGTACAGTATCCATGCAGGTGCCGACTGAGGTGACGCCAGGCGAGCACGACGATGACACGGAGGATACGAGTACAAATGTGCAGGATCAGGAACCGACGGCTCAGGTTCAGGATTCTATTGCGGCTAGGAGACAGAGGAGAAACATACAGATGCCAGCACGGTATGCCGACACAGTTGCGTATGCACTTCCGGTGGAGAGTATCGATGAGTTAGTGCCTACTACATTCAGAGAGGCCGAGCAGAGTTCGGAGGCTGATTCGTGGCAGGTGGCTATGCAGGAGGAGATGGAATCTCTTCATAAGAACGATACATGGGAGCTTGTTGAGCTTCCAAAGGGGCGGAAGGCAATTGGTTGCAAGTGGGTATACACGAAGAAGGAGGGCATTGAAGGCACTCCGTTGAGATTCAAGGCTAGGTTGGTTGCGAAGGGCTATGCACAGGAGGAAGGTATTGACTATAATGAGGTTTTCTCTCCGGTGGTGAAGCATTCTTCGATTCGGATTTTGCTAGCTTTGGTGGCACAGTATGGTTTGGAATTAGATCAGTTGGATGTGAAAACGGCATTTCTTCATGGTGATCTTGATGAAGAAATATATATGACTCAGCCATTGGGATTCCGAGCTGCAGGGAAAGAAAAATTAGTTTGCAAACTGAAGAAATCGCTATACGGTTTGAAGCAGTCTCCTCGACAGTGGTATAGGCGATTCGATGGTTTTATGCTTGGTCATTCGTACACTCGGAGCCAGTTTGATCCTTGCGTATATTTTCGCAAGTTGAAAGGAGGTGCGTATATTTATTTGTTGCTCTATGTCGATGACATGTTGGTTGCCTCTATTTCCAGGTCGGCTATAGATGAGTTGAAAGTTCAGCTTTCAAATGAGTTTGAGATGAAGGAATTGGGCGAGGCGAAGCGCATTTTAGGGATGGAGATCGGCAGAGACAAGAAAAATGGCAGAATTTGTTTGACACAGGTGGCTTATTTGAAGAAAGTTCTACAGCGATTCCATGTTAGCATGGATACGAAGCCAGTTAGTGTACCATTGGGAGCCCATTTGAAGCTTTCAGCTGGTCTCTCACCGAAGTCAGTTGAAGATCGTGAGTTGATGTCGAAGACTCCATATGCGAGCGCGGTTGGGAGCTTGATGTACGCGATGGTATGTACGAGGCCAGATTTGTCACAGGCGGTAAGTATTGTTGAATATCATTTCTCCATGATAATGTTTTGATGATAACAATTTATATTTTGTGTGCACTAACTTTCATATGCAGATTTCAATATCAGAATATGTACAAGTGCAAGTGAATATCAAGGCATTTTGAAGTGAAGAAAATGAAGAACAAAAGATAATGTATTTGAATTTTTCTTTGCTTAGAATATTTGTACAAGCCTTGATCACACACACGCACACACACACATTTTTAGAATACACTAACACAGGCTTAGTGTGTTGGTTAACTATAGAAATCCCCTATGTTAACCATTAGAATAATAGTTAAAACTTAATTATAAAAACTCATTATTTCTGAATTTTTGATCTTAATAGTCGACTAATTAGGATAGTAGTCGATTACTCATGTATATAACTCAAATACAAGTTTCTGTCTTTTTACAGTATAGTCGACTAATAGAGATTATAGTCGACTACTGAGATGTTTGACAGAAACATAAGTTTCTGTCTTTTTACAGTGTAGTCGACTAATGACTACAGTAGTCGACTACTGAAGAAAAATATAAATTTTCAAGTTTCTGTCTGAACTCAGTGTAGTCGACTAATTATCATTATAGTCGACTACTGAGAACATTTTCCGAAAACACAGAGTCTGTCTGAACTCAGTGTAGTCGACTAATGACTACAGTAGTCGACTACAAGAGACAGTTTTTCAGTTTTCAGAATTTGAATATCTGACAGTTTTTGGCCGTTTTTAAACGTTTTCAAACTTTAAAAACTTGTCTTTTCAAGGGGTATATATAGGTTATTTGTTCAGAAAAATTGGAAAAATATACATACCCATAAGCTTTGATTCTTGAGCAATTTCCTAAGTGAAAAACATTCTGATTTTCTGAAAAAGAAGAGTTTCTGAAATTGCCTATATACTTTCATCAAAAACAAATCAATTAGGCAATTTTACAAAGATTAAAAGAATCCTAAGCCACTGCTGCACATTATTACACATTCAAGGCTTATAGGATCATTGTGTTCTTCTTCAACAAGTTTTCTCTCGGTTGTGAGAGGGTTAGTCTCTTGGGTTAGAGATTGGTGTTCAAATTGACAAGGAGTTTGTCAATTGGTGTTGCAATTTGCAGGAACTTGCAAATTGGTCAGGTTTGCATTTGATTTTGTAAGTTTATTCAAAATCATAGTGAAAACTCTCAAGCGGGATTTGCTTGGGGACTGGATGTACACCAGTTTGGTGGAACCAGTATAAAATCCTTGTGTTTGTGTTTGCAAATTTCTGAGATTGCCATTTTTTCTTTGCAATTTATTATCTACTTTGCAATAATTTTAAAAGAACACTATTCACCCCCCCTCTAGTGTTCAAGTGTATCTATTTCAGATCCTACATTTGGTATCAGAGCAAGGTGAAAGATGGCATTGTCAAATACATCACAATTCAAGGAAGGTCACTCTACAAATCGTCCTCCAATGTTCGATGGCACGAACTACAACTACTGGAAGTGTAGGATGAAGATCTATCTCCAATCTCTTGGCTACGAACTTTGGAACGTCGTTGAAACAAAATATGAGAAACCAACAACTCCTTTCGCGGAATGGACTACATCTCAAAGGAACAATGCGAATTTGGATTCTAAAGCAATGAATGCCTTATTTTGTGCACTTGACAAGAATGAGTTCAATAGGGTGTCAACGGCCACATCCGCATATGATATTTGGCACACACTCGAGGTAACTCATGAAGGTACTACTAAAGTTAAAGAATCTAAAATTTCTGTTCTTGTGCACAGATTTGAATTATTCAAGATGAAGGAAAATGAGACTATTGGAGAAATGTTCACAAGATTCACCGACATCACAAATTCTCTTATTGGTCTTGGAAAAACATATACTCAAGTGGAGATGGTAAGAAAGATACTTCGTTCACTTACTCCACAATGGGAAAAGAAAGTTACCGCTATTGAAGAAGCCAATGATTTGTCAACTCTTACGGTTGAAAATCTTATTGGTAATCTTATGGCATATGAAGTACAACTTGAAGATAGGAAGAATGATGAAGAATCTAAGAACAAGAAAGTTCTTGCATTTAATACTACTTCAGATAAAGAAGATTCAGATGATAATGATGAAGAAATGGGCATGTTTGCACGAAAATTTCGAAAATTCATCAAAAGAGGTAATTTTAAATTTAAGAATTCAAATTCAACTAACCCTCTTTGTTTTAAGTGTAATAAACCAGGGCATATGAAGAAAGATTGTCCAATGTTGAAGAATAAACAAAAATCAAGTTATTTCAACAACTTCAACAATATTCAAAATAACAAGAAGAGGAAAGCAATGGCGGTCACTTGGGATGATAGTGATGAATCATCCTCAGATGAAGAAATTGAAGAAAAGGAAAGTGCTCACATGTGTTTCATGGCACAAGATGATGTAAGTGAAAATGAAGAGCTTTTAGATGCTTTTAATGAATTATATGAAACTTTTATAAGATTAAAAATTTCACATAATTTTCTTAAAGGTGAGAATAAAAGGTTACGTGAAGAAATTTCAGATTTAAATTCCTCTACTTATACTAATTCTCAATTAGTTGAATTAAAAGAAGAAAATTTTTCTTTACTAAAAGAAAATGATAATTTATCTAATGAAAATAAATATTTAAAATCAGAATGTAATAAGTTAAATATTCGAATTAATAGTTTAGATAAAGATATTTCTTCTTTTAAATCAAGATATGAAGATATATGTTTAAATGTAAGCAAATTTAATAAAGGAAAAGAAAATCTTAATAATATTCTTTCTTTTCAAAGAGAATCACAAAAGACAAAAGGATTAGGTTTTCAAATTAATAAAAACAAATCAAAGAATACAATTTTTGTAAAACCTTCTTGTGATTTGCATGATTATAAATATGAAAATTTGTATAAAAAGAAATCAAAATTCTTTTCTATTTGGGTTCCAAAAGAATTATCTTCTTTTAATAAGAATTTTTATATTTCTGATTTTATTAAAAATATTTGTTTATCATCTAATTATTTAAGTAAATCAAACTCTTCATGGGTTTGGTTTCCTAAAGGCTAATTTAAAGGACCCAACATAGTATGGGTACCAAAATGTAAATGTTTATTTTTTCAGGTACCCAAGAAAGATAGGTGGATTTTAGATAGTGGTTGCTCTAAACATATGACTGGAAATATTCAATTGTTGTCATCTTTTCAAAACAAGGATGGAGGTACCGTTACTTTTGGAGATAACAACAAAGGAAAAGTCATCGGTATTGGTTCCGTAGGTAATCCAAACAAACCTATCATTGATAATGTTTTATTAGTTAATGGTCTTAAACATAATTTACTAAGTATTAGTCAACTTTGTGATAAAGGTTATAAAATTGTTTTTGAAAAAGAATCATGCTTAATTTATGATATTGATTTAATAACCATTATTTTTAAAGGTTATAGAAAAAATAACATATATGTGTTATCAATGAATAATATTTCAAATGAACATTGTCTTATTGCATCATCTAATGATTCTATTTTATGGCATAAACGTTTTGGACATGTTAACTTTAAACATATGTCTAAGATTTCTAAAAATGATTCAGTAAATGGTTTGCCTAAGATGTCATTTAAAAATAATTTTTGTGATGCATGTCAACAAGGAAAAATGCACAAATCTTCTTTTAAATCTAAAAATATAATATCTACAAATAGACCATTAGAATTAATTCATATAGATCTTTTTGGTCCATCTAGAGTAGCATCTTTAAATGGAAGTAGATATGCATTTGTTCTTGTTGATGATTTTTCTAGATTCACTTGGGTAATTTTTCTTAAACATAAAAATGATGCTTTTAATGAGTTTTCTATATTTTGCAAGAAAATTCAAAATCAAAAATCAACTTCTATTATCTCTATACGTAGTGATCATGGAGGTGAATTTGAAAATGAATTATTTGCAAATTATTGTGATCAACATGGTATATCACACACATTCTCTTTTCCTCGAGCTGCTCCACAAAATGGAGTTGTAGAAAGGAAAAATAGAACCTTACAAGAATGTGCTAGAACCATGTTATGTGATAGTAATTTACCTAAATATTTTTGGGCAGAAGTCGTATCAACAGCTTGTTATGTATTAAATAGAGTTTTATTACGACCTATTTTAAAGAAAACATCTTATGAATTATTTTATAACAAAATTCCTAAAGTATCTTACTTTAAAGTTTTTGGTTGTAAATGTTTTATCTTAAATACAAAGGATAACTTAGATAAATTTGATTCAAAATCCGATGAAGGAATTTTTGTTGGATATTCTAATCACAGTAAAGCATATAGAATTTATAACAAAAGAACACAAGTTATTGAAGAATCTTTACATGTTTCTTTTAATGAAAGTTTTTCAAAAATACCTATTATACTAAATAATGATGATGATGTAATTGATACCATACAAGATACTCCTATGATAGATATTACAAAAGATGATAATCTACAAAATGATTTACCTAAAGATTTTGTAGAAGTTAAAAATCATCCACATGATTTAGTTATAGGAAATATATCTGACAAAGTAACTACTAGATCACATTTTAATTTGATTGCTCATAATGCTTTTATTTCAACTATTGAACCTAAAAATATAAAAGAAGCACTTCTTGATGATTCATGGATAATAGCTATGCAAGATGAACTTAATCAATTTACTAGAAATAATGTTTGGGATCTTATACCTAGACCTCAAAATAAATCCATTATTGGAACAAAATGGATTTTTAGAAACAAATTAGATGAATTTGGTCAAGTTGTTAGAAACAAAGCTAGATTAGTTGCTCAAGGTTATAATCAAGAAGAAGGAATTGATTATGATGAAACTTATGCACCAGTTGCACGATTAGAATCAATTAGGATTTTACTTGCATTTGCATGTTTTATGAATTTTAAATTATTTCAAATGGATGTTAAAAGTGCTTTTTTAAATGGTTTTATAAATGAAGAAGTTTTTGTAGAACAACCTCCAGGTTTTGAACATGAAAGTTTTCCAAATCATGTTTTTAAACTTAAGAAAGCATTATATGGTCTTAAACAAGCACCTCGTGCATGGTATGATAGATTAAAGAAATTTCTTTTAACTTCAGGTTTTGATATTGGAAAAGTTGATTCAACATTGTTTATTAAGAAAATAAATAAAGATATTTTACTAATTCAAATATATGTAGATGATATTATTTTTGGTTCTACTAACAATAATCTTTGTCAAGAATTTGCTAAGAATATGCAGGATGAATTTGAAATGAGTCACATGGGTGAACTAAATTTCTTTCTTGGACTTCAAATTAAACAATTGAAAGAAGGAATTTTCATCAATCAAAGCAAGTACGCAAAAGATTTACTTAAAAGATTCGGATTGGAAAATTCAACAAGCAAACCAACACCTATGAGCACTACAACATCTCTTGACAAAGATGAAAATGGTAAGAATGTTGATCAAAAGCTCTATCGAGGTATGATTGGATCACTTCTTTACATTACTGCTAGTAGACCTGATATTATGTTTAGTGTATGTTTATGTGCAAGATTTCAATCAAATCCTAAAGTTTCACATCTTAAAGCAGTAAAAAGAATATTTAGATATATTAAAGATACTACAAATTATGGTTTATTTTATCCAAAACATAGTTCTTTTGATTTAATATCATATAGTGATGCTGATTTTGCCGGATGTAAATCTGATAGAAAAAGTACAAGTGGAACATGTCATTTCTTAGGACATTCACTTGTATCTTGGTTTAGTAAGAAACAAAATTCAGTATCATTATCAACAACTGAAGCTGAATATATTGCTGCAAGTCTTGCATGTGCACAAATATTATGGATGAAACAAACTTTAACTGATTATGGCATAAATTGTCCCATATCATCTATTATGTGTGATAATTCTAGTGCAATTAATTTATCTAAAAATCCTATTCAACACTCACGTACAAAACACATTGATATTAGACATCATTTTTTACGTGATCATGTTCTTAAAGGTGACATATCATTAGAGTTTATACCTACAGATAAACAAATTGCAGATATATTAACAAAACCACTAAAAGAAGAAGTTTATGTTAAATTAAGAAGGGAATTAGGTATATGTTCAATTGAAGATTTAAATTAATTTTTAAAACAAAAATACATAAATTTAAACCTTAAGTAGTCGATTAATCTAACTTATAGTCGACTACATGCACAATTCTTACAAACTATTTTTCTGAAAAATCAGATTATAGTCGACTACTTACCTTTATAGTCGACTACTCAATGTAAAATCTTAAAAATACTCTCTGTTGATTACAGTGTAGTCGACTAATTCACATATTGGTCGACTACTCAGAGTTAAAAACTAAAACTTAACCTTCTATCTTTTACAGTATAGTCGACTATTTTGACTATTAGTCGACTACTAATTCTGAACCTTTAGTTTATTAAAAAAAGTGGATTTTTTATGTTTTAAACCCAATATCCAATAACCCTACCCGTTTTACTTTAGTAAAAATCATCTAAACCATTCATTTTTAACTGCACCAATCCTAACCATTCATCTAAAATTTAATCTTGACCCTACATTCTATTTACCATCTAATCTAAACCTTACATTATTAAAAGATAAATTAAAAAGCAAAAATAACCCACTAACTCTACCCAAAACCGAAAACCCATCTTCCCCATCTTCTTCTCTTCAGTTTCACCGATTCCAGGTTAGGGCTTTTCTTGTTTCTAAAATTTCCTCATCAATTTCTTTATTTGTCTTTCAATCTTGTCAAGCTATCAGGCTCATTAGTCGACTAATCCAGGCTATAGTCGGCTATTCTAGGGTTTCTACTGTTTGGGGTATACTTCTAAACTTGATCTTTCATTCTCTTGTTATTTATCTAGTTCATCATGTTTAGATCTAAGAAAGCTAAGCAAACTCACAGTTCTCTCAATGATGAAATCATTGTTTATTTAAGAAGTCCTGAATTATTGGAAGAATTTAACAGACTTTCAACTTTAGAAATTCTTACAGGACGATTTGTGAAGTTCGATGATTTAGCATGGTTTCTAGATACATGCATGATCCAGGAGTGGGTCATTGGGACGCTGTGAAATGGATTTTGAGGTACATTCGAGGTACGCTCAATGTTGGTTTGGTTTATGAGCGGGACACTACAGGTGGGCAGTTATGCATTGGCTATGTTGATTCGGATTATGCCGGGGATTTGGATAAGCGCCGGTCTACTACGGGGTATGTGTTTACTTTGACCCGTGCGCCGGTGTGTTGGAGATGCACCTTACAGTCGACGGTGGCTTTGTCTACGACGGAGGCAGAGTATATGGCAGTTACGGAGGCTGTGAAGGAGGCTATTTGGCTTCGAGGACTTTTGGAGGAACTTGGTATATCGCAGAGGTCCGTCACTATTCATTGTGATAGCATGAGTGCTATCTATTTAGCGAAGAATCAGGTTTTTCATGCGCGAGCATGGTTTCTAGATACATGCATGATCCAGGAGTGGGTCATTGGGACGCCGTGAAATGGATTTTGAGGTACATTCGAGGTACGCTCAATGTTGGTTTGGTTTATGAGCGGGACACTACAGGTGGGCAGTTATGCATTGGCTATGTTGATTCGGATTATGCCGGGGATTTGGATAAGCGCCGGTCTACTACGGGGTATGTGTTTACTTTGACCCGTGCGCCGGTGTGTTGGAGATGCAGCAACAAGTTTGATCATTGTCGAAACTTGTTGCACATTCGTAATTGTTGAGGCCGTTGTCGGCCATTTGGGTGAACTACGTTCGGCTTGATTCCTTGGGCAAGAGGATACGTAGGCAGTCTTTCAGATGCAGCCGGTTTGGATTAGTTGATTTTGATGGGGGTGAGATTGTTTGGACTCTCGTTTGGGTTCTCGACTTGTTATGGATTGAGTCTGTACTGGACACAACAAGTGGGACATTTGGATGCTTTGGTGTCGGCTCAGTTTTGTGAAAACTTCACCGAGGTGGAGAATTGTGAACGTGATGTGTGTGGGTCACGTGGTGTGTGTGGGTCCACGCGTTTTGGGAGCAGAACGTGATTTTGTTTTTTGATTTCTGCGTGAACAATGCCAGGCCCACCCGAACTCCAACTTGAGCCTATATATACTATTCATTAGCTAGGGCATAACACGCAAGGAGGATTTGTGAATTTGGCGGCTACAGTGTAAGGCGTGCGGCTACAGACAGTTGAGGAGATTTTTTTTTTGTGAGTTTCTTTTAGGGTTTAGTACAGCCTTTTGAGAGAGTTTTGTGTGAGGGATTTGAGAGTTTGTTTGAGGGTTTAAATTGTGAGTGATTGTAAACCCTAGTTGTATTCTCTCCCTCTATTAGTAGATCTCCCCCCTCCTTGCCCCGTGGACGTAGGCAATTTGCCGAACCACGTTAAAATTGGTTGTACTGCTTTTGTGTGATTTGTAATAGCTTTTAGGGTCCCTCGACGCGCAGTCCTAGAGCTAACGAGAGGAAGAGCTAATATCCTACTTTGATAGGATATAGGCTTCAGATTCTTGTTCTCTTTGAGAAACAAGAATTCTTATTGCGACCTGACTCTCTTGTTGTGCTGCCGAAGTGCTGCCGAAATTTCCGCTGCGCGCAACAGCAGGGTCGCAGCAATAGTAAAGCAAAAGTAGAGATAAAATATTGGACACACAGATTTACATGGTTCGGCACTTGATTGCCTACGTCCACGGGCAAGGATAGAAGAATCTACTATGAGGAGAAAACTCTGGAGTTACAAACTCTCTCTCTTTACAAGGAGAAACTCTATCTATTTTTTCTCTCTCACTCTTCTTATATAAGAAGTTGTTTCTGGGATGAGATTTCCTTAAGGATTTGGAGCCTATTTATAGGATTTTGAAAAATACTATGCACAATAAAATATTAATATTTTACTGTAGCAGTGGCCCCACCATTTTGTTTTATTTTTCCATTTTCAAAGTTGGTGGCTGCTTTCGGTGATGGTAGGCGCCTGACACCGACGACTCTTGTTTTTACATGTATCTGTGTGCATATGTCTATCTGTTTTCTTTGTTAATAAACAATTTAATTCATTAAAAGTTAAAAGATTAAGCTTAGTGACAACTTTACAAATTATATTAAAGCTTAATACATGTTTCACCAAAGTACGTCACAATCAAATAAAATACAAAAAAAAAAATCCCATAAAAACTAATAAAATTTCAAACTTTACATAAAAGCTCCACAAAAAATATCAATGTTTTTCTCCAGATAATTCAAACAAATCAATCAAATAAATTCAACTTAAAATGAAAAGAAAATAGGTCATACTTTTGAGATGAGAGAAACTCTTTTGCTTGAATCCAAATAGGAGTTTCCTCCAAATTTTCCTAAAATTGATATGATTTATCATCATAAAAAAGCAAACATCATTTATTACTAATAAATTAGCTAACCCCCATAAAATTCCAATAAAAACCCATCATAAACACGAAATGCTATTTCATTCTAATGAGAAAATTTATGAGAGAGAGAGAGAGAGGGAGGGAGGGAGCGGGAGAGATGCCCTAGTGAACTGTGATTGAATGCTATAAATGAATTGTGGTTGAATGATATAGGAGAGAGGTGCTCATCGAGGGGAGGGAGAGATTGGATGATGCCAACAGAGCTTTCGACAAGATCCTTATTGTTGGGTTTCCAATGTTGTATTGGGTGTCTTATGTTGTAGACTTAATGGTTTGAGTTTTAACTGAAGCCCATTGCCTCACTTGGCTCATTATTATGCATCTCCCAAGTGTGGGTTAAATCAGATTGAGAGGGTAAGATATCCATAAGAGTAAAAAGTGAAAGAACTCAAAAAGAGTGTGTTCAGATCTGCAGTTTTTATGCTCTACTAGCGACCATCAACTCTACAATCAAAGTTTTATCCGTGGTCTGATCAAGCTGAATTTGGTGAGTAGGTAGAAGCTGTTGGAAATTGTGGTTAAATCTGGAATTAAACTGAGAAAACAGATGTGCTGTAATTTTTAATTTTTTAGTTCACTGCTGTGCGTTATAGGAACGCTGTGCTTAAAGCAATATTTGGCCTACTCCGGTACAAGGATCCCAAGGCCAAATTGCTTTCAGGAACAGCAGTACAGTACTCTGGTGTGCACCAACCCAGTACTGTCAAGATCTCATCGATCTATAAGACCTTTCAATCAAGGAAAAAGATCTCATCGATCTCAGAACCTTACGGTTCAAAACCTTTCGGTTTAAGACAAGTTCCTGTTGGCATAAGTTCCAAGGTCCTTCATGCTGAACTGAGCTGATAGAAATTTCTTGGTAGATGTTACTATCTCCAAATCACTCCCGACGATGAGCATATCATCCACATAGAGACAGATAACCACCATCTTCCCTTCAGCGACTTTGATGTATAGATACTTGTCAGACTCACTGACTTGATACTCATTATTGCGAACAACCCCATCGAACTTCTCATGCCAGAGTTTCGGTGCCTGTTTAAGTCCATATAGAGACTTAATAAGCTTACAAACTTTACCAGCTAGAGCATCAAGTCCTTCTGGTTTCTCCATGTAGATCTCTTCTGTGCGGTCTCCATTGAGAAAGGTAGTCTTCACATTCATCTGATATATGACGAACCTTTTTATCGCCGCCCATGCGATAAGCACTCTGATGATAGTGATCCTGCAAACTGGTGCATAGATATCAAAGAAGTCTATTCCTTCTCTCTTTCGCCACTAGTCTTGCTTTGTACTTCTTAATATTACCATCGGAACGAAGCTTCTTTTTGAAGATCCACTTGCAACTGATAGGCCTAGCACCTTTAGGTACATCCACCAGCTCCCATGTGTGATTTTGGATCAATGAATCCATCTCATCATCTATAGCTTCTTTCCACAGAAGAACGTCTGTTGACTGCATTGCTTCTTGGAAAGTCTGTGGATCTCCTTCCACATTATAAGTGATGAAATCATTTCCAAAATCTTTCTATCTTCTTACACGCTTGGAAGATGGTTCATTAACTCCTTCATCACCTATGGTGCTAGCATTCTCTGCTATATCTTTGAGCAATAATCATTTATCTTTGATAAACTTATCCTCAAAGAATTTTGCATCCTGAGCTTCAATGATGGAGTTGGTTCTAAGATCAAGGAACCTACAAGCATCACTATCTTCAGCAAAGCCAAGAAACACACATCTGTTAGCCTTTGATCCGAGTTTGGGCCTTCTGATATCTGGAACTCGAACATATGCGAGACACCCCCACACTTTGAGACTATCCAAAGGATCTGGATATCCCAACCATAACTGATGAGGAGTACTATCAGTTTTGGAATAGGGTGCTCTGTTAAGAATCCAGTTTGCCATCAGCAAAGCCTCTCCCCAATAGCATGTGGGTAGACCGGATGTGATTAGCATCGAATTCACCATCTCGGTCAATGTGCGATTCTTCCTTTCTGCAATTCTATTAGATTGCGGAGAATATGGAGCAATAGTTTCAGCAATGATTCTTTGCTCCTTGAAGTATGACTCTGACTCCTTAGATCGGTACTCTCCTCCTCTGTCACTCTTGAGTCTTTTCCCCTGAAGTCCAAGCTGCTTCTCCACTCGAGTCCGAAACTCGACAAATTTGCTGAATGCTTCATCTTTAGATTTCAGCAGGTAGATGTGGCAGAAGCGAGAATAGTCATCAATAAAAGTGATGAAGTACTTCATGCCGCCTCGAGTGACGAAGCTCTTGAAATCACAAGTATCTGAGTGAATCATATCTAATAGGTTGATGCTCCTTGTGACACTTGGAAATGGCTTCCTTGTCAGCTTTGCTTGCGCGCAGACTTCACACTTCTCAGGTTTGTTACCCCCATATTTTGGAAGTAATCCTAACTTCTCCATGCTAGACAACTTTCTATAATTCACATGTCCTAGCCTATTATGCCATAATACAGAGGAGTAAGCAGAAGAGGATACTTCATTTACAACTGAATTAGGTACAATAGTACTGATCTTATACATGCCATCAGTACAATATGCATTACCAAAATACATTTTCTTAAATGATAACACAGCCTTTCCTCCTTAGAAATCCAGCCTCATACCGGCGTCACATAGCAGGCTTCCAGAGACTAAGTTTTTAGCAATTGAGGGGACATGTTTCACATCCTTTAATATGAGAGTCTTCCCTGAAGAAAGAGTCAGAACCACAGTCCCAGTTCCAAGAACAGGAACCATAGAACGATCAGCCATTGATACATTCTCTTTGGCAGCAACATAGGAAGTGAACAAATCTCTATTAGAACAGACATGATAGGTAGCACATGTATCTAACCACCAACCAGAGACTTTGCTGGGAGTTGTCACCTGAAAGAGCATAGCCACACAATTATCAATTTGACTAACATTGTGTGTTGTTCCCTTCTTTGGTGCTTTGCAGTCCTTGGGAAAATGCCCTTGCTTCCCACAGTTGAAGCATTTGCCGCTCTTCTTGAAATCTTTCTTCTGTACATTCAGGTTCTTCGGATTATGATTCTTCTTTTTGTTAAAAGATTTCTTTTTCTTAGAAGAATTGGTACCCTTCTCAGAGTTAGTTGCCACCACGTTAGCAGACGCCTTCTGCTTAGCTAGGAGCTCATTCTTTGTGCGAGTTCAAATCTCGTCCTCGATCCGAATAAACCTCTTCAAATCAGACAGAGTCACCTGTCTTTTCCTTCTTCGAATGATCCGAATAAACCTCTTCAAATCAGACAGAGTCACCTGTCTTTTCCTTCTTCGAATGTCCGTGGAGAATGACATCCAAGATGGAGGAAGCTTGTTGAGAGTCACCTGTCTTTTCCTTCTTCGAATGTCCGTGGAGAATGACATCCAAGATGGAGGAAGCTTGTTGATAATTGCACCAGAAATGAAGGTTTGATAAAGACTGATCTTTTCATCCTTCAGCTTCATAACAAGTTTTTCGAGTTCTTTGACTTGAGGCAAAACCTTGATCTTTTCATCCTTCAGCTTCATAACAAGTTTTTCGAGTTCTTTGACTTGAGGCAAAACCTCAGTGTTATCTTCAAACTTGAAGTCCAGAAATTTGTCAATGAGGTGAGACTTGGAAAGCTTCTCCTCATCCTTGTATTGCTCCTCTAGAGCATTCCAGATTTCCTTTGCAGACGGCTTATTGGTGTAAGCATCTGCCAGGGATCAGCCATGCAGTTAAGGAGATAACTCCTGCAGAAATGATCATCTTTATCCCAAGAGGCTTCAGACTCTGAGTCTTCTTCAAAATCAGGTTTCTCCTCAGAAACCACTAGTAGATTTTTAGGAGTTGCATCTCAAAAATCACTTTTCGACGCCATGCGTTAAAGTTAGATCCATCAAAGTTTTCTAACTTGAGACAGTCCACTCCAAGGTCCTCGCAGGATCCATTAGTAGATCAAAAATATTGCTTTAAGATTGTTGGAAATTATGGTTAAATCTGGAATTAAACTGAGAAAACAGATGTGCTGTAATTTTTAATTTTTTAGTTCACTGCTGTACGTTATAGAAACACTGTGCTTAAAGCAATATTTGGCCTACTCCGGTGCAAGGATCCCAAGGCCAAACTGCTTCCAGGAACAGCAGTACAGTACTCTGTTGTGCACCAACCCAGTACTGTCAAGATCTCCTAGATCTATAAGACCTTTCAGTCAAGGCAAAAGATCTCCTCGATCTCAGAATCTTACGGTTCAAAACCTTTTGGTTTAAGACAAGTTCCTGTGGGCACAAGTGTTTGCAGCAGCAGTACAACAGCAACAACGTCGGGATCGATGTTCGTTTTCTAGCACGCGACGTTCGTGTTCCACGTACACGAGAGGGTTTTCAGCAATGACCAAGAGCTGCCTAAGGGCGCTATTTATAGGCCTCTAAGGCCAGCTCAAGAGTCATAAGCAATTAATATGACTGTTATAATTCTCAATGGTAATTAAGAATATAACATTAATGCATTAAATTGCTCTTAATGCTATTGTAACTACTGCATGCAGTAACTCCTGAATACGAGGTAATCAATGGACACATTGCTACAAAACACGAGAGTCATGACTCAGTAGATCAGACGAACCTCTTTGATAAACGAACGTCGTCAAACAGGTGAACCTCGTATAACAGACGAACCTCGTCGAACGAGCGAACATAGTCAAACAGGCGAACCTCGTATGACATACGAACCTCGTCGATCGAGCGAACCTCGTCAAACAGGCGAACCTCGTATGACAGACGAACCTCGTCAAACGAACGAACATCGTCAAACTGACGAACCTCGTATGACAGATGAACTTCGTCGAACGAGCGAACCTTGTCAAACTACGAGAACGCTAGGGTCACCCTCGTGCGAATACGTAGCTCGTCCGCATGCTGCGAAGCAACCATAGAGGCAGCCAACGTGGCGCCAAACTGCGCCACCTCACCCCGATGCCTCCGTGCGAAGTGTAAAGTACGTCTAACAAAGCGCCACTTAGCGCCTCAGCCCGATTAGCCCCGATCCCCGGCCCATTGGCCCCCGGCCCCCGGTCCACGACCCACGACCCACTAGAACTTATGAGGGATTAATTTAAATAAAACACTTATCGGCTTGCCGTTGGCAAGCCTCGAATAATGGATCTTTTGAAACAACAAAACATTAACTTTCCACTAGGCTACTAAGCATTTATGAAAAGTACTTATAGTTAATATATATATATATATAGTTTGAAAACTCATTTTGAAAAGCAGTTTTGACCAAAAAAATCCAACAGAAGCCTTGTCTGAATTCATTTTGAATGGTCATGTTCTCGATAAGTTCTCTATAGCTTCGAGATCTAGGCTCCAAACGGAAGCTAAATTTATGGGTGAGATTTTAAGTTTCTCTTGGTTTTGTGAGGTTCATTGTTGTTGGAGTTTGGATTGTTGTCGGAGAAGGTTTTTTTGTAACTTATTTTGATTGTAGTGGAGCTCTTTAGAAGGACTTTAGTCTCGTAGTTTTTATTCTCCAATTTGGAGGGATTTGTCATGTAAAAATCCGGTGTTCATTGTGATTGTGGTTGGTTGGTCTTTACTATTATTAGTTGCTTCATATTTGTATTCATGCATTCCTAGTCTCACATTTAATATTGGGATTGGGGGATCCTCCCTTTGGTTCCCGACAAAGTGGTATCAAAGCAAGGTGCACATAAAGTATTTGTGAAAATACTTGAAAGAGTTTCTTAGTCTCTTTATTGTGTTGGCTTGCTTGAATGATGGAGGGAAATATAAATTCAAGTAGAATGGCTACCTTGAACTGTTAGGTCTCATGTTTATGAACCTACTATCTAATCTAGTTTTGATGATTGACAAATAATTTCTAATAGTGTTTGTCGAGTGTTTGTATTTACTTGTTAGGAGTCCTACACAAAGATCATAGTCGAAGGTTGGTTGGACTTGGGTATTCACGATGATATCTAAAGGAGGTTGGAGGAAATTAGAATGAAGCCGTCGCAATTCAAGTCAAGATTCATCATCGCTTCATCCCGCTACCAAGACTGAGCTTCACGAAGATTATATGCTTGGTGTAGTCTTTATAGGTTAGGTGTTTACTTTATGTGGTATACTTAGAGTTCAAACCATACACACACATTTTATTCGTTTTTATTGTTTTACACATTTGTTTTATATTTATCCCATTATACATCTTTTTGGGAAA
This sequence comes from Asparagus officinalis, assembly GCF_001876935.1. Lineage (NCBI taxonomy): Eukaryota > Viridiplantae > Streptophyta > Magnoliopsida > Asparagales > Asparagaceae > Asparagus > Asparagus officinalis. The sequence goes on from NC_033796.1 coordinate 57,794,354, forward strand.
ATTACGTGTTTACGGATAAAAGACTTGACTATACTATTTTACATCTTTTATAAAGTCTATTAATCCACTCAAAAGAAGTTTCAAACTTGTTTAAAATTATTTTGTCAAAATCAAGTGTTTTGAGATTTCGTATTTTGACCGATTTTGCAAAATGATGAGTTTTTACAAACAGGAAATGATATTTGAAAATTTTCTTTTCTAACATGTTTATTTTCATGTGAATAAACATTTTCCTAAGTTTTATAATTTTTAAAATTTATTTACTATTTTTAAAACACCTTTGAAAATCAGTTTCTGAAACTTTCAGTGTCTGGATGTCTGTCTTTCGGTCAACCGACATGGTCTCATCAGTTGACTAAAAACATGTTATCAATCGACTGATGTGGTTCCACCAGTCGGCCGATCAGAGTGTTTCAGCATCTGAGTTTTAGACTTATCAGTCGACCGATCAGATGCGATCAGTTGACCGATGAGCATCCACCAGTCGACCGACGCGGTATCATGAGTCGATCGATTTATGCTATTTTGTCATATCAGCCAACAGTCATATTATCAGTCGACTGATACATGTCACCAGTAGACTGATCGGGGATTTTTCTTCAAAACGGCTAGTTTTGACTGATTCTTTTGAGAGGTTATAAATAGACCTTAACACTGGGTTTTAACAAGAGTTTTCATAAGGTTTTAAAGTGTGTTTACACCAGTTTAAATCCAAGTTTTGGTGTGTTTGTTTATGTGAAGAAATTTTCACAAAGAGGAGAAACAAAATTTCATTTTTGAGGAATTCAACCTCAAAATTATCATCTACAACTATTTGTCTTTTAGAGAAGATTTTCTAACTCTTTCTTCTAGCTAATCTTATATTTTGATTCTCATATTTTTATGCTAAATTGAATTGAGTTTAATTTTGTTATTGTTCATTGTTTACACACACAACCATTTGAGCTTAAGTATTTCATAATTAGTATACTTGGGTTGTGGGAGTGTATCTTTGAGTGAGCTTCAATTTCGTTCTCATTTGTATTGGAGAACAAATTCATTTATTTAAGCTTATTGTTTTGAAACATGTTGTAATACACAAAGACACTTAGAGGAGTGGTTAGGAGAAGAACGGGGTCAATTCCAAGAGGAGTAGCTTGGTTGTAAAAGCGTAGGGAGAGGTAGTAATTCTAAGCACTTGAGAAAGGTGACAAGGGTCAGCCAACACATAGAGGAGTGTATTGTGTGATTGTCAACATGTGATTTGTAAACATTATCAGCGAGCATCGAAAACCGATTTGTGTAGTTATATTTGTGTTGATAGTGGAGAATCTCCTCGAGGGTGAGGATCGGAGATGTAGGTCGAAGGTTAACCGAACTCCATGAACATATCCTTGTGTTTGTGATTGTTTTGGCACACTCTTGTTGTCTCATTGTTTAATTCGCCTATTAGTTATTTGTTTATCCTTGCATATATCACTTTATATATCATATTGCTAGGATATTAGTTAATAAGTTTCAATTTGGCATCTAAATCAGATTAAATGCCAAATTACCCTATTCACCCTCCCTCTAAGGTACTTTTATTTGGTATTAGAGCTTGGTGCTCTTGATTTGTGGCTTAACCACCTAGAGTTAAAGATTCAAGCTTTTATATCTTGCTAATCTAGTTTTGTGATTATTTTTGCTTGCATAATTATCATGAACATGCACGGTGCACCTAGTCTAGGTTATGCTATTAATATTGCTCCAAAATTCAATATTTTTTCTTATGCTCAATGGTGTGTTAGATTTGAACTTTTTGTTAGATCTAAACATTTTGATTTAGGAAAAATAATGATTATGCTTATATTATACCCACTTTGGAGAAATATAAGTGGAGTAATAATGATAAAAGAATGTTTACTATGAACAAGCTCTTATTAGAATTTTTGCTTAATGCTTTTGATTCATCTATATCTAACAAGCTTACTTCTTTTGATAGTGCTTACAATTTGTGAAAATTTATAGAAGTCTATCAAGGAAACTTGGAGGAGATCCGACATATTTTGGTGGATTCCACTTCAAGTGCTATTGGAGCTTCGTCATGCACACGGCCACTAGCCAGGCAATAGCCCTATTGAGGTATACGAGTCTGATTCAAAAAATAAATTATCTATAAATAAACTCGCTTGTGCTTATGAACGATTAATGTTGCCTACAACAAATTGCATCATAATTTTATTGATATGAAAAACAAGTATGTAAATTTAAAATCCGATCATGATATGCTAGCATCAAAATTTGATATCATTGCTAAGGAGAATGTGATTCTTAAGGACAATAATGATAAATTAAAACAAGATCACATTTCTCTTAACGTAAAGATAGCTAGCTTATCAATTGAGAAAATGATGTCATGCTAGAAGTAGAAACCACTAAAAATAAATTAAATTCTTTTAAAAATAATCATGTTTGTTCTACTTCTATTGTTAATGCTAGTTTGCTAAATAATGACTTGAATAAAATAAGAAACTAAATTTCTTCTTTAGATTTAACTTTATCAATATGCATTAACAATCATAAGAAGCTTGTGAATATGTATGCTAAGTCAAGTGCAAGTAAATCTAAACCATCCACTCACCATGCAAACATATATAACAAAGTTTATAAATGCTCTATTTGTGGTTGTAAATGTCATTTAGCTAAATTTTGCTATGATGCACATAATCTCCTTAAAACCAATAATATTGCTCTATGTGCATCTCACAAAGTTTCTAATTCTCATACACAAACACATGCACAAAATGATCATCATAAGCATGTATATGTGTATAAGTGTGATTTTTGTGGTCGTTTTGGTTATTTGACCAAATTTTATTTTGATTTAAAAGGTGTTTCACATTTGCAAAATGCTTTAAAAAGACCACCATTGTTTGCAAATATTTCTCGTGCACAAGTTAATGGTCAACATAAATAAGTGCACCCATTTCATGGCACTTATTGCAATAGGAAGGAACATGGATATTGCTATGATCGGATACGTGCACAAAATACGCCCAAATAAGATCATAACCCTAGGGCTTTGGACTTTTTTGATAGGGGTCATGTCCCTAAACTCTCCGGCATCAAGATTGTTTGGGTGCCAAAATAAGTTTAATTTTAAAACATGTATTTAGTATTTTCTCGGTTTCATTTTTGGAAAAACATGTTTGCAAAACTTATTTTTAAAAATTGTATATTGATCAAAATTTTACCCAAATGGTTATTTTTTTATTACACATATTAATTTTTGAAAACATATCTTATTTTCATTACATATTATGATTCGTTTTAAAATTGGTTTTATTGATGAAGAGGCTTATATTGAGCAACCTCTTGATTGTATCAATCTTTTACTTCCAAATCATGTTTATCGGGTTCAAAAAGTTTCTCCTAAGAAATCTTATGTGTGCTCAATTACTAAATGTTTGATTCATGATTCCTTAACTTTTGATGTTTGCTTAAATATTAAATGTTTGAACAAAATGTAGGATTTTCATTTGGACTTTTATGATTGTCGTAATTTTCATGGTTTTCATGATTTTTTTCATTTAAAAATATTTTTTTCATGATTCATGATGTTTGGCTTTCATGAATTTGTGAATTTTCATGATTTACCTTCATGGATTTTCATAAATACTTTCACAAATATTTTTTTATACTTACATGGATGTTCATGATTCTCTTTCATGAACAAGAATGTTTATGGTTTTCCACGAGTTTTCATGATTTTCATGTTTCTCTTTATTTGATTTCATGATATATATAATTCTATATATTGTTATTATGTTTGTTTATTGAGACACCATTTTCATGATGATATATTTATAGGTATTCTCTTTTTGAATGTGAGTTGTCATGATATTTTTTCGTCTATACTCACATATTGATGCCTTATGATTTTCTTATATATATGCTTTAAGGCATTTTGATAGGAGTAATTTTTTTTCCATATATTTGTTTTATAATCACCTATACTTATTGACAGGGGGAGCTTTCGCTCTCTCATTCTTATTGTTTTCCCATTTTGATGTTGACAAAGGGGGGAAATAAGTATATTGTGAGTATATCCTACTTTGGATTTTATGCATGAAGATTATATTTTTTGTATATTCATTTAGTATCATGCATACTTTATATACTCTTTGTGTAGATTGTTTGTCATCATAAAAAAGGGGGATATTGTTAGGTCTCATATTTATGATGCTACTATCTAATCTAATTTTGATGATTAACAAATAATTTCTAACATCATTTGCTAAGTGTGTTTGTATTTACTTGTTAGGAATCCTATACAAAGATCCTAGTCGGAGGTTCGTTGGACTTGCGCCTTCACGATAATATCTAAAGGAGGTTGGAGGAAATTAGAATGAAGCCATCGCCGTTCAAGTCAAGATTCATCATCGTTCATCTCACTACCAAGATCGAGCTTCACGAAGATTATATGCTTGGTATAGTGTTTATAGGTTAGATGTTTACTTTATGTGGTATACTTAGAGCTCAAACCACACACACACATTTTATTCATTTTTATTGTTTTAAACATTTGTTTTATATTTGTCCTATTATACATCTTTTTGGGAAAATTATGTGTTTACAGATTAAAGACTTGACTATACTATTTTACATCTTTTATAAAGTTTATTAATCCACTCAAAAGAAGTTTAAAACTTATTTGAAATCATTTTGTCAAAGTCAAGTGTTTTGAGATTTTGTATTTTGATAGATTTTGTAAAATGATGAGTTTTCACAAATAGGAAATTATATTTAAAAAATATCTTTTCTAACATGTTTGTTTTCATGTGAATAAATATTTTCCTAAGTTTTATAATTTTTGGAATTTATTTACCATTTTTAAAACACCTTTGAAAATCAGGTTTCTAAAAAATTTAGTGTCTGGATATCTATCTTTCGGTCGACCGACATGGTCTCATCAGTCGATCGAAAATAGGTTATCGGTCGACTGATGTTGTTCCACCAGTCAACCGATCAGAGTGTTTCAGCGTCTGAGTTTTCAGACTTATCAGTCGACCGATCACATGCGATCAGTCGACCGATGAGCATCCACCGGTCGACCGACGCGGTATCATGAGTAGATCGATTTTTGTTATTTTGTCAGATCAGCCAACGGTCATATTATCAGTCGACCGATACATGTCACCATTCGACCAATCGGGGATTTTTCTACATAGCGACAACTTTTGACTGATTCTTTTGAGAGGCTATAAATAGCCCTTAACACTTGGTTTTTTAACAAGAGTTTTCACAAGGTTTTAAAGTGTGTTTACACCAATTTAAATCCAAGTTTTGGTGTGTTTGTTTATGTAAAGAAATTTTCACAAAGAGGAGAATAAAAATTTCATTTTTGAGGAGTTCAACCTCAAAATCATCATCTACAACTCTTTGTCTTTTAGAGAAGTTTTGAGTTCAACCTCAAAATCATCATCTACAACTCTTTGTCTTTTAGAGAAGTTTTTCTAACTCTTTCTTCTAGCTAATCTTATATTTTGATTCTCATATTAAGTTTTTCTAACTCTTTCTTCTAGCTAATCTTATATTTTGATTCTCATATTTTTATGCTAGATTGAATTCAGTTTAATTTTGTTATTGTTCATTTTTAACACACACAACCATTTGAGCTTAAGTATTTCACATTTAGTATACTTGTGTTGTGGGAGTGTATCTTTGAGTGAGCTTCAATTTCGTTCTTATTTGTATTGGATAACAAATTCATTTATACTCAAGTTCCCAGCAAGGACTAACCTTTCATTAATTCATTTTTATTATTGCGAAACACATTGTAATACACAAGGACACTTAGAGGAGTGGTTGGGAGAAGAACGGGGTTAATTCCAAGAGTGGCTTGGTTGTAAAAGCCTAGGGAGAGGTAGTAATTCCAAGCACTTGAGAAATGTGACACGGGTCGGCCAACACTTAGAGGAGTGTATTGTATGATTGTCAATGTGTGATTTGTAAACGTTATCGATGAGCATCAAAAACCGATTTGTGTAGTTATATTTGTGTTGATAGTGGAGAATCTCCTCGAGGGTGAGGAGCGGAGACGTAGGTCGACGGTTGACCAAACTCCGTGAACATATCCTTGTGTTTGTGATTATTTTGGCACACTCTTATTGTCTCATTATTTATATTGCATATTGGTTATTTGTTTATTCTTGCATATATCACTTTATATTTCATATTGCTAGGATATTAGTTAATAAGTTTTAATTTGGCATCTAAATCGGATTAGATTAACAATTACCCTATTCACCCCCCTCTAAGGTAGTTTTATGAACAACACAAATTTTCATATTTGGAAGGGGAAAATGAAAGACCTTTGTATGTGAATAGTTAGGATTTATCGCTGTTTGCTAAGGAGAAGTTCGCTTCTAAGTCCGATAAAGAATGTGGTTTTGCACATGAACAAGTTCATTGAAACATTCGGCAGTGGGTAGATGACAATGTCCTTAACCACAATCGCAAGGAGATTAATGTACAAGATATCTGGTATAAACTTGAATCCACATATATGCGTAAAAACTCGTAACAACAAGTTGTTCTTGATCAAGAAGATGATGAATTTGAAGTACAAGGAAGGATGCACCATTACTGACCACTTGAGTGAATTTTAAGGGATTGTGCAACGATTGACGGCTATGGATATAAAGTTTGATGATGAAGTTCAAGCACTTTGGTTGTTAGGCACTTTATTAGACTCTTGGTAGACATATCGAACATCACTTTTGTAACTCTGCCCCGAATGATATTGTGATAATGTAACTAGCTAAAGTTGGTGTTATGAATAAAGAGATGAGGAGAAAGTCCCAAGTTTCATCATCACATTACGAGGTTCTAGTTGTTGATGGGAGGGGTAGAAGCAAAAGCAAGCATCCAAATGGTATAGATAAAAGTCAAAGCAAATAGAGATAAAGATTCAACGATGTGAAGGGCCATTAATATTGTAAATTGGGATATATCAAGAGGACGTGCTTCTAATGGAGGAGAGATAAGAAGAATGGCAATGAGAAGCAAGAAAAGAATGATCATGACAATAATGATCGTGTTGCCGCTATAGTCTCTAGTAATCTTGGCATTGTTTATGATGAGAATGAGATTAATCTAGATTGTCATGAGACAAGTTGTGTTGTTGACAGTGGATCTTCACTTCATGTTACATCAAGAAAGTAGTTCTTTACCTCTTATACATTGGGTGATTTTGGTTCCTTGAAGATAAGCAATGATGGCTTGTCTAATATTGTAGGTATCAGAAATGTTTCTTTGGTGACCAACAATGGAATTATTTTGATTCTAAAAAATGTGAGACATGTGCCAGATGTTCGATTGAATTTGATATCGGCAAGGAGACTTGATGATGATGGTTATTGCATTTTTTTAGCAATGGGCAATGGAAACTCATTAAAGGCTCTATAATTTTGGCTCATGCTGAGAAGTCTTCTAACTTGTATGTGATGGAAGCTAAACTTTCTAAGGGTGTTGTCAATGCGGTGGAAGAGAAGAATGTCCAGAGTTATGGCACAAGAGGCTTAGTCACATAATTGAGAAAGAGCTTAATGTTTTGGCCAAGAAGAACTTATTTTATGGTGTGAAGAGTGCAAAATTGAAAAGATGTACTTATTACTTAGCCGAGAAGAAAGATAGAGTTTCTTTCAAAAGTCATTCTCCTTCAAGAAAATCAAGTATTTTGGAGTTGGTGCATTTTGATGTTTGTGATCCTTTGAAGGTAATGCTGCATAGTAGTGCTATTTGTTTTGTGACCTTTATCGATGATCATTCAAAAAATCTTTGAGTTTATTATTTGAAGATAAAGGATCAAGTACTTGATGCATTTAAGGAGTTTTATGCTTTGGTTGAAAGGCAAACCGGGAAGAAGTTGAAGTGTATTCGCTCAAACAACGGTGGTGAGTATCGTGGACCATTTGATGAGTATTGTAGATGACATGGTGTTAGACATTAGATGACTCATTCGTAGACTCCTTAGCTGAATGGCTTAGCAAGGAGAATGAATAAGACTTTGATCGAGAGGGTTTTGTGTTTGCTTTCATGTGCATGGTTATCAATATCCTTTCGGGTGAGGCATTGCTTAGTATTGGATGGTGATGTTCCTGATAGAGTTTAGTTTGGCAAGGACGTATCATATGATCTCATGTATATATTTGGTGTAGGGCATTTGTACATGTTCCTAAAGATGAGGGGTCAAAGCTTGATGTGAAGACATGATAGTGTATCTTTCTTGGTTGTGGCCTAGATTACTTTGGTTATAGGTTGTAAAATCTAGTTAAGAAGAAACTTGTCTAAAGCTGAGATGTGGTGTTCTTTGAGAATTAGAACATTAATGATAGTAAGAACGCTGAGAAGAGTGTTTACTAATAGGGATGACTTGATTGATTTAGATCTATTCTAATTAGCGTTCAAAATGGTACACAAATTGGTGCTCAGGATGCTCAGTAGGTTCATGATAACTAGCAGGATGCAGGTGACGTGGATGATTCTCCAAATAGTGTTGTTGATGGTTAGCAATAGGTGTCTATAGTTACACTGATGATTCCACCAAGGAGGTCTTCACGAGATTGGCAACCTTACACAAGAGATTCCCTAATGAGTATGAACCTGAGTATTATGAAGAAGCCTTAAAGATGAAGACAATAAGAAGTGGGTTGAACTAATGGAAGATGAAATGAAATCTTTGCATGATGATCATACATTCGAGTTAGTGAAATTGCCTAAGAGTAAGAGTGTTTTGTACGAGAACGCTTCATGCCACCGACACAAAGCTAGATTGGTTGTTAAAGGCTTCAAAAAAAAAGGAGATAGGACTTTGAGGAAATATTTTCTCCTATCATGGAGATGTCTTCTCTCCTGGTTATTCTTGCTTTGGCTACTAGTCTTGATTTAGAGCTTGAGCATATGGATGTGAAAATGACTTTCATTCATGATGATTTGGAAGAGAAAATATACATGAGCAGCTAGAGCGTTTCAGAGTTAAAGAAAATGAGAAACTTGTGCACAGATTAAAAAGGAGCTTGTATGGCTTGAAACAAGCACCAAGGTAGTGGTACAAGAAGTTCGAGTCTGTTATAAGGGAGAAAGGCTTCAAGAAGACTACTCCTGACCATTGTCTATTTGTACAAAAGTTCTCGATGATGATTTTATCATTGTATATTTGTACAAAAGTTCTCGATGATGATTTTATCATTTTGCTACTCTATGATGATGCATGCTTATTGTTAGTCAGGTTGATTTTACGATTGATAGATTGAAGATTGAAGGAGGAGTTGAGTAAGTCCTAAACTATGAAGCACTAGGATGAGAAAAATAGATTCTTAGCATGGAGATCACTCGTGATAGAAAAGCTAAAATGCTATAGTTATCATAGGAGAAGTATATTGAGAAAGTGCTTCAAAGGTTCCAGATGGACAAGGCTAAAGTGGTGATTACTCCTCTTGCTACACCCTTTAGATTGAGTATCAAGTACAATCCTTTTACTAAAGAAGAAAAGGAATATATGCGGATGATTCCTTATGCATCTGTCATGAGTAGTTTGATGTATGCTATAGTATGCACGAGGCCAGATATTGCTCATGTTGTTGGTATAATTAATCGTTTTCTTTTAAATCCTAGGAGAGAGCATTAGAATGCAGTAAAGTGGATCATGAGATACCTCTGAGGCACTTCTAATTTGAGACTTTGCTTTGGGAGTAAGAAGCCTATTCTTATCATATGTACAAATTTAGATATAGCTAGAGATGTTGATTTTAGGAAGTCTACTTTGGGTTATTTGATCACTTTCATGGGCGAAGCAGTGGCTTGGCAATCTCAACTGTAAAAGTGTATTGCATTACAATAGAAGTGGAGTTCTTGTTGCGATGAAAGCTTGCAAGGAGTTGCTTTGGACGAAGAGATTTATGCAGGAGCTTGGATTTAATCAAGAGAGGTATGTATTGCTTTGTGATAGCCAAGTGCTATACACATTGGTAAGAATCTGACACCTCATGGTAAGTCTAAACATATTGATGTGAAATATTATTGGATATGAGATGTATTAGAGTGTAAATTACTAGCTGTTTTCAGCGAAAGTTGCTTCCATTGTCGATTCCATTAAACTTCAGTCGTTTTACAGAAAATTACAATGAAAATAAGCAAAAATTACAACTCTCGAGAAAATAACACAGAAATTATTTATCAACTCCTGCTTTTGTGGGACTTTGCCTGTGCCGGGAGTGCTTTAGCTCATGGACCACCGAATCACAGATCGTGAGGGTGTTTGGAGATCTTTCCTTCGTTTATCGAAGTAAAGATTTGAAAGCGAGTATCTTATCGATGTAAGATATTCAATCTTCTAAAGATCAAGTCTGAGCTTAAATCTCTAGGAATCACCAAATGATGCTTGTCAAAGGGTGAAAGTTCTCTCTTTCTTCCTCAAAATCACCAAAAGCTCAAGTCTCTTCTGCTCCAAAATGTTCTCCGTCCTTTATTTCGTGTCTAGGGAGGTATTTATAGGGGTATGAGTGCACAACAGTTGAAATGGAGGCGAAACAACCGACCAGATGAACCCTCTTTGGCCACGGCAGCCAACACTGTCCGCGACAGTCGACACTGCCGCGGCTAAAGGGGCAGTTACATGCACGTTCATACGTGTTTGAAACTGTTCTCCCACGACCTTTAACCACCTTCTTCGTGGTTTAACTGCCTGTCCACGTCAGCACACGTTCTATCTCTGATACGCCGCCACGTGGACTTCAAAAATCATCAGATAACTCCCTTAAAACTGCCACAACATTCTTCTTTAATTGCCGCGGCACCATAGGTTGTAGCGGTTAAGCCGCGGCACCATAGGCTGCAGCGGTTAAGCCGCGGCATCATAGGCTGCCGCGCCTTAGCCGCGGCACCATGTACTGTCGCGTCTCAGCCGTGCCGCCATGTACTGTCTGTTGGTGTGTACATTGTTCTTCCATGTTGTTTCGCTTCATTTGAATCATCCCCTTCTGATTAAGAGAGTGGCGTTTATCGTCTTCTCTTTGCCTTGAGTGGTATTTGGATGTCTGTAAGCATTTTTTGACGCCTACAGATACCCCCTCCAAAGTATCTCAGATTCATCATTTTGGAGAGGAGTCTGGGACACTTTGGATATGATAAATTTTCCTTGTAATTTTTTCAGTACTTTGTTGAGGAAGTTGCCTAGAATGGTCTGTGAATGGCTTCAATTCTTGACTTCTTCATCTTTTAGTCTATTCAGTACTTTGTAGAATAGCTAAGATTCCTCCGGTGCTGCGTTTATCGTGTGGCCGTTGTCGAAGTCTTGAATCAGAACCGTTGGGAGGTTCAAAGAGATGCAGTTTATACTCATATACTCATCGGAGTGTTCGGGTATGTATTCCAAATATAGTGGGAGATGTATGTACCCAAGGGATCATCGCGTATGCATGGTGCTCCTGCGCGTCAGAGTGGATCGTGGTACGCTAACGTGCCACTATCAATGGCCGCTATAGTGCGGGCTGCCATTGCGCTCAAGCGTGCCAGTGTAGACTATCGCGTTCGAGCGCGACAGCATCGAGTGCCGCGTACTGCTTCGGCCAGTCGGGTTTATAAGATCGCTCTGGGCCTTTTCGGGTTATTTTTCCCCGCTTCTCTGAGTTCGAAACTCTTCAAATACCCCATATAAAGTGACCTTTGGCTCTTCTCCTCTTCACATCTTCTTATTTGGGTGATTTTCCTTTGAACGAGATCTAGGGTTTTTTGGGTTTTTCTTGATTTCGATCTTTTCCTTCAGTTTTCTCATCTTCCAAGTTCGATTCCTTCTATCCTCTGGTAAAAACCAAGTCCATCTCTTGTATTTTATGTTTATTTTGCTATTTAATCCGAGATCTCACCTCTAAACCCTAATTTTCCTTGTTTCTAGGTTGATTTCACCATGTCTCCCAAGAAATCCAGGGTTTCCAAAGGGAAATCTGCAGCCCAGGCGTCTGATGAGGTTGAGACTGCCGCAACATCATTCGGAGGTAAGCTTTTAACTTCTTTTCTGTCCAAAAATTAATGTTTTTGTTCACAAAACCTCGTTTGTCTCCTTTGAGAGGCATCCGGGAAGAGTTGACATCCTCCTTTGAGAGGATTGACGCTTTAAAACACATATCTTGTTTAATCAAGACATGTACCACAGCCAAGATGCGAGTTTTCGTCGAACTCGTGCCTTTTCAGCATCTAAGGCCGTTGTTTAGTTACCGCGGCAGCACGTACTGCCGCGGCTGAGCGCGACAGCATACACTGCCGCGGTGACGCAGGGCAATGAGTATTATCGCGGCTACTTAGAGCAGGGGTTTCACTCTGTTGGCCTTTTTTATTCAACTGTTTTCCAACTTTTCTCCGCAGTCCCTTTTCCCTCTGTGGTCTTTTCTGATAGAGAATACCCAGGTCAGAGTGGTGTTCTTCACGCCTCCTTCAATGGCGACTTTCTGGTTAGAGAGGCCCACCAGTTTAGTGAAAGTTTTGACGATGGTGTTCCTGAGTTAGTTCGTGAAGGAGGTCGTCGTACTCTGCGAGCATTGCTGACTGACTCGCCCATAACTCCAATTCGAGATTCCACCGAACCGTTGAAGAAGCCTGATTATTTGTTTGGGGATTCGATTGAAGACCCAGATAATCTTTGCCGTGGTCCTGAAATTTGGTTGAATCAGCACGAAGGTGATTTTCTATTCCTTCCCCCGTTCCCTTGACAATATTCAATTCTACAATTACGGAATTTGGCCGTTTCGAGGAAGATGTCATGGCACTTGACAGATGACCATGAACGCATTCACTGCGGGTTTGTTGGTAGAGATGTCAGCGCTCCTGGCTCCAGTGGTAGGCATACTATTCGCGGCCTTCACCCGGGGATACTTGGACCAGATAGTGGGCCTCAAAATGAACTGATGATAAAGGCCAACACGATTAAGAATAGACTTGCTCGGATCGGCAGAGAATTCCCCCTTCCGAAGTTCAGATGTTACGGGTTGGTTCATTCTCTTCTAAACAAATGGTGGGCTAGGATGACCAACTACGTACTTAATCGTTGGGAACAGGAGTTAAAGAACTTTGGGTTATACGCTCCAATCAGAGCCAGCATGCATGGTCTTCCAGTAAGTGTAGATCACTTTCTCGCCTTGTTCGAGTCTTATAATCCGGAGACCAATACATTTTTCACCAAATACGGAGAGTTAGGACTCCCGCTCCACGAGATGATGAAAGTTTCCGGATTGCCACTGGGGAACACTCCTTATCAAGAATATTTTCCCAACAATCGTCAGCTTATGAAGATGAAGAAGGCTGGCTCTCCTGGTTATGACATTCTCTGGGAATTAACTTGTCATTACCAGATAGCGATAGCCAGGATCAAGGTGAAGAGTAAGAAGGCAGCTCGAGTCAGTCTAAAGCAGTTCGCCGACTACTTATTCCAGAATCTCGAGAGCCTGACCGGTGAAGCTGTCTGCGAATCACCTATTCTGACCCCTTCTGATGTTAATAGGCTGATTACAAAGATTAACGCCTAGTCTTATAGAACTGAGTCATCTGAAGGTGGCTTTCTTAGGGGTACAAAATTCAGTACTTTCTTGTGGCAATCCACAAAGAGAATGAAGCCTGCGACTCTCCTTTCTGGCTATCTGGCTATATGGCTAAAGAGATGTGTAGTGCCACATCAGTCTTCTGAGGCGCTTCCTCTTGAGGTTCTCTTTCCCGCCGTGCAACTAGCCATCGGAGGTAGGTTATCTTTACTCTCCGCCATGATTGCTGACATGCATAGCGGTTTGCGTAACCTGGCTAACACCTTTACGAAAGTGGATGCTGAGCCTTCGACTAAGATTCCTTTGTCGAGCGTTGAATTGCCATACACATATTTAATGGCGTGGCTGGTCCTCCATCGAACGGACATGATGTTAGCGCCTGATGTGTCTGATCCAGAAATCCCTTTGCTTCAGCTTTTGGAAGGATGTAAATGGCTGAATCCCTCTCGACAATGGCCTGACAGGGTGCAGCAGTTCAAGAATGCTAAGTGCTGGGAATTTTATAAGTGTTTCCCTCGGTTTTCTGGTGCATATAATGACACGCTCATTGATGAAGGGATGCCTGGGACCAACGGGACTTCCCTCAATATGGGTAGTTTCCATTGGCTTATGAACATCCGACCAGGTTACAATGTTTTCCGTTTGAGGAACCTATGCAGGATCGAGCCTTATTTTCCTTGCCGGTTTGCGCGACAATTCGGCTACGATCAATTATATGTCGGGAATCCCAATAAATGGTTAATAACCTGCGGAGGCCTTATCGATGGAGTGCGAGCCTAGTTCTGGAATGTTGCTGGCTGTACTGAAGCTCAATTTAGTTTGCCTGTCGCTGAGCCTAATCTTCACATGACTTTTCTTTATTGCCGGTGGATTTTAACCGCCAACATGCCCGTCCCGAAGAAAAAGATTTCCGAACTAGAATCAGAAGCTGTGGTTCGGAGAATTGTATCTTCCAGGAAAGGAAAGGAGCCCGCTACGTCTTCCCACAAAGGAAAACAAGCAGTTGATTCCGAAGAGAGTGACGACTTCGAAACATCCAGTGAGGAGGATGAAACCAAAGATGAAGCAGGGGCTGATGTTCCTCTTTCTCCCTTGGCTCACAAGACTCGTCGAGCTTCTTCACCCCGATCACCCGGTGCTCCTTCTAAGGATATTCGAATGAGAGAGAAGAATATTCCTTTATCATCTTCTAATAAAATGACTGTCAGATGGCCTACCTTTGAAGAAGAAGAAGAAGAAGAGGAAGATGTCACCCCACTTGTCCCGGCAGAAAGAGTCCCGATCTTCTGCTTCTTCCGAGGCTCAATCCTGCCCTGTTCAAGGGTCTGAACTGCGTACCAAATTTCGTCATGAGAGCTCTGAAGTTCCTCAAGATTCTCGTGTTTCGAAGAGGATTAAGAAGACGGCTCATCGACAACGTCAACTTCCCCCGTTGCTTGAAGAGGAATTTACTCAGGATCTTTCGGTTGATGAAGGGGGTAAGATCTCACCCTTATCTCCTTTTCACTATCTTATCCTTGAATATAGCATCTTATTTATTCTTTTGCTATTGCAGCTGAGCCAGAAGAGGAAGGAGAAATCATGCCCGAACCTTCTTCTCCGGGTTTAATGGATGTTGATGAATCCAGCTTCACTCAGCAAGTACACAGAGCGATGAGTGAAGAACCCCTCAACATGGACACTGCCCCTCCTCCGGTTACTACATCGACCTCGCCAACCGCCGACACAGGTACATATGTTTTTTCATTTGGGGGGCATTTTCGGGAGATAAGTGAATCGGAACATGTTCCTCTCCTACTAACTTGTGCGCTTTATCTTCTTTTAGTTAAACTAAAGGAGGTGAGTGCGGGTAGTAGCGCCGCTAACCCCGCAACTATTATTGAAGGTAATCTTATTTTTGTTTGCTTTGATTCTTTCATACCTCTTACATATGCACTGACGGTTCCTTCTGCTTAATAGATATCCCTATCAATGAGCCGGGAGATCCAGAACTTACCCATGATATGGGTATCGGAGATTTCAACGAACATGATTTCAATCTTGATATTTCTGAAGATGAACACCAGAAAATCTCCGATATACTGTCAGCTCCGGCTCCGACCGCTACTGCAGGACCAACTACTAGAGTCAATTCAGCTGAAGTAGGCGCATCAGAAAGTATGTACTTTTAGATCCAAGTTTTCAATTAAGCTTTCATTTCTTACTATTTTTAGATGACTGAAATAAGAACTTGAGACGTAGGACCAACGAATAAAGTTGATGCGTCTACCGTCATTGGTGAATGCGATCAACCTGAAGGCCTAGGTTTCCTACTTTTGACAGGTCCCCCGGTTGAAGTTGAACCACCAGTTATTGTCCCTCCTGCCTCTGACACTGTCGAAGCTGAACTTGTGGTAACTTCTGATCTGACTCCGGTGGTTCATGAAGTTGGAGGGTTGAAGGCCACCACAGAAGAGCAACTTACGGCAACTTCTACTCAACTTGGTAAGTTTCTCCTTTAATATATCTCGTAGTTGGATTTATACTTGTAGAGTGTTTATTCATCCTTTTCTCATTTATAGAACTTGTTCCTCAAGAATTTGTCGATCTGGATCCGAAGCCATCGGGGGCTTCAGGTGAACAATCGTCTGGTGTAGTGAATCAACCGACGAGCGTTATTCCTGAACAAATCCCGGTTGTTATAGAGTCCATTACAACCTCAACAAGCCAAGGTAACTTGGTTGTGAAGTCTTCCAGCGAGCATACATACTTTTGTACTTATTTCATTTGTTCTCTTTGCAGCGAAAGTTGCTTCCATTGTCGATTCCATTAAACTTCAGTCGTTTTACAGAAAATTACAATGAAAATAAGCAAAAATTACAACTCTCGAGAAAATAACCCAGAAATTGTTTATCACCTCCTTTGCCTGTGCCGGGAGCGCTTTGACTCGTGGACCACCAAATCACAGATCGTGAGGGTGTTTAAGGATCCTTCCTTCGTTTATCGAAGTAGAGATTTGAAAGCGAGTATCTTATCGATGTAAGATATTCACTCTTCCAAAGATCAAGTCTGAGCTTAGATCTCTAGGAATCACCAAATGATGCTTGTCAAAGGGTGAAAGTTCTCTCTTTCTTCCTCAAAATCACCAAAAGCTCAAGTCTCTTCTGCTCTAAAATGTTCTCCGTCTTGGATATTCATGTAATGTATCCAGGGATCTTCCCAAGTGGGTAACTGATCATCTCCTTCTGTTGTGGAAGGATCAATTGTCGCCATGTTCGACATTAGGGTTTTGAATCTTTCTCCAATGCTCATGTCAGAATCCCAAGTTGAAGCATCGGATGAATGCATACTCTTATTTATCAGTTGGCTAATAATCTGTTGGCCATATTCGTCATCAGATGATGAAGCATAACCCAGACCCCTTTTATAGCTGTAATAATTGTCAGGTCTCCCTTTTGGTACATAGGCAGGACGGGGTGGAACCCTGACGCCTTGACCAAAATGAAGACCTTCACCGAGCGAGAGGTCATAACCCTGGCTCGTCATGTAACCATTCTCTTGTGAACTGTACCGAGAGAAATGCCGCCCGGGTTCTTCATCATCTGAATAAGTGTCTAAGAACAGATCTGGGGTAGGGGATGGTTCCCCTTTCCCAAAAACTATTTCTTTTTCACCCCCTGTCTTTGCGAGTAGGAGCATAGTTGTTCCGTCTGAACTTCGGATATATTTCGTCGTCGTGCAAGACGAACGAAGTGGCATATGTAGACTAGGGTCGTCATATAATTCCTGCATTACATCATCGAGACAACGCGAGTACTCTAAATCATTGTTTATTATTTCATCGGCAAGCTGCCAGTTACAACTTTCATCCGACGAATTACCATCGTCAAGATCGATTACAAGAGGTTCAATGTCATTTAGCACAAGACCTTCACTATAATCGAGCCCAGCTTCGGTATCAGCTTCTTCTCCACTATCCGTACCATGGGCCGATGGTTCAGTATCGGATTCAGCACCATAAAGAAGGGAGTCAGTAAAGTATTTTTCTAACCCCTTGAATGGTTGCTTATCCGCGACCACCGTCTTGACCTCATCATTAGTGTCGACATATTTCAGACACTGATGGATGGTAGAGGGAACTATAAGATTACTGTGGATCCATGGGCGACCCAACAGTAAATTATAGGAAGTCTCGGCATCAATTACATAACAGGTGACTTCAGACTTTAAGTCTCCGAGCTGATACTTCACCCGAATTTTCCCCAACGGTCTTGATCCACTAGTGTTAAATCCGTAGATAACGGTTCCTGTGGAGGCTAGTTTGCTGGCGGGAATTCCGAGGTGGTACATCAATCGTAACGGCATAATGCTGACGGCGGAACCCGGGTCAACTTGGATCCGGTTGACAACGCTCGAACCGATATATCCAGTAAAATATAAAGGTCTGTCATGCTTTGAGTTCCTGACTTGCATATCTTCTTTCGTGAAAGCAATGCAAGGAAACTTTGTAGCTGCCAGATTGTAATGCTGAATCGACGACTCTGGCTCTTCGGGAGTTGGTTTAATTTGAGTAAGGAATACCTCAGAATCAGCCAAGGCTTCTTGTAACGCTTCTCTGGTATCTTTCGAGAGGCGCAGTAACTCGTATAGCGTAATCCTTGCTGGGATATTAGCTAGCTGAGCCATAACGTCAAAACGATATGGTACGTTCGAACTTTCTGGTTTGTCTCATCCAATCGGTCGGTTGAAACGAGACTGCTTCGGAACTTGAACCTCTTTATGTTGGGGTTCCTTTTCTTTTTGCTTAGCCGGTTGTTGCGGCTTCTCAGCAGCTACAGGAGGAGTTGTAACTACCCCCAGCTCCGTAAGAGTTTTAGCATTTGGGTTAGAGGTTTCAGGATATTTATAATGGTATTCATTCCCACCTCTTGTAGCGAAAGGTTCCTGCTCTTCTTCAGAAAGCGGTAAAGCTGGAATCTCTTCGTCAGTTTGATTTCTTCTTTGATATGGATGTCGTCCACTGTTCATCTTCAAGCAAATCCGGATGAACCCAAAGGATTTCATCGTTGGGGGTTGTGTGAGATACAAGCCCTTTTTGACGCTGTCCATGAGGGTCATCGTTGATGGTCTGCATCTTGACTTTTGATACTGGTTCGGCTTGAAACCAGGATAAAGGAACCGATCCGAAGCTAATGGACACTGCATTTTCACCTACTTTCTTCTCTTTTGGTTTCGGTGTTACGATTCCAACATCGATTAAGGTTTGTATTTTGTCTTTCAAGACATAACACGCCTTAGTGGGATGGTGGACCCTTCGGTGATATGCACAATACTTCGGGTCATCAGTCTTCTTCGCTTCTTCTTGGTTTGTGACCGGTGGAAGCTTGATCTTGTTGTTATCCAGCAGGTATTTGAAGATGACCGGAACTTCATCATCTTTGAACGAATACTCTTTCGGGAACTTAGGCTCTGAGGCCTTGAACTGCTTCGGAGGCTGTTGATTCTGATTAGGTGCTA
Organism: Asparagus officinalis; assembly: GCF_001876935.1. Lineage (NCBI taxonomy): Eukaryota > Viridiplantae > Streptophyta > Magnoliopsida > Asparagales > Asparagaceae > Asparagus > Asparagus officinalis. The sequence goes on from NC_033796.1 coordinate 57,813,403, forward strand.
GTTGGAAGGATGACTGCTGTGGTTGTTGTTGTGGCTGTTGCCCCAGACCCTCTTCCTCTGCCTCGAGAGTTAAAGTTCTGTTTTTGAGGATTATCTTGTGGCAGTCCCCTCTCCAACTTCTTTCTCTTAAGAAAGCGCTCGGCTTGTTCACCTCTCACTTTCAATTCCTTCCAAGTTTTAGAAGGTACAACCCCCATGACTTCTAACACATCCAGCGACAAGTTATTGTGACATGTCTGTAGGATAAACTCTTCTGTGAGTGGATCTCGGCAGTTTACTGCTTTGTTCCAGAATCGTTTGACGAAGACATCAACCGACTCCCCATTTATCTGCTTCTCGTCCAACAAGGTGCCAATTAAGACCTCCGTGTCGTCATCGAAGAAGTTGGTGAGGAACAATTCTTTCATATCTTCCCAGCTAGTAATACTCCCGGGTTTGAGACGTCGGTACCAATCGAAGGCAGGCCCGCGAAGGGTTCCTACGAATGACTGGACCATCAAGGCTTCTTTTCCGGATATTGCGCCGAGATGTGACTTGAAATAAATCAAGTGTTGAGTGGGTGAACCTCTGCCATCAAAAGGAGTAAAGTTAATCAAATTAAACTTTGGGGGATAAGGAATCAGATCCCACTCCCTCGGGTACGGGTACGGAATGCCCGTTTTCTTCACTTCTTGGGCCATCATTAGAGCATTGACTTTGCTCTCAAGGTCCTGCATCTTTTTGTCCTCTTCCTCACTCTTCTTCAAGTAAATTTGAGGAGGTTGAGTAGATGATTTGGCTGGGCCGCTTCCAGAATTGTCTTTATCAGGAGGAGGATCAGCAAAGATAGTCTCATCTTCTTCATCATCGTCCTCAGTTGTACGTACAGGTCTGGCGTTACGCTTGCTGGATTCTGCCTTTTGGCTCGATTCCGGCTGATGTTGTTGAGCTTGCAAATCTCGAACCTGTTGCATAGTCAACTCCATCTCGGTTTTAATTTTAGCTCTAATTTCCTTGTGTTGTTTGGCTAACGCTTCCTGTAGTATTTGAGCCAGTTGGTCTGGCGTGATTGCGAATGCTTCTCTGACTCGCCCTACACTAGACGTGGTATTGTCTGAAGCAACAGCAGAGCAAGTATCTGACAATTCCTCATCTGAAGATAATCCTTCATGCATTTTCTTGTAATTTCGACGTCGGTTAGCTCTTCTTTGTAACCGTAACATTCTGTGAGATAGACCCCGCTCAACTCTCCCTTCCGGAGAGAAATCAGGATCAGGGTTGACTAATTGTTGCTTTCCTCTGCCGGTCATATTAATAGTGACCTCAGGGAATTCATCTCGTCGAATTGTAGGTCTCTTCTTGTTGAAGCGTCTCACTTTGGGTCTTGACGCTTCAGTGGAAAGTCTCTGAAATACGGAAACTCTAGTTGAATTATTTTTAGAGCATTCGTATTCTGTCAGTACTGCTTTAATGAGTCTCTCACAGGAGCAGTGAGACTCGTTTTCTCGTACAATTCTTTTTCTTGAGTTATTTTTCTGATAGTACAACTCATCGTTATTGTGATTTGAGCAACCTATCTCTTGTGCTTGAACTTTGTTAACATGCACAGGGCGACCAGTCGTCGCCTTTGGGCGATCCAATGTTAAAATTTTAATTCCACCCCTTTGCGGGTGTGGAGTATTCATAGGTCCTAAACGAGAGTGAACTGGTATTCTCTCGTTCTGGACTGGTGCAGTTCTGACAGGAGGGTGTTTACGACCCTCTGTATAAGAAACCACTAAGGGTTTATTTGCTGGATCTGATTGTTCTTTGACTGGGGCTTTGCCTCGATCGTCAACCGAAGGACCAAGGCGATCCGCCATTGTGATTTTAAATTTGGATAAATCTGGGCTAACCCAGGGTTTCACTGGTGATGCAGTAGACGGGCCCGGAACGGACGTTTGCGGCGTTTTCGGCATCCAAACTCTACGGTTCTTTGGTGGTTTTTCAGACACCATTCCTTCTTGATTCCTTGTGCTTGTTGACGAAGAGCGCGAGCACGGGCGGCCTTCACCTGACGCCTCTGTATACGTTCTCTAAGGGTCGAACGAGCCCTTTTGACGAGGGTCCATTCCTCCGTCGTAAGCTGTGCAGAAATATGATTATTTTGTCGTTGAGGCAACTGAACCACTTTTTGTTTCCTCGACTCTAGGTCCGCATAATAGTGGACCCCGTCGGTTTGTTGCATGGCCTTAGCCAATTGACGAGCACGGCGCTGGCGCTGTCTTTGACGAGCCCTTTCCGTCAGCACCGGTGAGCCATTAATCAACGACTCCTTAATGGGTGCGGAGTCGTTTGGAACAGGGATGTTGCAGGCAGATTCCTTAGCAGCAGTCGGGCAAGAATCTTCACCTATGGCCTTCATTGGCACTGTAGACTTGAAATTTTTTCTGGGAGACGAAACTTTCCTATACTTGCGGGGTGAGGAAAGTTTTGATGATGAGGATGACAGGTACTCCTCGAATTTCGCCTGATCGAACTCGTATTCGATCTCTTCGTTGACAACGATCTTGATTGGTTGTGACACGGCGGCCTTGGCAGCGAGGCCGCTGGCTCCCACTGTGGTCGCCAGTTTGTTTTCAGCGAAAGTTGCTTCCATTGTCGATTCCATTAAACTTCAGTCGTTTTACAGAAAATTACAATGAAAATAAGCAAAAACTACAACTCTCGAGAAAATAACACAGAAATTGTTTATCAACTCCTGCTTTTGTGGGACTTTGCCTGCGTGTGTAGGGAGGTATTTATAGGGGTCTCAGTGCACCACAGTTGAAACGGGGGCAAAATAACCGACCTGATGTTTTCTCTTTGGCCGCTGCAGTCTACACTACCGCGGCTATTGGCGTGGCAGTATAGACTGCCGCGGACAAAGGAGCGGTTATCGCCACGTTCCATTGTGTTTGAAACTGCTCTCCCACGACCTTTAACCACTTTTTTCGTGGTTTAACTGCTTGTCCACGTCAGCACACGTTCTATTTCTGATATGCTGCCACGTGGGCTTTAAAAAATCATCATACAACTGTCTTGTAACCGCCGCAGCACCCCTTGTAATAGCCGCGGCACCATAGGCTACCGCGTCTTAGCCGCGGTACCATAGGTTACCGCGCATTAACCGCGGCACCATGGGCTGCCGCGCCGTCATGTACTGCCTGTTGGTGTGTACATTGTTCTTCCATGTTATTTCGCTTCCTTTGAATCATCCCCTTCTGATTAAGAGAGTGGCGTTTATCGTCTTCTCTTTGCCTTGAGTGGTATTTGGATGTCTGTAAGCATTTTTTGACGCCTACACTAGCGCTTGAGAAATTCCACATCAACGATAATGGATCAGATATGTTGACAAAGTCAATACCAAGGGAGCTCGTTATTTGTTGTTTGATTGCCAGAATAGACACCACCTCCACATAGGCAGGAGGGGGAGGTTTGTCAGGTTTCCCATCTATGTGAATGATGGCCCAAAGTTATATTCGATGTCTTATGTTGTAGACCGAATGGTTTGAGTTTTAACTAAAGCCTATCTACTTGAACTATTGTTATGCCTCTCCTAAGTGTGGGTTAGATCAGATTGAGAGGGATAGATTTTCATAAGAGAGAAAGGTGAAAGAACCCAAACAGATAGTGCTCATCCCTGTAGTTTTTCTACTAGAACAACAACCATCAACTTGACGATCAGAGGTTTATCAGTGGTCTAATCGAGCTAAAATTTAGTGAGTAGGTAGAAGCCTCATCAGACTTTATTTTGAATGGTTAGATCATCGATCAATTATCTATAGCTTCAGGATCTTGGCTCCAAATAGAAGCTAAATTTCTGGGTGAGATTTTCAGTTTCTCTTTGTTTTGTGAGGTTGATTTTATTGTTGTTGGAGTTGGGGTCGTGTACCCATTGTGTGAGCTTGGATAAGATTTCTTGTAACCTATTTTTATTATAGTGGAGCTCTTGAGAAAGACTCTTAGTCCCATGGATTTTCTTTCTGATTTTGAGGGGTTTTCCATGTAAAAATCTAGTGTTCTTTGTGATTGTGGTTGCTGTTATTGGTTGTTTCATATTTGCAATCATTCATTCCTAGTCTCACATTTGATCTTAGGCTTTAGATCATCTCTTTAGTTTTTAACACTTGTACGAGCAGATTTAATAGACGATTTGTACTTAAGATTAGAAGGAGGTAATAGGGGTCGAGAGATGAATTAGGATTCAACAAGAGAGAGAGAGAGAGAGAGAGAGAGAGAGAGAGAGAGAGAGAGAGAGAGAGAGAGAGAGAGAGAGCGCGCGAGAGAGAGAGAGAGAGAGAGAGAGAGAGAGAGAGAGAGAGAGAGACCTTGATCATAATTCTTGGAGGTCAGAGACAAAATTGTGTGAAAGAGAAGAGAAGTGTTGTTTCCTAAATACCTAGCTGTAGACTAAATTTTGAAATCCAAAGTTTTAGGTCTTCAAATCCATACTATAAAATGTCCTGATTTGTAATCCAAGCCCAAAATAAAACCCAAACGTGGAATTCGTATCCGAAATACCTTAGATTCTAAATCCAATGCCCAAATCAAGTTTCCCACACATCCTATATATATTTTCTCTACAGGTTAATTGTCTTTTTATAATTTTTTAAGTGAAAAAAAGAAAGAAAAATAAAAGAAATATCAAGAAAAATAGAAATTGTAAGGGATGTAAGCATTGGGATACTCCTCTTCATTTCCATTCTCGTGCTTGCATCGTCGTCTACAAGCAATATTAGATATATTAATGAATGCATTCATTACTGCTCCAACCCTCATGAAGACTGCAAGAATATTGTCGCCTTGATTGTATGCACACTATCTTGGTACCATGTAAAATAATATGCATGTGTGCATGAGAGCATATATATATAGCATATTCTCTGAACCTTTTAGAGTCAAGTTCCTGTTATTAGATTTGATTGATTTTTTGGTTTGATATATGTTGTATTATGTTATTTCATTATTCTCATTTTAATGAAGGATATTAGTAAAGCTTTATTTCTACTCTCTTCTTGTTTTACTTCATATACATATATATAATGGGGAATTATGAGTTCCTCCACAAACTTAGCTAGTATGGCATTGATATTAAGTACATTTGAGTTGTGTAATTTAGGTGTCTCTATGAGATTGAATTGTAGTTGTCTGAATATATGTCATGTCAACAACAAATTAGCCAAACTTTTATAACCTTTTACTTAATTTCTATTTAACCTACCAAATCTCAAATATCATATTTTTGGTCTGGTTTCTAGTTAAATTGATGGAAAAGTTAACTTATTATGACATGGTTCTTCCAATATGACATCTTAATGAATAAAAACATTTGAACTTTTAAGAGGATGGAATGAAAATAAATATTTTAGATGGTACATTTTACTACGCCCTTATACAGGGGTTATGACTAGTGTGGGCAGTGAGATCAACTGTGCCCACTAAACTTGAGGGCGAAGGGAGCAGAAATGTTATTTTTGCTGGAGGTGTTTGTTGTGCTCACAAGAAAGAAAACAAGAAGAAGGAGGGGTTGAAGATGAAGATGAAGGAGAGGTTGAAGATGAATAGTAACACACTTTGGGAATTTGGCATTTGAGAACTAAATTTAGTTATAGGTTTTGTATCTTAGTGAACTTCAATTGACCATGTTATTTAAGTTGGAGGCTTTGGTGTTGTCCCTTTGCTCTAACAAAGGTGGGAGCTTGGGTTTTCTTATTTTGTCCATTTTGTGAAAAATAATGAGCAGATTTTGTTAAGAATAGAACTTTTGGGAGAAAAAGGACATATTAGTAGAAATAGACTTATTTTATTCATTGTATTGAAAGGTTTAAATATAAGAGCAAAAGAAGAGGTTTTAGTATCCTAGGTGATGTGGGACTAAAGAAAGGGATACAATATGCCCAATAACTATATATATAACACCTCCTGTCAAACTCACAGTCGGTAGAGAACTGAGACTTTGGATCAGACGAGCCAAATTTGCATAGATGGTTATCGGCGTGGCTTGGCGAGAGGTGGTTGAATTAGAGCACATCAGTGGCTAGAATTGTAGGATGCGAGATCATGTTATTGCAGTGGTGATCGATAGTCATGCACCATGGTTGCAAGAGGACGGACCTGCAATCGCGGGAGAAGGTGCAGTGACTGGATCTTGCAAGCAGCAAGGTATGATGTTGCAATAGTGATCGGTGTTCACGCACAGTGGCAGAGAGAGGGCGGACCTATGGTCACAGCAGGAGGCATGGTGACAGGATCTTGCAAGCATCAATGATCTGAAAACACTTGGCTGGAGAGAGCTTGGCCCGAGGCTGGCCAAGGAGGGAGAAATCTCACAAAGGAAATTCGTCGAACATTTTGTGTGCATGCGATGAAGCGGATGAACAATATAGTTATGCCAAGTGGGTCTGGGGAGATCTAATTGATTAGACTAAATGTTTAGCTGAAGATCTTTAAAGATCTAATTTGTAGGTCAAATGATTGGCACAAGATCTATAAAGATCTAATCGGTAAGCCAAATGATTAGCGCAAGATCTATGAAGATCTAGTTGGTAAGCCAAATGGTTAGTATAAGATCTATGAAGATCTAGTTGGTAAGACAAGTGATTGGTGCAAAGCTCTATGAAGATCTAGTTCACAAGCTAAATAATTGGCGTAAGATCTGTAAAGATCTTGGTTGAATCCAATATCGAGGCCGCCGAGAGGAAGCGCAGAGTTTTCAGCAAAACCCCCTCGACGACTCAACGTAGAGGAAGAAGAAGGAGCTCTCTTTGGGATCAAGAAAATGACTCTAGTACCATGTTAAGAATAAAGCTTTTGGGAGAAAAAGGATATATTAGTAGAAAGAGACTTATTTTATATATCGTATTGAAAGGTTTAAATATAAGAGCAAGAGAAGAGGTTTTAGTATCCTAGACGACGTGACACTAAAGAAAGGGATACAATATGCCCAATAACTATATTTAACAGAGTAAACTGATAAAAGGAAATAGTAAACATGGTTTGCTTGGAGAATTAGATGACTAAAATTGATTTTAGAAACAAGATAAGATTGGAGAATTAGATGACTAAAATTGATTTTAGAAACAAGATAAACTAAGTTAAAAAATGAAACAATATAAGGATATATATAAGACAAAAGATAAACTAGGGTTAGAAGAGCTTTTCTATTGTAAACTTGGAAATTCAAATTAACGGCATCATACCATATCTCATGCCCACCATAATAGAATTCTATCACTACTAAATTTTAAAGAGAAAGAAACCTCCATTCCAACTACAATCCAAACTAAAAAATAACTCTATCACAAAATTGAAAATCAAATCAAAGTCCTAGAATTTAAATTAAAACTTCATAACTTTATTCATGATTTTTCTTATAGTCTGACTACAATGAAAAACATAATCTATTTTTATAGGATTTAATATTCTATCGCTACTAAATTTTAAAGAAAGAAACTTCCATTCCAACTACAATTCAAAGTGAAAAATAACTCTATCATAAAATAAAAAAAATCAAATTAAAGTCCAAGAATTTAAATTAAAACTAAACTCTAAAAAATTCAAATATAGAAATTCATATATTAGTTATACTCGTGGTCTTGCCCCCACTGACTGACTAAATTTATGAATCGGCCCCTACTCTCATGGAACAGAGCACAACACTTACCAATCTTATCAACAATTAATAATGTGCATCATTAATCTCACGTTTCCAATATATGGAATTGCTGGATTTAACTAGGCTAGGCCCAAAAGATTAAGGCCCACTGGGCTGTAATAGCAACATCCAACCCAATGAGTGCTTATATTTATTAAAGATAAAGAGTCCATGAGTAACACACGAACAAACTTTACAGACCCAAAGAGCGCGACGCTTTCAATCAATCGAAACAAGCCTGATATATCTCTCAACAATCATGTCCTGCGAAAAATCAGTGAAGTACCCTTTCTCCACCTCCAGGCCTTCTTGGGCCGCAATGAGCTCAACCCGGGCTTGAACCTGGTCTGCGCCAACCTGTTTCGAGTCCAACAACATGCACGCGATCTCGATCGAGTCATCTCCGTGGACCAAGGCGAGGGCTTGAACCGAGGGAAGCCCACCACCGCGGGCACTGACGGACCGTGCTATCCTTTTCACGGTTGCTATATCGGTCGATAGAAATGGGATGTTAAATGTATCGATCCACGGGCTTGCTCCGATGACTGCTATTCCTCTAGCCCTATTAACATTAACGGATCCTTCGTCGGGTGCTATGGGGAGAATATCCGGGAGGGCCCACCCGGCCCATTGACTGCCCATGAAGTTGGGCCTGTAGTATCCGAGCTCACGACGGATTGCATCTAGGGCTTTGTTATCCGGGTGGGCTGCTTCATATAAGAAAACTGGGACTGCAATTTGCAAAGTGACAATCATACACAAAATGATTCTTTATAAAATATAGCAATATTACCAAGAAAACTAATAACTACTGTTTTTTTTTCCTTATATTCAATTATTAGTTTTCTCACTACTTTTTTTTGTTATAAAAAAAATAGTAGTTAGAAAACTAATAACTAAAGAAGGGAAAACATACTTGTCTACATACGTATTAATCTAGTGGACCTGATGTCCAATTATATGTGAATGAATTATGATTCTTTCAATGATGGTAATCAACAATTATGATAAAATCAATCTAATTGTAAAGGATATTTAGCTACTTATCATCCTTATTTGATTTTATTTACGTATATATCTCCTAACAGTGTAATGACATTATTTTCCCGTTAATTCCTAAACTCACGTGGAAAATCTCATCAAATTGTTCTCAGCAAACGTTGCAATTCTGAGTTTTTCGCGGCATCTCATAATCATAAACTAACGGAAACGCAGTCAAACGTATACCAAAACTATACGATTGTGATGAGTGGTTGAGGGTTATAATGTTATACTCTATCAAAATCGAAAACGGACACATGCATACCTTGTAATTCATTTCCCATATCAGAAGCAACCAACTTAGCCATGGCCGCCGCCTCCTCCACTGTTGCCTCTGCCAACGGATGAAAACAAATATGATCCACTACTCCGAACCGAGGATGTGCGCCGAGATGCGTCTCCAGGTCTACCGCTGCAAACGCCGCCTCCGCCATCGTCTGTACAGTCTGCCGTATCGGGCTGTACAACATATCCGTGGCATTATGGTGCACAATGTAGGAGACAAGAGTGTATCGGACTCGATTGTAGGCTCGGTCCTCGAACTTGTTCACGATCACCGCATCTCGGTCAAGCCTTGCGGCGCGCTCGATAGACTCTAGGGCCATCGTGTTGCGGGATTCGGAGATGTAGATCTTGCAGCAGATTAGCTTGGAGTAGTTCTTCATAGCCATCTTGCTCTTCTCAAAGAAAATTTTGATCACTCGTGTTAAAACACAATAGTTATGGTTGACAATGTTGATTCTTCACTTTCATAAAAGTAAGAATTAAGAGAAGAGGAGGCTGTAAGAAAATTTTAATAAATCATGACGTGCGTAGTAACGAAGGGATATAATTAGTTTGAGGCATATTAGGGATCAATTTGGCAACTCTTTATTAAACCGGATTTTGGCCTAATCTAGTTTAGTTCTGAATCACCTTTCCTTGGACCTAACTAAACCAGTTTAATTAAGATCCAAATACTAAACTAAAAAGAAAAGTTTAGCCCTTAACCAGGTTATTTTTTGCTAAGCTCGTAAGTGGGAGAGTTGCTAAACAAACGCTGATATTTGGATATTGTTTTAGTTGATATATGTAATGAACAGAGAATTATAGACACTTACAAGTATACGACGAGGAAGAGAAGAATATGCTTAGGGTTGTTCGTTTTCAAAAATTTCTTAGAAATCTACTGAAAATATGGAATCCTTCAGTTTTTCTTTTCAGAATGAAAATATAGTCACAAATTTCACTATTTCTTTTGATCGTAAGTGGAATGGAAAAAAAAAGTGAAATTTACTTTAGAGTTTGCAAATTCCAAGGTTAAATATTCTTCTCTCTACGGTAGGAATTTACTCGAAAAAAAGATGTATAAATAAAAAGAGATTTGCTAACCATTTTCCTAAGGAGGCGAAAGAAAGAGAGGTGAGGGAG
>NC_033796.1:57823517-57836933 GCF_001876935.1 Asparagus officinalis
TCTCTCTCTCTCTCTCTCTCTCTCTCTCTCTCTCTCTCTCTCTCTCTTCTTTCGCTTTTTCTATCATTCTTAACCATTACTCTGAGAGCAATATTTAGCAAATCCCTAATAGGAAAGCAGTTATGGATTTCATAATTCTTTTCCATCACACTTAACCACAAAGCAAACAATTGTTTCAGGAAAAGTTTTGAGGTTTTTTGAATTTATTAATTACAATTTCAGAATTTCTAGATGTGATTCAAAGGCTGATTTAATTATTTAATTAGCAAACATAGAGAGTATATTGAATGTGTTAATTTCATAAACCTTCAACTTTGGGCGGTTTTGCAAACATACCCTCAACTTTTTTTAATCTCACGGACCCCACGAACCATGCGTATCTACAAAACCCCTCTGAACTTTCAACTTTTTTCATTGATCTCCCTACCTATAAATTGGCAAATACTTAAATGTTCTTGAGAGGGAGGAAGAAATCCTTAATTGACGGAGAGGGTGTAAGCTATAAAATGGCAAATACTAGATTTTGAGAGGACAAATGTCAAGACAGAACTCTTTGGCATCTCTTTTTTCCTTGTCTTACAAATTATCTTTCTCCAAAAATGTCAATGTTAGGTCTAAGAGGATCTTTCACAATAACCAATGGAGGTGGCAACCCTTGATTCAAAGGACACTTTCAGCAAATGATAGAGAAGATGTTACAGACTTAAAAGAATTCCTGCACAATCTCTCTATCACTCCCTATAGAAATAGAAATGAGGTATGGTGGCCATATCATCCTTCAGGTAAACTTCATAGTTAAGATCATGTACACCTTGCTTAATGGCAATGGCATTTCTTATAATGATTTTAAATTCATTTGGAAATCTATTCTTCCAACCAAAGCCAAAATTTTTGTATAGATTCTCGCCAAGAGAAAAACTCCATACAAAAGCTAATCTTGCCTAAGGGGTGGACTTAGAAATGCAACTTGTTCTTTTGCAATAACCAAATTGAATGTGATGAACATTTGTTTCTTCAGCACACTTTTGCGTTGGAAATGAATCTTTTCTTGCCCATGCTCAAATTATCCTCCTTGTCCCAAAACTTTGGCTTTGTTATTATTCATACGGTTCTCTGATAGAGGAGAGAGGAAGCATAAAATTATGGTCAATTTTTTTCCTACTCTTTGCTGGCGCATTTGGAGAGTGACGAATAATCTTATTTTCAATGATGTATCAACAATTGCTAGGTTGCTATTGTTGCATACTTCATATTATTCTGGACAGGTCACTCGGTATTTAAGAGAGCATCCACATTACAAGCGTTGGCTAAGGAAAGAGGGATAGTAGCTTTGCAGACGAGAGATGTTATTTGTGTCGAAAGTTGATTTCTTTGAGAAATTCATTACAACTTCAGGTGTTTACAACGAATTCAAAAGATGAGTCTTTTTATAAGATCTCTCTACACAAAAGAAATAGAAAGATTATAATTTTCTTTAAAACACACGCAGATGATGTTTATCACCCGCTGCTCGCATGGGGTCTTTGCCTATGCCGAGGTTTATCTGTGGACCGTCGCGGATCAGATCCGGTTGATCGGAAGGCTAAATGTTCGTTGCTTCACAAAGAAAACAAGAACAGAAGTGATAATCTCAACCAAGTGAGATTACAACTTTTCTCGAGATCAGTACAAATTCTGATCTCAAGGAATGACGAAACGAGCATCAGATCTCTCGAAACGCTCCTTCTTTATGCCGGAGTTCGCCAAAATCTGCTAGCCCTCCTCTGAAATTCGTGGGATTCACTCTCCAAACCGACAGCACCTCGCCATCTTTTCAGAATTTCAGATCCCCTGCGTATAGGACCTTAGGTTTGTATTTATAGGCTTCAATTGTGGTGTTTTTCGATAAGAACAAGTGATTTGGCCTCATCTTTAGTTAATAACGGTCTAACCACGTTTAGGGATGATATCCAAGTAGTTGGGAGGATCCGAAACGAATAAATTTTGAGAAAACATCAAAATACGCGTTTTCGGGAACCGGGGTGCGAGTCAGTTCAATATGACCCGCGGGCGTGCTAGTCACATTAATGTGACCCATACGGGAGCGGGTCACATCAACGTGACCCGCACGGGTGCGGGTCCTTTGATATAACTCGCACACCGACGGGTCGCTTTGATGCGATTTTCAAGCGACTATGTCTAGTTTTGGTCTTGTTCTGTCGTTTCACGGGTTTGTGCATTGATAATCATATTTTTATTACAATTTTATATCCTCATTATTTATTTTATATGAATAAATATACCATTAATAATTGTTTTTAGATTAGTTTATACATAAATGAATGGAAATATAAATAAATATTATTAAATGTAAAAACCCCTCAAAATCTCTCTTCTCTATTTTTATAGCATTTTAGAAGCACATTGAAGCAAAAAGCCAAGAGAACCGGACTGCTGGACTTGGTTGTAGAGGCTAAAGCCAAGAGAACCGGACTGCTGGACTTGGTTGTAGAGGCTTGGAATTTCAAAATCAAACGTGGACTTGAATGCAAATAATTAAAATGAAGTGGGCTTTTATGCATTTATTCAAGATTACAAAACCGGACTTTGTGGTTGCTACAGCAACGTTGGATTTTCTCAAATGAATGAAATGAAGTTTCACTACATGGGCCGAAAACAAATGAATGGGAATGGGCCGGATTTCAATTTTTCATTTGCTGCTGAGATGTGGACCGGACTTGGCTTCTTGGACTTGGAAAATCAAAAGCTCTGTGGGCCGGTTGCTTTGATTGGAAAATCATCAATTTAATGGACAAGGACTTGGGCTGCAAGACTACATGGCCGGTTGCTTTGAGTTTGAAAATCAATTGAATCATGGCCGAACTATGTGCTGCAGACTATCATTCATGCAACCGGACTTGTTTGAAAATAAATGGAACTTTGGTTGCTGGAGATTTTATTTCCATATGGGCTGGACTTGATTGCTTCATGGATCAACTTAATTTTCAATTGTTTCTTGAAAATCAATTAGGCCTCCTATGTTGGATTAGAGAAGAACAAAAAGCAAATTCAAAGGTGGAGATTGTTGCTTGGGGCTCAAGACAAATCCAATGGCTCATATTCATTGAAGATTACTATAAATAGGGGTAGAGAGTGAGGGGTTAAAGGTGTGAAAAATTTTATAACTCCTTTTGGAGAGGAGAGCTACTCTTAATTGAGAAGGCCTTCCAAAATTGTAACTTTTTGTAGCAATTAATAATAATAATTTTTTTACCACTTTAAATTTTTCTCTTCTTCTCTTTGTTGGATGATGAAGATGAAGATGAAGATGGAGAATTATTTGAAGGTTTGCATTTCTTTTCTTTTTCTCTTTTATTGCTTATTAGTTTAGATTTATTTCTATGCTTGTAGTTAGATTTTATTTTCTTGTTAAATAGCCAAGAGGCTAGAACCCTCTTGCCTTAGATTTATTTCATGCTTATAGAGTAGATTTATTTTCTTGCATTTAATTCTTGCAATTTTATTTTGTAGTTTAGATTTTGCACTTTATTTTGTAGTTAGATTTTAATTTCTTATACTATTCACCTTGAGGCTAGAACCCTCTTGGGTTTAGTTTTTCTTTTTGTTTATTTTTATTTTGTTTGATTCGCCTTTAGGCTAGAACCCTCTAGGGAATCACCATTTTCTAAGAAGTGGGTTTAATTTTAGATTATCCATATCTATAATTGAATCCACCATCTTTAATTTCTTGCATTTTCTTTTATTCTAGAATTTTGTTCTTCATTCTTGATTTTTTTTTATTTGTTTCTTGATTTTATTTTTTCCTTCTCACCTTATTGATCATACTCATTCTTTTCAAATTCACTCTCACTTACACTTGCACCTATTTACACTCAATTTTCACTATCTCAATCTCTTCACAATCACATTCACTCATCAATCTTATTTGTCACGCACACAACATAAGAACCGATTTTATATTTTCTCCTACAAAACACATTCCTCGTGGGATCGATATCTTAAATACTATAACTTGACACGGTTGTGCACTTGCAACCTTTTTGGTACATGTTTATGCCGCATCAAGTTTTTGGCGCCGTTGCCGGGGAAGGTGCTTAAGTAGGTTTTAATTATTTTGGTTCTTTAACTTGTGTGTTTTTTGTGAAGGAAACGCTTGGAGCTTGAAGATCGCGGATTGGAGAGCTAGGATTTGAAGATTTGCTTTCAGGTAAGTCCTCTTTCTAGTTTTTAATTCCACCCTTTAGCTACTTCTTCACAATTAGAGACAATTAGGACTTAAAAAAGAAGAAGAGATTTTATTTTTTGTTGACCATAATAAAATTCATCCTCCACTTTGACATTTACTAACAAGATAATAAATTCAAACAAATCCCCCCTTCTCATTTGTTTGATTGTTAACCCTAATTAAAAAAAAAGATTTTTCTTTTCCATCCTTTTTAGTTGCTTTTAATTCATAGGGTTGCATTTCATATAGTGTAGGAATTCACCAAGTGATTTGAGCATCTTGATTTGACACACACTTAAAAATATTTTTAAGGGCAAAACCCCATAATCAAGATAAGGTGAGGGATTTCATCACCCTTTCCTTAGCCCAAAAATCACTAATTCCTCACTACACCACCCAAGCCTAATAAAACTCATTAGACGTTGGCCCCTAAGGATTCGAGCTCAATAAGGAACAAGAAATCCTTAAGTGAACCGGTTTAAGTTTTCTCAGATTAGTTGGTGTCTAAGGCAAGGTTTAGGGGTTGCGTAAAGCGCTCCGCAAGGAAAGAGGTACTTAATTGATCTTTGATCACCCTCTAGTACTATCCTTACCTGGCTAACTACCTGGGTAAAACTTTGATCTTTTCACTGTAGGAGTTTTTGGTTAGGAGTTGGTCTAGTTGAGTTAGGCTAAACCCTAGAATTAGAGTTGATTGAAAAGTAATTGCTTTGATTTGTTTTAGTTAGGATTTTTCTTTTTCTTTATCTTCTCATTAAAAAAAACTAATTTTTTTCCTTTTCTTAAAAAAATATAAAATAATAATAATAAAAATAAAAAGAAATATTTTGGTGTATGCAACAGTGGATTAGGGATAATACACATCGATTAATTCGCTTTGAACCAATCATAGAAATGGAGCATCCTAATCCACCCGTTCTTCATGATATGTGCTATCCCATTAGGAATGCAATCCCCTCATGCATTAGGCTCCCCGAAACAAATGGAATAAATTTTGAGCTTAGACCGCAATACATAAACATGCTTCCCAAATTCCTTGGTAATGAAACAAAAGACGCATATATTTTTATTTCAGAATTTGAGGAAGTATGTATTATGATTAAAATGAGAGAATTAAATGAAGATGCGGTTAAGCTTAGATTTATTCCATTTGCTCTTAAGGATAAAGCTAAAAAATGGCTGTACAGCTTACCAACAAATTCCATCTCAACTTGAGATGAATTTGTTACCGTTTTTTTTAAGAAATTTTTCCTTATTCATAAAACGGTAAAGCTTAGGAACAGCATTCAAAACTTTAAAATTATCCCGGGAGAACCTTTTTGAAAGTATTTTGACCGATTTAAAGATCTTCTCATCCAATGTCCTCATCACGGTTTAGAGAAATGGCGATTGTGCCAAATAATTTATGAGGGATTAGATTATTCTGCAAAACTTCCTTAGAATCAATGTGCCACGGGGATTTTATGAGGAAAAATACTAATGGAGCTTGGGAGTTTTTGGAGAGTCTTTCTGAAAAAACAATGCAATGGGAACACTGCGATGATAGGGTTTCATCAATTCCCCAATCTAAGTCTTGTGGTCTTTCCTTGGAGTCAAACATTGCTTCTGAAGCGAAGATGGCGACAATTCTACGAAGGTTAGAAGCTTTAGAAATTAAGGAACGAGCTCCAGCTCAAATCAATCATGTTTCTGCCTCAGGATGTCATAATTGTCAGTCTCCTACCCACGTTTCAGAGGAATGCCCTCTCCTAGGAAACAACAATTCATTAGAACAGATGAACGCTGCATTCCAGCACCCTAGAAATGCTCCATTTTCTCCAACCTACAATCCAGGTTGGAGAAACCATCCAAACTTTGCATGGAATCAAGGAAATTCTCCCGGAACTCAAAACTTCACTCCCACTTCGACCCAACATTTTCCTAGGGGAAACACAGTTTCTTTCAATTTTCATCCACAATTTCAACAACCCAATCTGCCGTATCAAAATCAGTCTCCTCTTCATCAAGCTGTAATTCAGACTCCTCACAATCCAGATCAGGATAAACGTCTCAATGTCTTGGAAAGGGGTTTGGAAACCATAATTAAGGCCTCCACTCAAACCACGAATATGTTGACTCAAACGTCTAGCACTCTGAATTCCTTCATGCAATCCACTGGACAAATGCTCAACTCCAACACTCAAGCTATAGCTAGATTAGAATCTCAACTTAGTCAACTAGCTAGTGTCATGAGTGAAAGAGAGAAAGGAAAATTTCCAAGTCAACCCGTGGTCAACCCTAAGAACACAGGATACAGTTCATCCTATGAAGCCCAAGTGAATGCAATCCATTCACTTCGGTCAGGTAGACAGGTCGATAATCAAGTGAGAACTCCTCCAAGTCAAACTTCTGATCCAATACAAATTCCTTCTCCTTCTGATGAATCTATTCAACAATCAGTCCCCTCAGATAACCAAGAACCTGAACCCGAACCTGAGCCTGCTTTTGATAGGTTTAGACCGGTTGCTCCCTTCCCAGATAGACTCAGGTCTAGGAAACACTCTCCTCAGGAGGAGAAGATCCTAGAAACATTCAAGCCGGTTAAGGTCAACATTCCTCTCTTAGATGTAATTGAACAAATTCCATCTTATGCTAAATTTTTAAAAGAATTGTGCACTAAGAAGAGGAGAATAAATGTTCCAAAGAAAGTCTTTTTAGCCGCCAATATCAGTGAAATGCTGTCAAATCCCATACCTTTGAAACGTAAAGATCCAGGTTCCCCCATCATTTCATGTATCATTGGTAATACTCACATTGATAAGGCGCTTTTAGACTTAGGGGCCAGTGTCAATTTGCTTCCATATTCAGTCTATCAGCAATTGGGTCTAGGTGTACTGAACCCAACCAAATGCACCTTACAGTTGGCTGATAGATCTGTCAAGGTCCCTATGGGTGAGTGAGAGGATGTTCTGATTAAGGTTGGAGATTTTATTTTTCCAGTAGATTTTGTAGTCTTGGAAACACAGCCTGTTTCCAATCCCAAAGGACAGACACATGTCATCTTAGGACGACCATTCTTAGCCACTTCTAATGCTCTCATCAACTGTAGAACTGGTCAAATGAAGCTGTCCTTTGGGAATTTGACTGCTGATCTCAATATTTTTAATCCAGGGGACCAACCAAATAATCAGCCTCTAAAAATATATTACATTCAGGAAAGATCAGGAGAAGAAGAAGAAGAAGAAGAAGAAGAGTCTGATTTGAGTTTTGAGGAAATTTTTGATGAAGAGTTAGAGTTTTTAGAAGAAGCAGATCAGGTCCTTGAGAATAATAAAACTGTGTTAAACATTTGCTGCTTTGAATTAAATTTTGAAGAACTCTTTCTTGATGAACTTAGATTCTTGGAGAATAATCAACAACCAAATTTTCAGAACTTCACAGAAGAATTGGTTGTTAGAAAACAAAACTTCACAGTACAAGAGTCTAAGTTCATTAAGAAATGTAAAATGCATGACACCAATAATATCTACCTTACTTTGTTGCAAGAATTACTGAACACCCCGAAATGCTTGGAAATTCACATTATTGATTATATCATTCTGAATTTGTTTAAAATCCTGGGAAGAATTTTCAACAGTAAGGCAGGATTCAATGTAGAACAGGAACTCTTCATGTTGAATATTTTATTTTACATTGTTTATTTTGTTTATTTCAGAATAATAAAAAGAATTTATTCTTCTCTCATGTGAGAGTTTCTTGTTCAGTTTTCAAAAAAAAAAGAAAAAGAAAAAAAAGAAAAAAAAAGAAAAAAAGAAAAAAAAGAAAGAAGAATAAATTTTTTCATCCTCCTCAGACCAAAGGTAATTGCAGATTTTTATCAGCGGACCAAATGTAAGTGCTTCACTTCTTATCTGCTTTACTTTATGCATCATAGAGTTTGCATTGAGGATAATACAAAATTTAGGTGTGGGGGTGAGATCATAGAGTTTGCATTGAGGACAATGCAAAATTTAGATTTAGGTGTGGGGGTGAGAATTAGTTATTTTTTCTCTTTATTTTATATTTTTAGTTACATTTTTTTCCTTTTTCTTTAAAAAAAATTTATAAAAATATCGTCACTTGCCAAATTGATAGAGTTATGTAATAATTAATTTATTTAATAAATTTGAAATTTTCTAATCCCTAGTCAGTTATTTATTTAAGTTCACTTTTTATGATAACACTAAATAAATTTCTTAAGAAATAATTTTCAAAGTAGTATACTTTACTTAAGCCTTAGCTTGGACTTTTATTTTAAATAATGAAATTTTTGCATGCTTAACTTAGAGTTGAAAATAATTTTTTCAAAGTGTCTTGATTTACATATTTTCAAAATATATATACATATACAAAAAAAATTTATAAAATTTGCAAAAGAAGAGTGCGAAAATTGGGCACCAAAAAGAAAAAAAAACACTTGAATTCAAGGTGATTCTATCTTATAAAGCCTAAGCTGACCGAGTAATTAAGCCCAATGAGTATTTTCATACTTAATGACCTAAGCCCATTTGGGTTGGGATCCATTGTCCCAAAACTCGTTAAAAGGTCAATTAGAAAGCCCGTTAAAGTAGAAAAAAATCAGCAAGGATGAAAGAGTTAAAAAAAATTAATAAATATTTTATAGTTGTATATATTGTCTTGGAAAATATTTTAAATCAAACAACTTGAAAATTATCTAAAACAAAGAGTTAGCATGTTCTTTTCAAAACTTTTAAATTAAATTTCTAAGTTTGGCTTGGTTTTGTATTGCTACAATGAGAAGATTTTCTTGAAAATATACCTTAGAGTTATATATAAAAATGTTTTCTTGAGTGATAACTGGCTCCAATTAGATTATCTAAAAGATTATCAAGTGAATTTAGTTATTTACTGACTTCTTTAATTTGGCAAGTTGACCGAATTTTGTGGGTATATTCACTGCAAACCCTCACGAGACTACAACTCGTTCACTAGGGTAACCTAGGGGTTTAAAGGCTTGTTGTATACGCTAAATATAACCGCGATTCCTACGAAAGTGAGTTAGGATTTTCTTTTTATTTTCTTTGCTAGAGGACTAGCAAAAGTTTAGGTGTGGGGTATTTGATAATCATATTTTTATATAATTTTATATCCTCATTATCTATTTTACATGAATAAATATACCATTAATAATTGTTTTTAGATTAGTTTATGTTGTTAGATTAGTTTGCACATAAATATAAATAAATATTATTAAATGTAAAAACCCCTCAAAATCTCTCTTCTTTATTTTTATAGCATTTTAGAAGCACATTGAAGCAAAAAGCCAAGAGAACCGGACTACTGGACTTGGTTGTAGAGGCTTGGAATTTCAAAATCAAACGTGGACTTGGATGCAAATAATTGAAATGAAGTGGGCTTTTATGCATTTATTCAAGATTACAAAACCGGACTTTGTGGTTGCTACAGCATCGTTGGATTTTCTCAAATGAATGAAATGAAGTTTCACTACATGGGCCGAAAACAAATGAATGGGAATGGGCCGGATTTCATTTTTTCATTTGCTGCTGAGATGTGGACCGGACTTGGCTTCTTGGACTTGGAAAATCAAAAGCTCTGTGGGCCGGTTGCTTTGATTGGAAAATCATCAATTTAATGGACAAGGACTTGGGCTGCAAGACTACATGGCCGGTTGCTTTGAGTTTGAAAATCAATTGAATCATGGCCGAACTATGTGCTGCAGACTATCATTCATGCAACCAGACTTGTTTGAAAATAAATGGAACTTGGGTTGCTGGAGATTTAATTTCCATATGGGCTGGACTTGATTGCTTCATGAATCAACTTAATTTTCAATTGTTTCTTGAAAGTCAATTAGGCCTCTTATGTTGGATTAGAGAAGAACAAAAAGCAAATTCAAAGGTGGAGATTGTTGTTTGGGGCTCAAGACAAATCCAATGGCTCATATTCATTGAAGATTACTATAAATAGGGGTAGAGATGAAGATGGAGAATTAATTTGAAGGTTTGCATTTCTTTCTTTTTCTCTTTTATTGCTTATTAGTTTAGATTTATTTCTATGCTTGTAGTTAGATTTTATTTTCTTGTTAAATAGCCAAGAGGCTAGAACCCTCTTGCCTTAAATTTATTTTATGCTTATAGAGTAGATTTATTTTCATGTATTTAATTCTTGCAATTTTATTTTGTAGTTTAGATTTTGTAATTTATTTTGTAGTTAGATTTTAATTTCTTACACTATTCACCTTGAGGCTAGAACCCTCTTGGGTTTAGTTTTTCTTTTTGTTTATTTTTATTTTGTTTAATTCGCCTTTAGGCTAGAACCCTCTAGGGAATCACCCTTTTCTAAGAAGTGGGTTCAATTTTAGATTATCCATATCTATAATTGAATCCACCATCTTTAATTTCTTGCATTTTCTTTTATTCTAGAATTTTGTTCTTCATTCTTGATTTTTTTTATTTGTTTCTTGATTTTATTTTTTCCTTCTCACCTTATTGATCATACTCATTCTTTTTCAAATTCACTCTCACTTACACTTGCACCTATTTACACTCCATTTTCACTATCGCAATCTCTTCACAATCACATTCACTCATCAATCTTATTTGTCACGCACACAACATAAGAACCGATTTTATATTTTCTCCTATAAAACACCTTTCTCGTAGGATCGATATCTTAAATACTATAACTTGACACGGTTGTGCACTTGCAACCTTTTTGGTACATGTTTATGCCGCATCATGCATTTCACCGGCTCGCTTTATGTGTTTTGTTGTTTCGTCTTGGCATTGGATAATCTAATGATGACGTTTATCGTATTCGTTTTGTTTTGAACTACGTGTGGGAACCTATAGGTAATTTTTAACGCCTACATATACCCCTTACAAAGTGTTTCTTTCAGCCTCATTTTTTATAGAGGAGTCTAAAATACTTTGGATTTGATACGTCTCGTCTTTAATTCTTAGATTTCTTTAGCTTTCAGGCTATTCAATATTTTGTCGAATAGCTAAAATTCTTCCGGTATTGTGTTTATCGTCTGACCGTTGTTAAAATCTTGAACTGAAACAGGTGTGTTGTTTTCTGAATTCAGCTCATGTCGTGAATTGACGTTGAACCGATCATCTTCGTCAGGAATTCGTATCATGATTGAACTCCCCAAAATTATCCTTTGACCTAAAATTTTTCTGAGTCTTATTTTGGCGAAATTATCGACGCGTTGATCAGCATCAACCTTCATTATAGCGCATTGACTGGTGTTGACTTGCGTTGACCGGCGTTGACTCGTGTTGACCGACGTTGACTTTCGTCGTCACGTGTTGACCGACATCGACTTTCATCGTCACGCGTTGAATGGCGTCAACTCGCATTGACCGACGTTGACTTTAATTGTCACGCGGTGACCGACGTGAACACAGTTTATACTCATACGTTAATTGGAGTTTACACAGTTTAAGCTCTCGAGGAGTTAGAGCGAGGAGGACCAGTTTATACTCGTATACTCCTGGGAGTTTGGGAAGAGCAAGCTGAGAATACTTCGGACTGAATTTGTTTAAGCCTGAAACTTGCATCCTCTTGGGTCATCTTTGTCCCTCCTGGAGTTTGAAAACTTCTTCAAAACCCTAGGAATAGAGTTTTCAAGCCTTCCTCTCCATGGTTACAGAAATTTCGGCTAGAGTTGAGGTTAGCTTGCCTGTTCAAGTCACGAGACCAACTGATAAAGCTGACGCGTCAGTGACTATTGTACCTTATTATAATTACCCATTCCTTTTAGAACAGATAAGCATAATACTCATAGGATTTTTAGCAATCCCTCAGCCATTAACGGGTTTGATGTGCCTTTACCAACTACCGTTTGAACCGGACTAGCATGCAGATTGTTTAAGTTCGTTTTGCATGTAACGTTGTGCTAAAAGAATGAACTCTTTTAGACTTAGTGCTATAATTTTAAATACATAGATTTAATCATCCCTCACAGGATGCTCATAGGATTTTTGGCAAACCCTCAGCCATCAACAGATTTAACGTGTATTTACCGATTACCATTTGAATCGGGCTAGCATGTGAATTGTTTAACCCGTTTCACATGTAACGTTGCGCTAAGAGAATAAATTTTCTTAGACTTGATGCTATGATGTTGAATACATAGACTTTATCATTGTTACGGGAATAGGCTACCCGGTAACGCGTGTTAGGCGTAAACTTATCTTTATTTGGGGATTAAGATAATGTCTCCCAGACATGGATTCTGATGTCTTTTTTACGGCAAAAAACTAATCGACAACACGTGTTAGACGTAAACTTATCTCTATTTATGGATTGAGATAAAGTCCCCCATGCATGTAAGGCATGGATTTCGGTGCTACGATGTTGAATACGTAGACTTTGTCATTTTCACGAGAACGGACCACCCGACAACATGTATTAGATGCAGACTTATCTCTATTTTAGGGATTGAGATAAAGTCCCCATACGTGTAAAGCATGGATTTTAGTGTTGTCTTCTCTTGGGGCAAAGACAAACCCGGTGCCTGAGAGGAAGAATTTTTTATTCTATCTCCTGCTTCAAAAGAAACTCAAAGTGGGATCTATACTTCGAGAATCCTAAGAGGTGAAACTAAGAGTGTGATCTCTACTCCGAGAATCAAAAAGATTTAGATAACCCTAATTGTTTAAAGGTTTGATTATCCAATTGGAAAGCGGATTTCTCATTTATCGAGATGGAATTCCAACTTTGTCCCTAACTGTTTAAAGGTTTGACAAAGTAAAAGTTTGAGACGATCCTAACTGTTTAAAGGTTTGATTGCTCAATTTGGAAGTGGACCTCTCGTTCGTGGAAGGAATCGAGAGAGGATTTTGGTTGTGGTCCTAACTATTTAAAGGTTTGACCAAATGAAATTTGGAATGACCCTAACTGTTTAAAGGTTTAATCGTCCAATTTAGAAGTGGACCTCTCGTTTGTGGAAGGAATCGAGAGGGGATTTTGGTTATAGTCCTAACTATTTAAAGGTTTGACCATGTGGGAGTGTGGTGGTACAAATAACAGTGAGAGTGCTAATTTATACAAATCACTGTACCAATACAGTGTGAGTTTCTAGTGTCAAGTTGCAAGGACTTTAATATGAGGGGGTTTAAAATTTCTAGTACTATGTTCAGATTCTAACAATGGAAGTGTTAAGTACACAGGCACAGCAGGAA
>NC_033796.1:57836943-57959553 GCF_001876935.1 Asparagus officinalis
AATTTGAGTGGATCAAACCAAAAAGAATTTTAGTGGACCCACCGTCAGTTGATTTAATCAGTGACGGATTTTATGATAGAGGACCATGAATCATTAAGCACTCCACAACTATACCGTGGGGGTTTCGTGAGAAAAAATTGACTAGATGAAGGCATCGAATCTCATCTCGACGAAAGAGTGCTTGGGAAGTCACAGTGGGAGGGTTTTGATCATCTTGGGAATGATTAAATAGCCATAGCGGGAGATTCTTAATCATTATTTTTTATCATGATTAAGAATCAATTGGTATTGAGTTATCCTTAAGAATATTATGTGTAATATTCTCCAGGAACTTCCCGTCAAATGTAGAGAACAGTTTAGTCTCATATACCAGTTGGAGGTTTGGAAAACAGTTTATACTCGTATACATGTTGGAGTAAAAAGTTGTCCTTATTTGGTTTGTTTTGCCGTTATGAAGCATAAGTCAATTAAGACTTGGATTTTGTTTTTGAGGCCGAAGCAAGCCTTGGTGGGATGAAGAACCCTCCTGTAGTATGCACAATATTTTGGATCCATAATCCTCTTAGCTCCCTCCTGATCTTTAATAGGTGGTAGCACGATTTTGTCGTTGGCGAGGAGGTACTTCAAGATGGCTGGAACTTCATCATCTTTGAAAGAATACTCCTTCTGGAACCTTAGATCAGGAGTTCTTCGTTGTTTTTGAGGTTGTTGTTGTGATGCCTGATTAACATTAACAGCAACCACAAGTGCTGTCGGCTGGCTTCTCTCAGCCTTCTTTCTTCTGAGGAAGCGCTCGACCTGTTCTCCACGTAGTTTTAATTCTTTCTAGGAGGTTGAGGGGACAACCCTCATGACTTTGAGGACATCAAGGGAGAGATTGTTATGGCAGGTCTGGTGTATGAACTCCTCTGTGACCAGATCTTGGCAGTTCATTACCTTGCTTCAGAAGCGTTTGACGAATGTGTCAACTAACTCTCTGTTCTTCTGCTTCTCATCCAGAAAAGCTCAAATTGACAATTTAGTGTCATCATCGAAGAAGTTGACGAGAAACATACTCTCAATGTCGTCCAAGTTGTTGATGCTTCCTAGGTTGAGATAGCGGTACCATTCGAAGGTAGCTACGCGAAGGGTGCTAACGAATGACCAAAACATCAGGGGTTCATTCTCGGAGATCACTCCTAGGTGGGACTTGAAGTAAATCAAGTGCTGAGTGGGCGAGTCCCTCCCGTCAAACGGCGTGAAGTAAAGTAGATTGAACTTCGATGATACGAAATTGAATCACACTCTCTTGGATATGGACACGGAATGCCGGTCATCTTTACTTCTTGAGCCGATAGCAAGACATTGACCTTATCTTCCAGCTCTTGCATTATCTTGTTGTCATTAACAATGGGGCCACCCCCAGCGTTGTTGTCGACGGGAGGGGTATCAACATTGTGATTTTCCTCCACCTCTGAGTCACTATCCGCTTTGTTGCGATGACTAAATTCGCCAATCTGATTTGACAATGCTTGAAGTTGTTGGTCGTGTAATTCCCTCATGCGCTACATGTTCAACTCCATTTCCATCTTCATTTCAGTCTTAAGCTCTTCTTTCTGCTTAGCTAGAGCGTTTTCGAGCATTTGAGCTAACTGGTCGGGAGTGATGGTGAACGCCTCCCGGACTCATCCAGTGCCGTGTTATCCGAAGCGATTGTAGAGCAAGCGTCTGATACTTCATCATCTGAGGATTCCCTCTCTGTATCCTCTGGTAATCCCTACGCCTAATAGTTCCCGATCGCAACCGAGTTAAATGCTAGGATATTTCCGAAAAAGGCTCAAGACTGAAGCATCGTGTTTACTTCCATTTATCGGCCACGTTGATGGTAACCTCTAGGAGTTCATCATGTTGAACAGCCGATCTTTTCCTGCGAAAGCGCCTTAATTTGGGTTTCGACGCTTCATTGAAAATCCTTTCAAATACTGAGACCCTCTGTAAAGCAGTCTTGGGGCAGTCACATTCTGATAATACTGCCCTGATAAGCTTAGCGTACGGACAGTGAGAATCCGTTTCCCGGATACTTCTCTTCAGAGACTTGTTCGTACCCCCAGCCCGATAGTACAACTCATCTGCATGATTACCGAAGAAACCTATTGTGCGCTGGCATGACTTCCCTTGTATAACGTCGTCGTCTTTTGACGAACACATTTCCTTTTGGGGACATAACGCCACGTTTTCGTTCTTAAGAGTCACTCGTTTGGAACCACGTATTCATGAGCACGAGGCCTCAACGGGCTCTTGGATTTCAACTCACAATCCGAGGCGAGCGGTTACCGGTACTTTCCCAATATGGGAGGTCCTTGACTTGTCGAGAGGACGCGCATAACCCCTAGACTGCCGAATTGCTTGGGGTTCATTCACCGGGCCCAAGCATTCTTTGACCAGAACTTTGCCTTGATCCTCGTACAAAGAATCAAGGCGATCTGCCATGATCATCTTAAATCGGGAGAGATCTACGCTGCCGTGGGACTTCACTAGAGGTACAGGATCAACTGGGGCAGGAGCGGAACTCGACGAAAGTGGAGAAATAGCCGCGGGAGCCTAGCTAGCTCGGCTCTGGCACGGGTCACCTTGAGGTGACCCACGACTGGCCGGGTCACCTTGCGGTGATTTGTGTTTTTCGGTCTTCTCGGCCGTGTTTGGACTTGGGCCTCCATACTTAGCATGGTTTTGGTGATTTTTTGGTCACCTCTTCCTTTTGCAATTTCTGTGCCTCTTGCACAAGAATCTGCGCGTGCGGGTAGTGCGCGATGCTTCTGAATATGCTCCTCGAGAGTCGAACGGGTCCTTTTGACGTGGATCCATTCATCGGTTGATGGTTTGGAGGAAGAGTCATTTGCTCGCTGCCGATGCGCTTAGCATTTTCTAAATTCTAGATCCGCCTTATAACGAATCCCATCAACCGGCTCCAATGCCTTGGCTAGTTGGCACGCGAGGCATTAGCGTTGCCTTTGACGAGCCCTCTTTGACAGAATCGGCACGCCTTCAGCACTCAACTCCTTGATTGTGGATGAGTTCAAATCTGCAGATCCGACTTCATTGGACGCCGGAGGGGCATTGCAAGGCACAACACCAGCAGCAATGGGACAATGATCATCGCCCTGGGTCTTCAGATCTGAAGACCAGCGAACCTTCCTGGAGGAGGAGATCTTCCTGTACTTGTGAGTGGAGGAGGATCTGGAGGAAGACGACAGGTATTCCTCATACTTCTGTTGGTCGAACTCGTATTCACCTCTATATCAACAGGGATTAGGATCCTTGGTTGCGACACTACAGCCTCGGCAGAGAGGCTATTGGCTCCTATTGTGGTCGCCATCGTGTTTGTGTTGAAAGTTAATTTTTTTGAGGAATTCATTACAACTTTAGGTGTTTACAACGAATTCAAAAGATGAGTCTTTTTATAAGATCTCTCAACACAAAAGAAATAGAAAGATTACAACTTTTTTTAAAACACACACAGATAATGTTTATCACCCGCTGCATGCGTGGGGTCTTTGCCTGTGCCAGAGTTTATCCGTGGACCGCCACGGATTAGATCCGAATGATCGGGAGGCTAAATGTTCGTTGCTTCACAAAGAAAACAAGAACAGAAGTGATAATCTCAACAAAGTGAGATTACGACTCTTCTCGAGATCATTACAAATTCTGATATCAAGGAATGACGAAATGAGCATCAGATCTCTCGAAACGCTCCTTCTTTATGCCGGAGTTCACCAAAATTTGCTAGCCCTCCTCTGAAATTCGTTGGATTCACTCTCCAAACTGACCGCACCTCGTCCTCTTTTTAGAATTTCAGATCCCTTGCGTATAGGACCCTAGGCTTGTATTTATAGGCTTTAGTTACGGTGTTTTTGGATAATAATAAGTGATTTGGCCTCATCTTCAGTTAATAACGGTCTAACTACGTTTAGGGATGATATCCAAGTAGTTGGGAGGCTTTGAAACGAACAAATCCTGAGAAAACATCGAAATACGTGTTTTCGAAAACCGGGGTGCGAGTCAGTTCAATGTGACCCGCGGGTGTGCGGGTCACATTAATGTGACCTGCACGGGAGCAGGTCACATCAACGTGACCCGCACGGGTGCGGGTCACTTTGATGTAACTCGCACACCAGCGGGTTGTTTTGATGCGATTTTCAAGCGACTTTGTCTTGTTTTGGTCTTATTCTGTCGTTTCACGGGTTTGTACATTTCACCGGCTTGCTTTATGCGTTTCGTTGTTTCGTCTTGGCATCGGATAATTTCATGATGACGTTTATCACCTTCGTTTCGTTTTGAACTACGTGTGGGAATCTATAGGTATTTTTTAATGCCTATAGATGCATGTTACTAGGTTGATGAAGCGCATGTGGGAGATAACTTCTGCGGGGTTGACCAAATGTTTCTTCTTTTGTTACTTATATCTAGAACTCACTCCTTACAATTTTCTTTTGGCTTGTATTAATTGTAAATTTGATGAGATTAGTGATAGCTCTAAAACATTTGTAGTTGGATTATGTTTTTATCTAGCTTCTCCTCTATTAAGTTTTGGCTAAGTTTAGTTTTAACAACACATCTATGACTTATATTGTAGGTGACGACATTGGTTCTCTCTCTACTCATGTGTATGAACTGTTTGATCATTACTATTCTTAGTCTAGCTTAGTCTGGGTTAAGTTAGTTATTTTAATGAATGTTTCGAACAGGGCATCTCGCCCTATTTTTAGCTTCAAAAAATGGATTTTTTTTCTTTCAAAGAAATTTCAGTTATTTCTTAATTACAAATAGGGATCCAGCGACAAAAGCAGAAAGTTCAAGATGGTTTTGTGAGATACCCCAAACTTTATGAGGTTTCGTGAGATTAAAAAATTCATGGGGTTATTTGCAGACCCCCAAAGTTTAGGGGGCATTGTGAAATTAACCCATGTTGAGTCTTGTCACTCCGACAACGCTGGCTGTATAATTCAGCTCAGTAAAGACTGATTTTTACTATTCAAGATGGTACAATCATAAATTTATGTGATAAGATGCAACACCAATTGAATTGTTCTCTTCAAGCTAGGTCTGCTTGGCTGGTTTCTGAAAATAATAAGATACCCGTGTTCCGTGTCAGAAACCTATTTTCAGTCGTTTAATTGCTCGATTTCTTAGAATTGGATTACTAATGGTCGGTTCACTTTTAAAACAAGCGTGGAATTTGATTACCACACTAATTTGTTGTTTGGTTGAGATTAAAAATAGGAAATGAAGTACATTTTGTTGAGGTGATTAATATGTGAGTACGTCAGATAAGATAAGAAAAAATGCTGAGTTTAAATAGAATTTAGGTCAATATCTAATAGTTATAGTTTTTGGGTTAAAATTGATTCCTAACTTCTGTTTAAGACCCATCAACTTTAGATTGGACCCAATTTCTCCCCCAACACATTTGGGGGCTAAAAGTAACAACTTGTAACTAATTTGTTTCCAACTAATACGTTTCCAACCTATTCTGAGCTAAAAGTTCCCTCCTTAAGGTGGTATTCGTGCATTTTATGCACCGCACCACTTTTATTGAAATTTTTTGCTGAAGAGAACATCAGAAACCGGAACCTAGTTGGACCTTAACTTCCTATCTTTGAAGTGTCAAGCCATGCAAGCTCTTTTTGGGGGTTTTCCTCCTGATACAAGAAGGCCCTGAAGGCGAAGAGCCTCTTTTTTTAAATAAAAAAAAGAGAGACGTATTATACTTAACAAAATTAAAATTAAAATGAAATAGATCATAAATATTTTCTTCACCATCTTACCTACTTTTACACACTCAAAGGAATCACATCTGACTTACTAGGGATCAAGATTTGTGGCATTCCACTTCCTATTAATTTGCAACAGGGGCTGAGAAGAAGAGGGATTCAAGGTAAACATCCAGCCGGACTCGAAGCTTGAATATCGTCCCATTGACCGTACTTGATTGAGCCTAAGCCTTTACCCGAGATTGGAGACAAAATCATTCAATAAAATCTTTCATCCCTTGGAATGAGTCAACCTCTCTTGGCCGCGTCTCTACCTTTCCTAAATGGCAAGCTAACACTCTGAAGTCTCAAACTGAGGAATGCTAGTTATAGGCACCCAACAGGATTTTCTTGTTTTATTTTTTTAACAAGTTTGTTCGAGGCCGAGTCCCCTTTGCTTCTCTAAAATGTGGATAAAACACTAAAGGCTAGTTGGCTCTCCTCTAGTTTATTTGATGAGGACAGAAAACTAGTGATACATCAATAAGAACTAGTATGTGAAATAATAATAAAATGAAATCATGATAGATTAATTTGTTGAAGAAGATATCATACCTTGTTGCTCAGCCTTGAATCCATCTCTCTCTCTCTCTCTCTCTCTCTCTCTCTCTCTCTCTCTCTCTCAGTCAAAAGAGATGCCCTGAGGCAGATGAGGCGTCTACAGATAACAACGGGGTTTTGGTTAGTATGTACTTACTGTGCACCCCGTCTGAATTACTGCCCTTTTGTTAAGCACTATATTTTCAACTTTACTCACTCTAAGTTTTAATATATTTGATTTAATTATTGTATATTTAAAATTAGAAATCACATTTATTTCTCTATACTTAAAGAAAGATTCAAGTTTTAATACATTTGATTTAGAAATCGTCTCTACTCCTCTATACTTAAAGAAAGATTCAAGTTTTAATACATTTGGTTTGTTTTACTATTTATGATACAATAAATTACTGTACGTAAATAGCAATTTTAAGTATGGAGGAGCAAATTTGATTTACTATTTATGCTGCAGTAAATTACAGCAACATGAACAGTACTTCGAGTGCAGTGGAACAAAAGTGGTTAACTGTTCATACTATTTACTGTAGCATGAACTAATTCTTTGGATTCACCTTTAAGTACAGAGAAGTAGATATACCACTTAGATTATACATATTTACAAAACTACCTCCAAACTCTGCATTTGCTCAGAACTACCTTGAATAATCAATTTTTGAAAGAAATACCAATAAATCATTAACTTAATAGTTTATTTGTAATTGTATTATGAAAACATCAATCAAATAGTTAATTACTTACTCATTATATTCAACAAAATTGATAATTTGTTGGTTTAGTTCTTTTTTTTTCTTTTCCAAAGTCAAAGATGTGAGGTAGTTTGCAAATACTAAATTTCGAAGGTAGTTTCACAAATATGCATGAGTTAAGTGGCTCAGGTAAAGAACCCAATAATTATTATGCAAGAACGGCCCACAAATGCAAACATTTATCCTTTAAAGAAGGTGATTAGGACAAGAATGGTGTATAAATGACTTGTAGACGAAGATATGTACAGATGAGATATCTAAAATTTTGCTAGTGGACAACCACTTATGAACAATTCACGAGGGCCCATCTTGTTCTTATTCCTGAAGATTATAGATTATTCTTGCGTGTTTAATCGCTGATGAGGATTCCACGTCATGGACGCATAGTTTTCAAGAAACCAGTTGTTTTTTCTTCTATCACAAAAGAGAAGAAGAGTTTAAGTAATCTATGGAGCAAAAACTTTGTTTGTGGAAGGGAACTCAAAAAAATATATATGTATGAACAAAAAGGTAAGCAAACAATAATTTAAAGAAACTAAGTAATTTAAATCCAAGGACTATATTCACCATGGTTTTTTTTGTATTATGAAGTATAAGTGGAGAAGGGCTCACATATGGGACGAGAAAACAACCTAACAACCACCACAAGCTTCCACATAAAGCTAATAAGATGGATATTTAAAATAAAAGACAAAATATATACAATAAAAACCCTATTGGTGAGGTGTCCCTTCTCGCTTGACCGAGGCAAGTGTCCCTTCTCACCAAGCCGAGGTAGGAATCCCTTCTCGTCAGGTCGAGACTAGAGATGTCCCTTCTCGCTAGGCCGACTCGTCCATTCTCGCCAAGCCGAGTAGAAAGGAGTCGTCCCTTCTCACCAGGCCGAGATAGACTTCCCTTCTCACCAGGTCGAGACGAAAGATGTCTCTTCTCGCTAGGCCGAGACAACAAGCGTCCATTCTCTCCAGGTCGAGACAAAAGGCGTCCATTCTCTTCAAGTCGAGATCATAGGCGTCCATTCTCTCTAAGCAGAGACTAGACGCATCCCTTCTCACTAGGCCAAATCATCCCATCTTGCCTAGCTGAGTCGAAAGGAGCTACCCCTTCTCATTAGGCTGAGTTGTCCCTTCTCGCCAGAAGTCATCCCTTCTCGCCAGACTGAGACGAAAGGCGGTCATTCTCAAACCTTTCGCTGACAGCCAGTCACCTTCACATTAAATGTATGGTCGGAATCATCATTACTCCAAACTAAAAAGTCTTGATGACTCATCGGACTCCATCAGCACCATGCTTCCCTTATCACCATTGCATTAATCACAAGGATGACTCATGCTACCCACAGCTGACGCATGTAAAGTAACTGCTAACTAAGCTATATGTTTGGACTTAGCCAAAATTAAAAAATTACCCCTCTGGACCTACTATAAATAGAGGCACTATCTGCATCACAAGGATAAGCAATATTCTTGCTAAAAAACACTTTATACTCACACTTCTTCTCCACTCAAGCTTTTTACTGACTTGATAGTCGGAGGAATCACTAGAGAACCTAACTCTAGTCCTCTAATGTATTAAAGTTTTGTAGGAATTTTCAACAGTCTATTGGGGATCATCCATCAAAAGAGGTCAATGGACCCCAACCTCTTCAAGATCATCCTAAAATCCCGCTATTGAGAACTTTTACATCAACACCTATCAATTTTGAAAATGCATTTAAGCTTTCTTAACATCATTAATAAGAGGAGCCGGAGATGAAAATGTTAAATATTATATATATTGTTCTATCTTTAGTCCCACATCTTTTACTAATGTATACATTAAAGCAAAACCAAATAGCTTTAAAACTCACCAAAGGATGCCACGTCGCCTTTCTCTTTCACAAATTTTTTTGACACGTGGCATCCCATCTTAACCATCCATAGTTATAACTATAATATCTCAATCTTTAATTTAAATATCACTATATATATATATTAAAATCTAAGTTTTCATAAATTACCATATCTTTTGTACCTAATTCTAATTATCACAAATAATCTCAAACAAATCCCATTCGAGAAAATCTTTAATGTGATTCTTCTATGAAAAAAAATATTTTCCACTCAACATAATGCTTGGAATAAAAAAAATATTCGTTCGCGTCGAAAATCGGTTTTATTGCTTCGAATCCATTACAACTTTGGGCGTTACAACGATTCAAAATAAAAGAAATTTTAAGTCTTTTTATAAGACTTTCCTTACAATGAAAAGAAAAAGAAAGATTTCCTGAGAACACACGCATAGATCGTTTATCAGTCTTCTGTTTGCGCGAGATCTTTGCATGTGCCGGGGTTTATCCGTGGACCACCTCAGATCAGATCAAAGTACAGATTTTATTGACTCGCGAATGAGTCGAGAAACCAAAGTAATTATCTCAGCAACAGTGAGATAACCACTCTTCTCGAGATCATAGCAACGGTGTGATCTCAAGGGAAGAATTGGGCTGCAGATATGTTAAACTCTCCTTCTTTATGCTGAAGAATTTGCTGAAATCTCCTCCTCCTCTCTGAAATTCGTGGCTCTTCAGTCTCCAATTCAGCAGGGCTTCGCCAAGGCTCGAGAATTTTAGATCCGTGCAAATGAAGGTCCTAGGGTTGTATTTATAGGCTTCGGAAGCTCTGTTTTCGGATAAGAACGACCGATTCACTCTTATCCTCAGTTATAACCACTTTATCACGTTCTAGGATAACATTAGATTAGTTAGAATAAATCCAAGCGGTTAACGGTTGAAAACAGCTCAAAACAGCATTTTGGGTCTATGGACACCCGTAGTGTCTCAGCCATGGCCGAGACACTTGGGGTGTCTCGGCCTTGGCCGAGACACTCGTAGTGTCTCTGCCAAGGCCTGGGCACCGTTCAGGCGCGCCCCAGTCAAAATCGCTATATCTTTGTCGTCCGAACTCGGAATTATGCAATTCAAAGTGCGTAGGAAAGCCGATGAAGAGATCTACAAGCTTCCATAGTTGAATCATACATAGAGTAGACGAGATATGAGGGGTGCTTCATCTTTTGTAAGCGAAGCATAACTCCCAATCAGTTCGTATCTTCGTTATTCTGCAGTTCTGTTGCTTCATACGGTTCGTCGACTCACTTCATGCTTGTCGACGTCAAATAAGCTTCTGTGACTCGGATAGTGACGTTCATCATCTTCTCTCTGTCTTGAGCCACGTGCGAGAATCCATGAGAAATTTTTTGACACCTATAGATACCCCCTCTAAAGTGTTTCGGTCTCATTTCTATTATAGAAGAACCTAGAATACTTTGGATGTAATCGGTCCAACCTTCAGTCGGTGAAAAAGAACCTGTAGTTGGCTTCCATTCTTGACTTCTTCGATTTTCAGCCTATTCAATATTTTAACGAATAGCTAAAATTCCTCCGACATTGCGTTTATCGTCTGACCATTGTCAAAGTCTCGAATCAAAACTTATGAGTTGGTTTTAGCTTGTGTCGTTGAGTTGATTTTGAACTGACTATCTTCATCTGAAATTTTTATCTGAACTTTGGAGTTGATTAGAGGTCAAGCATTGACCGTTATTACTACGCGTTGACTGGCGTTGACCTTAGGATTTCACATCGACCGGTATTGACTTTCATCACGACGCATTGATCGGTATTGATCTAGGGCTACGCGTTGACCGGCATTGACCTTAGGGTTTCGCATCGACTGACGTTGACTTTCATCACACCACGTTGATCGGCGTTGACCTAGGGTTGTATGTTGACCGGTGTTGACATTTGGGTTTTACATCGATTGGCGTTGACTTTCATCACAACGCATTGACCGGTGTTGACCTTAGGACTACGCGTTGACCAACGTTGACATTAGGGTTTCACATCGACCGGCATTGACTTTCATCGCAATACGTTGATCGGCGTTAACACAATTTATACTCGTATGTTTGCTATAGTCTTCACAATTTAAGCTCTTAAAGTATTAGAGTGTGGCGGACCCAAATGCTGGGGCTACAGGATCAACTGTTAAAGCTGATTCATCTGCATGTATGTATCTTATCCTAAAGTTATCGGATCCTTAAGTCACAAGACCAACTAATGGAGCTGGTGCGTCAATGACTCTCACATTAATTTATAGGATTTTGGTAAACCCTTAGTCATCAGCGGGTTTGATGAGCCTTTACCGACTACTATTTGAGTCGGGCTAGCATGCAGATTATTTAAGTCTGTTCTGCATGTAATATTGTGCTAAAAGAGTTAACTCTTTTAGTGTTACGATATTGAATACGTAGACTCCGTCTTTCTTACGGGAATAGACTACCCGGAAACACGTGTTAGGCGTTGACTTATCCCTTCTTAAGATTTGGGATAAAAGTCCCCAGACTTAGATTCTGGTGTCTTTTTTACTCGGTAAAAGACTAAACCGGTAACACGTGTTAGGCATTGGCTTACCCCTACTTAGGATTCAGGATAAAATTCCCCGTGTGTGTGAGTCACGGATTTTGACATTATTAATAACGGTCTGCCACAACGTCAAATATATGAGTTTTTATCCTTTTTACGGTCAATGACTAACCGACAACGCGTGTTAGGCACTGATTTATCCCTATTTAAGCTTCGGGATAAAATTCCCCAGACTTGGATTCTGGTGTTTTCTTCACTCGGTGAAAGACTAAACCGGCAATACGTGTTAGGCGTTGTCTTATCCTTACTTAGGCTTTAGGATAAAATTCTCCAGACTTGGATTCTGATATCTTTTTCAATCGGTGAAAGACTAAACCGGCAACGTGTGTTAGGCGTTGACTTATCCCTACTTAAGCTTCGGTATAAAATTCCCCGTGCATGTGAAACACAGATTTTGGGTATTGAAAAAGTGGTGTCTTCTTTTAGGGCAAAGACGAACCTGATACTAGAAAGGAAAAATTTTATATTCTATCTCCAGTTATAAAGAAAACTTAAAGTAGGATTTCCACTTCAAGAATCCGGGAAGGTGAAACTAAGAGTGAGATCTCCACTCTGAGAATCAAAAAGATTTAGATAATCCTAACTATCGGAAGGTTTGATTACCAAACTAAATGTGAGTTTCTCATTTATCGAGAGTGACTTAGGATTTTGGACCTAACTATACGATGGTTTGACCGAGTGAGAGGTTTGAGACGATCCTAACTGTAGGAAGGTTTGATCGCTCGATTTAAAAGTAGACCTCTCGTTCATGGATGGAATTGAGAGGAGATTTTGGCTTTGGCCCTAGCTGTAGGAATGTTTGACCAAATAGGGGGTTTGAGTGATCCTAATTGTTTAAAGGTTTAATCGTTCAATTTGTGGACCTCTTGTTTATGGAAAGAATCGAGAGCGGATTTTGGTTGTGGTCCTAACTGTTTAAATGTTTGACCAAGTGAAAGTGAAAGTATAAATCACAGTGGGAGTGTTGACTTATACGAATCGCTCAGTGGGGGTTTTCAATGTCAAATGACGAGATCTTGACACGAAGGGGATTTGACAATCACAATAGACCGTTCGAATTAAAAATTTTAGTGCTATGTCAGGACTTGAACAACGGGAGTTTAGTATTTATCACTTTGTTTATAATGATCGGGTTATCCCTAAGAATATTATATGTAACATTCTTTTAGGAACTTCCCATTACATGAATTATCCACCCCCAGCTTTCTTTGTGAAACTGGGTCCAATGAGGAGCACATTGTCCTCAATCGTATCTTTTGGTTATCCTTAAGAATATAAGATTCTCCAGGAACTTTTCGTCAAAGATAAAAAATAGTTTAGACTCATATACCTATTGGAGTATGCAGGGAGAAGGTTAACCTCATACATCTATTAGAGAATTGAGAAGCAGTTTATACTCGTATACTCTTCGGAGTCCTGATTCGGATTAATTTAACGTTATGACGCCAACTTCAACCAATATTTGGATATTATTCTTGAGGGAGAAACAAGCCTTGGTGGGATGAAGGATCCTCCTTTGGTACGTACAGTACTTTGGATCCGAAGTATTATTAGCTTCCTCCTGATTTGTGATAGGTGACAACTTGATCTTGTTGTTTTCGAGGAGGGATTCAAAAATGGCCGGAACATCTTCGTCTTTAAAGGAGTACTCTTTTTGGAGTCTCAGATCCGAAGTCTTTTGCTATCTCCGGGATTACTATTGTGATGTCTGATTAACATCAATAAGTGGTGCAGGTGCCTTTCCTTTTCCATGCGAGGCAAAATTTAATTTTGGAAGGTTAGCCACCGATTGGCTTCTCTCAGCTTTCTTCCTTCTGAGGAAGTGTTCAGCCTGCTCTCCATGTACCTTTAACTCTTTCCAGGTCTTGGATGATGCTACTCTCATAACTTTTCAGATATCAATAGATAGGTTATTATGACAGGTTTGGAGGATGAAGTCCTCTGTAACTGGATCTCGGCAATTCATCGCCTTATTCCGGAAGCGCTTGACGAAGTCGTCGACCGTCTCTTTGTCTTCCCGTTTCTCCTCAAAGAGCATCCTGATTGATACCTTGGTGTCATCATCAAAGAAATTGCCGAGGAATAAACTTTGTATATCGTCCCGGCTGTTAATGCTTCTGGGCTTAAGGCGACGGTACCAATCAAAGACGGGCCCGTGAAGGGTACCAACGAATGACCGGACCATCAAAGGGTCATTGTTAGAGATCACTCCCAAGTGAGACTTAAAATAAATCAAGTGTTGGGTGGGGGAACCCTTCCCGTCGAATGACGTGAAGTTAATCCGGTTAAACTTCACCGGATACGGGATCAACTCCCACTCTCTTGGATAGGGACCCGATCTTTTTCACCTTCTAAATGGACATCAAGGCATTGATTTTACCCTCCAGTCTTTCATCTTCTCATCCTCGCTCGTATCCTTCCTTGGTCGATTTTGAGAAGGGACATCATGGCCACCCCCGACATTGTCATCATCGGCGAGACCACCCCCAGTGTTGTTATTTTTAGTAGGACCACTCCTAACGTTTTGATCAACGGGAGGGTTATCTACATCGAGGTGTTTGTCCATGTCTGAATTGC
This sequence comes from Asparagus officinalis, assembly GCF_001876935.1. Taxonomy (NCBI): domain Eukaryota; kingdom Viridiplantae; phylum Streptophyta; class Magnoliopsida; order Asparagales; family Asparagaceae; genus Asparagus; species Asparagus officinalis. The sequence continues at coordinate 57,851,073 of NC_033796.1, forward strand.
CACCTATCCGGTAGACATTGTTGTGACGACTGGATTCACTGATTTGACCTAACAAAACTTGGATCCGTCAGTTATGCTCTTCCTTCATTCGTAGCATAGCCATTTCCATTTCAAACTTGAAGTTCTCCTTCTGCTTAGCTAAAGCATCTTCAAGAATCTTGGTCATTTGATCGGTGTTGATCATAAATGCCTCGCGGGATTATTCTAGGCTGGATACCTTATTGTCAGAAACGACTATGGAGTTAGCATCTGATGCTTCATCATCTGAGGATAATCCTCTATTCATCCTCTGATAGTCCCTACATCTAGTAGTCCCTGTGTGTAGCCGAGTTAGACGATACGATATGAGAGGGTCTAAACTAGAAGGTCGAGTCAACTTTCCCTTATCAGTCATGTTAATTGTGACTGTGGATTGTTTAGGTCAGACAACTTCTAGATGGAGTTGAGACATTAGTTGGGTTATTCCTGAATCAACTCTTCTTTCTGGAGAAAAATCAGGGCTAGAACCACTTGAAATAATCGGAGACTTTTCCTTATTGACCATGTTGATGCTAACTTCTGGGAGTTCTTCGTCTCGAATGACCGATCTTCTTTTGTAAAAATGCCTTGATTTGGGTTTTGACGCTTCAGTGTAGATCCTCTCGAATACTGAGACCCTCTGTGGAGCGGTCTTGGGACAGCTACATGCTGATAATACTATCCTGATTAATCTCTCACAAGGATAGTGAGAGTCTATTTCTGGGGTATTTTTCTTTTGAGACTTACCCCCAGCCTGATAGTACAAGTCATCAGCATTATGGCCGGAGCAACCTATTAGTTGTTTATCAGGTATAACATCGTCTTCTGCCAAACATATTTTCTTCTGAATAAGCATCACATTGTTGGTGTTTGCAGGAGTCACACGTTTGGAATTACACCTTTGTGAGGGTGAAACCCTAACAGGCTCCTGGCCTTCTGTACGTACTCCCAAGCGGGCGGTTATAGGAACAGTCTTGTTGGGAGGTCGTGTACGACCCCCAGCCTGAAGAGTCACTCGGGATTTATTCACCGGTCCTAAATGTTCTTTGACAGGAGTTTTGCCTCAATCTTTATGTAGAGGACTCAGTCGATCCTTCAATGGAATTCTGAATTTGGAGAGACACATGCTGCCGTAAGGCTTCACTGGATGTGCGGGAGTAGAGGGAGCGGGATCTGAAGTTGACGAAGGCTGAATAGTAACTTCGCCTGCTTTTGCCTTAGGCACTGATTTGACCTTTGGCATCCAAACCCGTTTATACATGGGCAATTTCTTAACCGCCTCTTCTTTCTGCATTTCTTATGTTTTTCGCACAAGGATCCGGGCGTGCGCAAAAAGTGCATGATGCTTCTGAATGCGCTCCTCCAGAGTGGAACGGTTCCGTTTGACATGAATCCATTCATTAGTAGGTGATTTGGAGAAGAATCTCAAAGCTTGTTGTGGCGATGGTTTAGCCACTTGGCGTCTTTTGGACTTTAGATCCGCTTGGTAGCAGAGCCCATCCACTTGCTCCAAAGCCTTAGCAAATTGGCGGGTGAGACGTTAGCAGCACCCCTGACGAGCCCTCTTTGATAAAGTTAGCGCGCTTTCAGCAGTCAACTACTTAATGGAGGCGGTGTCCGGATCTACGGCTTTGGCTTCACCAGACACCGGCAGATCGTTGTGAGATGCAACTAAAGCAGCGGTAGTGAGGAGATCACCTTCTTGGGTCTTCAAATCTGAAGACTAGCAGATATTCCGGGAGGAGGAGACCTTCCTACACTTATGAGGAAAGGAGGATCTAGAGGAGGAGGAAGAGACGTACTCCTCGAACTTCTGTTGGTCGAACTTGTATTCGACCTCTTCAGTCACGGGGATCTTGATCATCAGCTACGACACGACACCCTTGGCAGTAAGACTGTTGGCTCCCACTGTGGTCACCAGTGTGTTCGCATTGAAAATCAGTTTTATTGCTTTTGAATCCATTATAACTTCAGGGGTTACAATGATTCAAAATAAAAGAAAATTTAAGTCTTTTTATAAGACTTTCCTTACAATGAAAAGAAAAAAAAGATTTCCTGAGAACACACACAAAGATTATTTATCGGTCTTCTGTTTGTGTGAGATCTTTGCTTGTGCCGGGATTTATCCGTGGTCCATCTCGGATCAGATCAAAGTGCAGATTTTGTTAACTCGCGAAGGAGTCAAGAAACCAAAGCAATTATCTTGGCAACAACGAGATAACAACTCTTCTCGAGATCACAGTAACGGTGCGATCTCAAGGGAAGAATTAGGTTGTAGATCTGTTGAACTCTCCTTCTTTATGTTGAAGTATTTGCTAAAATCTCCTCCTCCTCTATGAAATTCGTGGCTCTTCAGTCTCCAATTCAGCAGGGCTTCGCCAAGGCTCGAGAATTTTAGATCCGTGCAAATGAAGGCCCTAGGGCTATATTTATAGGCTTCATGAGCTCTATTTTTGGATAAGAACGATCGATTCACTCTTATTCTCAGTTATAACCACTTTATCATGTTTTAGGATAACATTAGATCAGTTGGAACAAATCTAGGTGGTTAATGGTTGAAAATAGCTCAAAGCAGCGTTTTTGGTCTGCGGACACTCGTAGTGTCTCGGCCATGGTCAAAATCGATGTATCTTTATCCTCCGAACTCGTAATTATGTGATTCAAAGTGCATAGGAAACCCGACAAAGAGATCTACAAGCTCCCATTGTTGAATCATACATGGAGTAGACAAGACACGAGGAGTGCTTCGTCTTTCGTAAGTGAAGCGTAACTCTCGATCAGTTCGTATCTTCGTTATTCTGCAGTTCTGTTGCTTCATACGGTTCGTCGACTCACTTTATGCGCTTGTCAACGTCAAATAAGCGTCTGTGACTCGGATAGTAACGTTCATCATCTTCTCTCTGTCTCGAGCCACGTGCGGGACTACGTGAGTAATTTTGATGCCTACAATATTCTCAAAAAATTTCTTCGATTTTTATTCTACAACCCACGAGGCGCTTTTGCTTAGAGAAATTCTTTTTGGTATTTATTCTACAGCGCTCAAGAATATTGATCATCATCATCGGAAATAGTATGCTCGCCATATAACTATCTATAAGTCTAATTTCAGTACAATACTCTATACACCCTTTAATATGTTGAATTTTTTTATTTGTAAAAGTTGTTTTTATTCATAATTTGACGCACATATTTATTGAAATTTCTAGACTCGATATATTGAATATATTTGTGAATACTTATTTTCGTACCAAATTTAATACTAATTTTGAGGTTAATTAATGCAAAAATTTCAAAAAAAACTAAAACTATCAAATTTATGTCATCAAATTCAAGTTGTGAAAATTATGTATAATTGATTCTTATTTTAAGGAAATTATTAGAAAAAATCTAACTCTAATTAAATTGGTAAATTAAGATCATGTTCCTATTTTTGTAATTATTCTGAATTTAATAAGAATTTTGATATAAATTAATTTGAAATTCCTAGTTTCTATTTTTAAATATTTCTAAAACGTAATTTTTATTTGAAATTTTTTAGTTTTGGCATTTTTGAAATTGATTTGAATTTTAATATTTAATTTTTAAATATTTATGAAAATTTATTTTTATTCCTAACTTTTTAATTTTAGAATTTTTGATATTAATTAAAATTTTGAATTTTGCATATTTATCAAAATTTATTTTCATACCAAATTTAATATGAATTTTGAGATTAATTAATATTAAAAATTTGAAAAAAAAATTCAAATTACTAAATTTATTTTACCGAATTTAAGTTTTATGTGTTAATAGATTCATATTTCAAAGAAATTGTTGAAAAAAATCTAACTTTAATTAAATACCAAATTTAGATCATTTACCTAATTTTTAAATTATTCCAAATTTAATGTCGATATCACAATAAACTAATTCTTATATTTTTCAAAAATAATAATTATGAAATTAATTAATATCAAAATTAATTTGAATTTTTGGTTTTTTATTTTTAGATATCGCTAAAAGTTTACTTTTATTCAAGCTTTTTAGTCTCAAATTTTCTGAAATTAACTGGAATTTTTTTATTTTTTATTTTTAGATTTTTTTAAAATTTTAATTTTATTCAAACTTAGTTAGTTTTTTAATTTATAAGATAGATAATTCAAGAAAATAAATAAATTTTGAAAAGTTTTCAAATTCATGAAATTGATAAAAATATTTTTCAATGTTATGAAAATAATTGATATTTTATAATTCCATATTTTCCTATTATTTGAAGTAAATTTTTAGACACCAATAATATTAATCACAAACAAAATAACCATGATTTGTTTAATTTACAGTTCTTGATTGTAAGTGATAGATATTTATTCTGAATTGTTACTGTAGCTAATTTTTATTTCTTTATTATGTTTAATATTGTAGGCTACGATTTGAAAATAGTTGGATTGAATATTAAAGATGACTTCAATAACTAAGCTTGGATATTGGTAAATTTCTTATTATAATATTTACTAACATGATTTAATTTTACGACGTTAAAATTCTAAATATTTTTTGAATGTAATGTTTTTATGCAAAATATCATGATTTATTTGAATTGCCAAATTTGTTAAACTCCAAAATTATTTTGGACTGAATATCAAAGATGATTTCAATAACTAAGCTCGGATATTGTTAAATTTCCTATTATAATATTTACTGACATGATTTACTTGAATTATGATATTCCTTTAATTCCAAAATTTTGTTCTATGTACTTTTTACATGAAAAATATCAAGACTTATTTTAATTACCAAATTAAGAAATTTGTGAATATATTTCTCAAAATTTTTAGCTATATTAAAATCAAAAGTTAAAATTTGCCTCAAAATTTTTGTATTTTTGAAACATTTTTTTAAAATAATATCTATCTAATTTACATGCTATACTAAATGTAATAATGATTGAGAAATTAGTTACTTTTATAATATTATTAAACATACTTATTTTTTTAGTTTCGAATTTATGTTAATTTTTTATGAAATAGAATTTTATTCATAAAGTTTGATTTTTATATTTTTTCAATATTTATAATTTTAAAATTAAAAAATGTTATTTTAATCAAAATATCAGTTTATACTAAAATTATTCTTATTTTCGTACATTAATAACTTAATTTTCCTAAAAATACAAAATTATGTAATTGAGCTCAAATATTCTGTTTAATTTTACAAATATTTTGTAAATTAAAAATTAAACACTATTAGTTATTCTGTATGTTTTTTCTTTTATTTTTTTAAAATATAAATTTTTCAGATCATAATTCTTATAATAATTTTTTAACAAGTATTTATTCTTATTCATGATCATAGTTTGCTTCTAATTTTTAGTATTCTATTTAAAATTGCATGTCATGATTTTGTTTATGATTATTTCATCAATTATTAATCTAAAAAAATAATTCCATTATTAATATGAAATTGTTATAAGTTTATGGTTGCTTATTAGTTTTGCTAATTATTAATGATTAATATCATTTTAAATTATTTTATGATATTTTATTAATTATAGTCACCACTTTTATTAGTTTATATCATCATTTGATTTAAAATTATATTAGTATTAAATTAATATATAGATATTTTATCCGGATATCAGAATAAAATAACAACATTGGAGCATACACACCATTAAATGAGCTTCATGTTGATGAAAATGATGTCGTCCTAAAAAGAAGAATCACTCGAACATAAGAATGACAAAAGACAAGCACATGAATCTCATCTGGAATTAACTTTACTCTCCTTGATAATTAGGTTACATTCAAAATTTTATATATATCGATGTAGGCATAAAAAAAATGCCAAGAAACAAGAGAGTGACGAAGCTCGTCACTGAAGACGATGCTCATCATTGAAGACAAAGCTTGTCATTGGAAACGAGGTTCGAAGCTCGTCACTAAAGACAAAGCTCCTCTAGAAGATGAAGCCCATTCAGAAGATGAAATTTGTCATTGGAGACAAAGTTCGCCCAAAAATGAGGCTCTTAATGCCTTATCCTTCAGGAGACGAAGCTCCTTCAGAGGACGAAGTTCATTCAAGAACGAGGCTCGCCACGCGACAAGACTCGCCTTATCAGACGAACCTCCCAACGCAGTGAGGCTCGTCTTATCAGACAAGCCTCGGCGTGCAGTGAGGATCATCTCATCAGATGAACCTCACCACCCAGCGAGGCCCATCTCATAAAATAAGGCTCGACGCCAAGAGGCTAACGGCCATAAAGACCCAGTCAGCTCACGTAAGCTAAATCTAAGGAGTCAGTTACGCTCCTGACCCCATGATATCAGCGATAGTTATGCGCTAAAGACCTATAAATAGCCATGAGCAGCTATGAAGGACATACATACGCACGCGTAGAAAGGGAAACTCTTTTGGATATTCGAGCATCAGATCTTGAGATCCAAAAATTAGACGCGCAGCGTCAACGGCCAATAACAGCCGCAAGCAGCTCAAGCAATTGAAAGAGGTTATTTTCTCCTTGAATTGAAGCAATCTTGCTCTGATCGTTAACGAGAAGCAAGCTTAACACGAGTATCAAGCGAGGCATCTCATCGCCACATCGAGTCTACGTTAAACAAAGGATAAGTCGAATCAATCTTCTCCTCTTCTATACTTAAAAAAGAACGATTGTAAAAAGATTCTTACCAAGCGATAGAATCTACTCTTATAACTAAAATAGTTGAAGAATCAGTCATTTTGTCTTTTTCAGGACCCAACAGAAGATGGCGACCACAATGGAGATATCATTTTCTCTGAGGAAATGATCGTGGTGCAGTCGGACAAGTTTACTATAGGAACTAACGTCGAAACCCTCATCATCGAATTCGATAAATCTAAGTACGAGGAGCTCCTCTCCTCCCGTACTCTGAGTCCTACCAAAGCACGCAAGTGTCGCAAAGTCTCTCATGAGACTCTAGCCAATTCGGCTTCTGACAACTCAACACGAGTTCGCCTCGAGAAGAAATCCTTGCCTCTGACTATCGACGCTCTGAGAACTAGTCATTAGACTAAGCAATGGGTCATTAAACAAGCCAATCAAACTTCAATTGCTCTCAAGACTACGACTAATTTGCTGTCGAAAAGGGAAAAATGTCGTCGATGCCAGAATCAGGCTCGTCGTGAAGCCTGCGCCTTAGTCTCTTTGGATGGCTTCCATTATCGTCCACATAATGACATGGCTAAAGCTCGCAAGTTAGTCGAGACTCGTTCAACTGAGATGCGTCAAAATGACGAACCTCACTCACAGAGTGAATCTCATCATCACTGCTCGTGCGTCTAAGTGCACCCATATGACGAACCTCGCCTTGAACACGGGGCTCGTCCAAGACAACACGTTTGTCTCCCTATCCAGATTCGCCCCGTTGTTGAATCTGGCCAAGCTAAGGTGCATCAAAATGATGAACCTTGCCTCCAACATAGATCTCTCTGCATTACTAGGTCACCTTCAAATTATCAAGTCGAGGTTCGACTAAAACAGTAAGTGAATCTTTCGAGCCAGGGTCGCCCAAATGTTGATGCTCGCATAAATGACAAACCTCGCCCAGCCAACCAACCTCATCTCAAACATAAGAATGACGAGGTTTGTCCAACCTAGACTCGCCAATCTCTAACACTTAGAGATTCTCACGCATGCATCTCTGATGATGCTAACGATGAGTTTGACAACTCGGCCATTGACACTTCCGAAGCATCTATCACTGATCAAAGTGGACGCACGAATGCTCATATAGCTGGAAACATGGAGGACCTGGCGAAAAGATTGGAGCAGCAGCAAGCTACTCTTCAATAATAACATGAAACTATCAAGCTCATGAGAGAGATGATAGACAAGCTCCTTAAGAAAAAGGATAAGAAAAAAGAAGAAAGGCTTCAACAAAGATTCGGGATCAGGATATCGGTGACCTTCACCTGAAGTCGGGGGATCTAGTCGTCCAAACCAAGAGGACAATGATACAGGTAGTGATGATGAGGAAACTTTAAAAGCTTATTCTGAATCATTAGAAGCTGAATCCAATCCTTACAAGAAAGAGCGAGACTAGAAGCTGGACGACTTTTAGAAGCAACTTGATGCTTTGAAGCTTCAGCAAAATTTCAAAGAATTAGGGGTTACTAGATCGTATCCTGCCAAAGAGGATGCCGTTCCTTATCCTCCAAAGTTCAAGCCACTCAACCTCCTATAGTTCGATGACACGGGCTCTTATACGTAACATATCTACTACTTCAAGGTACAAACTGGACACATAGTGGAGAATGATGGGGGGGGGGGGGGGGGGGGTGAATAGGGCTTATGGACCAATAATATGCAATAAAAAGATTTTTCAATAAACCACACACAAATATGAAATACAATAACAATAAAAGAGAGTAGAGATAGAGATAGTTAGCCAATTGATGACATGTCATATATTCATGAGGTTCGGTCCGCTGACCTACGTCCCCGCTCCCCACTCTTGAAGAGAAATCCACTACACACCAGGTTTGGAAGCTAAAACTTCTTCTACACAACGATCTCACCGAGATCTCACAACCACACAGTCGATCTCCACGAGATCAAGCTCACAACAGTAGCAAATGAAAGAAAAACTCTCTCTTTACAGTAACCTTACGGTAAGAAGAGAGATTGCACTGAGGCTTGGGATGTGAACTTTGAAATAGTGAAGAACAAGATTGAAAGTTGAAGCTCTTTGAAAACACAAACTTAAACACAAGAGATTTGCAATAATACTTAGGTTACTGAAGTAGTTGGGGTGTTGGGTATTTATAGGAAGAGAATACAACAGCCAAAACCCTAAGGAATTAGCAGAAATCCCACAGAAATTGAGAAACAAATTTTTGAAAAAACTAGCCATTACTGTACCCATCAGTCGACTGACGGGAAGCATCAGTCGACTGATGAGCTGATCGTTGTATACGATTTCCAGCTCATCAGTCGACTGACGATCATTTCAATCGACTGACGACCTCGTCAGTCGACTAGTCAGTCAACCAAAACAGAACAGAGACTTATTGATGATTCTAGGCACTTTCATCAGTCGACACATCAGTCGACTGATTTCATCAGTCGACAAGTTATCAGATTGAAATGATATTAAAATTAAGTTTCAAAGCTCTGTAAAAAATAGTAAATAAATTCCAAAAATTATAAAACTTTGTAAACAGTTTATAAACATTTTAACAAACTTGTTTAAAAAAGAATTTTGCAGAAAGGTCCTCGTATTTATAAAAATTATTGTTTTAGCAAAAGTAACTAAATATGAGTTTTTGAAAGTGTGCAAGTGTGTTATCCCATGAGCTTCAAATGTAATCAACTAACTAATTGCCTACATTTAGTACTAGAGAAAAAACAAAATATCAAATATCCCTCACATAGGGGTGGAAATGAACCAAATAATTAACAAATAGTTCGACAATTGTTCGAATAAGTATTCGGTCATATAATTAAAATTTTGATTTAAATATATAGACATCATATAATATAAAGGAATATTTTTATTTATGAATTTTAATATTATTTAAAAATTAAATTTTATAGCGGAATAAATATACTTTGATATTCGATAAGTATTCGTGAATATTCATGAATATTTATCAAATACCAAGTATTCGAGTTCGAATTCGAAAAACTAGATATATGAATATTAGAGTTCACATTCGAATTCGATAATTTTAAACAAATACAAATACGAACACCTTAGTATTCGATTCGATTCGATCGTTTACCACCCCTACCCTCACATATGAGTACATGGCTTGAGTCTTGATATTTGCTTTTGAGTTGATGAAGCTTCTCATGAATATAGTGCTCTTGAAAGCTTTGCTTCATTACTTTGCCTCCACCTACTTGAATATTATCGTTATAGCTCATTTTCCATCCAATCCTCCATAAAAGGTTCTAATGATATGTGATCTATAATATAGCTTAATACATGATTAGCACCAATAATGGTGTTTGTAAATCATCATCAAAACAAAGGACCTAACAATCTCTCCCTTTTTTATGATGACAAATAACCATTATGCAAGAGCAAAAAAAATTAACTATTTGGCTTATAGATAGCTGCTCTCCCTATCTATAAGGCTCTTCCTTACTATGTGCACAAATGGGAAGATTTCTCTCCCCCTTTGTCATCATCAAAAATAGGGTAAAATAAAGACAATATGCATGCTAAAAACCCACACAAATTCATCTCAAGTGTTGGCCTACCCGTGTCTCCCTCAAGTGTTAGGAATTACGACCTACCTCTAGGTATTTTCACTACCCTGCTCCTCTTAGGATGACCTCAGTCTCTCACCTCTACACTCCTCTTGGTACCCATGTGTGTTTAAGCATGGCTTGACATTTTAGGATCAAGAAAAAATGTAGATATGACAATGGTAGAGCAAAGAATTAAAAACCAAAATAGGCAAAAAAATATTTTTAAATGATGCACATGCCAAATTCATTTCTAATACGGCAAAAATTAACTTCACAAAGGGGTTAGGTAAAGATATCCGCTAATTGAGATTTGGTGTCAATATAAACAAGGGAAATATCATTTCGTTCAACATGATCACGCAAGAAGTGATACCGTACATCTATATGTTTGGTTCTAGATGTGACGCCCCTGGGTTCACACAAGGCTGCAGTCCGAGGTGAAACCAGAGATGTCAAACCTGCCATGCACCACACCGTGCAATAACATGTTTCACCATCACAATTACTATCTCTCTAGTGGAATCAACAACAGGTGTAGTACAAAGCAAGTAAAAGATTATACAAGAATTAACTGATGAAGTAATAGAGATCAAATTAATATTTTGACATTTTAAAATACTGGAATACAAGTAAATGTCTAAAATATATGAACTGGAGTTCTCAATAAGTCTCAAATACATAATGTTTGACAAGAGGAAATAAGGCACACAACCTTTACAACTTCTAGAATAAGATTCTCACATGTCTATATTAAAATCTACAGTGGAGCTCAAAAGGAAATATAACTAAATAGATGGCTGAAGCTAAAGTACATCGCCATCAACCTGCGATTCTCCGGGCTCCTGGCTCGTTACCTGAAAGGGGGAGGGACAACAAGCGTCAAAGCACTAGCGAGCAATGACAAAGCTACAATAGATGTCATGTACAACCTAAGTAGCTATCATGCCCCGGCCTAATACAATATGTCGTGAACCCAACTGGGATAAGTAACATGCTCAAGGTTTATCAAAAGTCTAAAACATGACTGTAATGGATTATAGTCCAACACGAGGACTTTAATGGATTATAGTCCAACACGAGGACTTTAATGGATTATAGTCCAACACGAGGACTTTAATGGATTATAGTCCAACACGATGACTGTAATGGATTATAGTCCAACACGAGGACTTTAATGGATTATAGTCCAACACGAGGACTTTAATGGATTATAGTCCAACACGAGGACTGCGTATAAGAAAAATATGCATGTGTTATTCCCGTACATACCCTACTGTACAGACTTAAACTCGTGTTCGAAGTGTCATCTCACACGTACAGGTGAAATCATAATCACTATATGCATATATCCTTATTTTTACCCAATAGGTGATTTAAACAGAAGCACAAATGAAACAGAAAGAAAATAATGCGATGAGTCGACTCGTGCTCAAATATGAGTCGACTCAACAGAACACATTTGATAACAGAAAAGGACTTTGTGAGTCGACTCATGACACTCATGGGTCGACTCATGACTTATGGGTCGACTCGTATGCTGACGAGTCGACTTAGCAGAAGTAAAAAGACAACACAACTTGACTTCGTGAGTCGACTCATGACAGTCATGGGTCGACTCAACCTGATGAGTCGACTCGTGATGAGTCGTGAGTCGACTTACGGGCTGAAATCTGCATATATCACAAGTTGAATTCGCCAAATCGATCCATCCTTCCATTACCCTAATCTACATCTTTATAGCTATCAATTCTAGACTATGATACAGTGAGAAAAACATATTTATCATGAGAAACGATTCTCTTATAGGTTAAAACTCATATTTAACCCCTATACATGAAAGAAAGCATTAAATCAAAATAAAACTCATATTTTTATTCTTTAAATAAAACTCCAGATCTGGGTTTTTATCAAAAACTCGTTGGTGAGGTTTTCAAATCTGAAACACATGATTTCTAGCATTCACCCTAATAAGAGCATTAATTTATACTTGAAAATAAGTCTTAGGCTCAATAAAATCATGAAAAACGTTTGTAAACTTTTAAAAAACATGGGAGAGGATTGGGCGAGATGTTACTCGCCTGAGGGGGTATTGTAGAACTCCTGAGTACGCGTGAGCATTCTCCTCCTTCGATAGAATCGCTCCAAATCCCGCTGAAACCCTTCGAGACTCCTCAAAAATCACCAAGAACGGATCTAGGGTTTGAGAGAGAAGGGGGGGCTGCTAGGGTTTGTAAAACAGAAGAAAAGAGGTGATTTTCGTGATATAACATGTATATATATAGCAGCAAACCCGAAACCCGAAACCCGAAACCCGAAACTGGAAATTCAGTCTGACTAGGAACATTCTCTTTGGTATTTTGGCTATAACTTTCTCATACGATATCAGAATAAGGTGATCTAAGATTTGTTGGAAATCTCTTGAAGAGACCTACAACTTTGGTATTATACACTTTTCCAGATTCGTAATGAATCAGTGTGAAAAATATAGAAACTCTCAACTGGTCAAAATTCCCAGATTTTCACTCTTGGCCTTTGTGCATGATTTGTTTATTTACACTCATATATTCACAAATATACATTAAATTGATCTCAAATTAATTCCTATCATACTCAAATGTCAAAATACATTATTTTCACCATATAACATATTTATAATTATTTATCACACTATATTCAAATTTTCGAGGTTTTACATTCTTCCCCCTTAAAAGAATTTCGTCCTCGAAATTCAGAAATTATACTCAAGCAATTAATAATACTAGAGAAGCACGTAGAGGGTCTAATTCAACCCGCAACCATAAACATAAACATCTCGGAATATTTACTCTTGATAAGCATACAGGGATATTTATATTTAACTGTCTAGGATGACTACATTCCCACTCAACTCTTAATAGAATGAAACTAGTACGTCGGGCGAAAAATCCAAACAAGGAACCTCCCATATATATACCATGTGTTCCAAAAGATTAAGAATTAAGCGAAAATATTCTCATTCTAGCGTTAAATCTAAATATAACCACACAAATAATCGCACACATAAATCAATCCACTTCCTCAACAGGTGTAGGAAGTCGCGCGACATAACATCTTCGCGCTCCCAAAAATCATCTTCGATGTCTACACTTAACCATCAAAAATGTAAATATCCCCACTTAACTCCTAATTAAATGGAACCAGTACATCGAGCGAAAAATCCAAACAAGGAACCCCTCATATATATATCATATGTTCCAAGTACTTAGGAGATAAGTGTTAATACCCTCATTTTAGTGTTAAGTTTAAACATCACCATACAGGTAACCATAAGCCATAAACAAGTCATACAAAAATTTAATTTACTTGATCAAACAATTGTGGGTAGTCGCAATGTATATCCTCCTCGCGCTCCCGAGAAACCTCCTCAACTCCTTTCCGGATCCACTGAATTTTCACCAAGGGAAAAAAATATCTTGTTTCTAAATTTCTTGTCTTCTCTAGCAAGTATACAAACTGAGATTTCAATCGTAATCAAATCATCCTAAAGCTAAATCTCTGATGTGTTCAACACTCACTGCTGCTCTTCATCATGTAATTGCTTATTGAACATTAAAATATGAAATACTTTATGTACACTAGACATCAATGCTGGAAAGTCTAGTCTATATGAAACAACCCCAATAAACTCCAAAATCCGAAACGGTCCAATATATCTCAACTCAAGCTTTCTCCGCCTTCTGAATCGCTGAACGTCTTTCATAAACGATACTTTCAGCATAACTAACTCTTCAAATCTAAAACTCTAAATGTCCTCATCTCTTATCTGCATAGCTCTTTTGCTGACTCTGAGCGGCTAGAATATGTTCTCTGCTCAATGTTACTTTCTCAGTAATCTGTCTCATAAGCTCTGGCCCAAGCATTATACTATCATCCGGCTCTATCCAACATACATGCGATCTGCAATGCCTCCCGTACGATGCTTCGTACGGGGTCACACCAATTATAGCTTGATAACTGTTGTTATAAGTGAACTCTATCAGTAGAATATGATTCCTTCCATCTACCTTGAAAGTCAATGACATAAGCCCGCAACATGTCCTCCAACATCTGATTTACTCTTTCCGTCTGACCATCCGTCTCGATCCGATACAATCGTGTCTGAAACTTCATGAAGTCAACTATCTCCCCAACAAATATCCTCGCATATGCCTCGGCGGTATAAGTAGTCCTCACTGGAATGAAATGTACTGACTTTATTAGTCTATCCATTATCACCCAAACAGAATTTTTTTTTCTTCGGCAACCCTACAATAAAGTTCATAAAAATGCCCGGCCACTTTTGTTCCAAAATGGGTAAAGACCGAAGTGTTCCTACCGGTCTCTGATGTTCCACCTTCACTTGCTGATAGGTACGACGCTTAGTTATATACTCTGAAATCTTCCTACGCCTATCACTCCACCAAAAGTGTCTCTTTAAGTCCTTGTACATCTTAGTTGTTCCTGGATGTACTGAATCGCGAATTCATAGTCCTCAATAAACTCAATCCACTGCCGTTGTCTCTGGTTGAGTTCCTTCTGGGAGAAGAGATACTTCAAACTCTGGTGATCGATGAACAACTCAAATTGCACTCCATACAAGTAATGTCTCGTGACTTCAGTGCAAATATCGCTGCTGCTAACACCAAATCACGAGTGGGGTAGTTCTGCTCGTGCACTCTAAATTTTCATGAGATATATGCTTCTATCCTCTGAGTCTGCATCAAGATGCCTCCTAAACCTGCCAATGATGCATCTGTGTAAACAACGTATGTCCTATCGCTGCTCGGAATAGTCAAAACCGGCGCTGTAGTCAACTTAGTCTTTAAAGTATCAAAGGCCTTCTGGCACTCCGGGTTCCAAATAAACTATACACCCTTCTTCGTAAGGCATGTAAGTGGCGTCGAAATCTTCAAGAAGTATAGGATGAACTTCCTGTAATAACCGACTAACCCAAGAAGCTTCGAATCTCTGTCATCATCTTCGGCGGTTCCAAATTAAGAATTGTTGTAACCTTAGCCGGATCCACTGCTATGTCCTATCTGCTGATGACGTGGCCGAAAAAATCTGACTCCTGAAAGCCAAAACTCGCACTTGCTGAATTTAGCATAAAACTGATGCTCCTATAGAGTCCTCAAAGCTAACCATAGATGCTGCTTGTGTTCTGCCTCCGATCCCGAATGAATGAGAATATCATTGATAAAGAAAATTACAAACTGGTCCAAGAAGGGATGAAAAAAACCCCGTTCTCAACCCAAATGACCTAACTAGAAAATCTAAAGATTCACATAAAATTAGGAAAACTTCTTTGGGAAAATCCATCTCCCAAATCCGCAACTACGATAACCAGAACGAAGATCAAACTTCGAGAAATACTACATTCTCTGCAACTGGTTGAACAAGTCATCAATCCTAGGTAATGAGTACCTATTCCGGATAGTGACCTTGTTCGGCTCTCTATAATCAATGCACAATCTCATATTACCGTCCTTCTTCACGAAGAGGACCGGTGCGTCCCACGGAGAAATAACTCCTACAAATAAAACCCTGAGCTAACAACTCGTCCAAATGGATCTGAAACTCTCTCATCTCAGCTGGTGCCATACGATAGGGTGCGCGGGATATTGGGGCTGTGCCCGACTGTAACTCAATACAAAACTCGACCTCTCACACAGGAGGTAACTCAGGTATGTTCTGAAAGACATCCTGATACTCTGAGACAACTCTAGTCTCCAATAAATCAATACTCAGATCCCGTCGCACTGCCTCCTCGATGTATGCCAGAAACAACTCCGCAAAACGGTAGCCCTGAGAGGTTGCTACAATAATCTTGGACCTATCGGACGCTCGCAAATTGACTGTCTTCACAAAGTAGTCAATACTAGCCTGGTAGGAGGATAACCAAACCTTACCAAGGATAACATCGAACCCGGACATATACAACGCTATCAAATCGACAACAAACTCTGACTCATCTAATCTGATGATATATCTCCTATAGATAGAGTGGACACCTCCCCTAGAGGAGTAGATACTGATAACGGAATATCTAAAGAATGTGCTACAAGCTGAAGCCTACCCACGGAGGTATGAAAGATAACCGAATTTTCTAAATTAAATTAGATCCGAGCTGAAAAAGAAATTACGAAGAAAGCTCCACCCGTACCTTAATCACGCGGTATTGCTGAATAAACTCTGCTGGCGATGCAACATATATGGGACCATTTGTCCTTCAAGAATCTCCTGGATAATGCAAATATGGCCTGCTGACCCTTAATCCTCGGATTAACACGTAATGCCTCTATTTCCCCACTGCTGGCTGTAATTACGACTCTGAGACTATCGTCCGTGACCTCTATCTTGCTAGCTCCCTGCTAGTGTACTGTGACAATTCTTTTTCTCTTTGTTCGATCTTGTTGTGATTGTAACATATACTCCAAATTCTGCGCTACTTCGGTGCTTTCGAATCATATTGTGCTCCTTTCTTATATTATCATTGTTGCTAGGTTAAAATCATTCTCCCGTTGCTAGAATTCTCCCAAATTGGTGATAATCGCTACCCTATCAAAAATCTGGATGTTGTTGCGATTCTCCAGCGATGTCCTCAATGCTGAAATCATCTAACTTCTGCTTGGTATTAAGTCGACGTTTCAAGAAATTTTTACATACATCTAACTACGCCTTGAAACTCTGTTGTTCTCATTGTCTGATATCTTTCTTATTCTTTCAGAACTAAACCTCCTGCTCTGCGGCTCTATCAACAGCTGATTGTGATGGTGGTGCCTTCATAAGTATTGCTTCTTTACTTTCATGACGGGTACAACCGGTGATGGAACTCCTGAAAGTAGTACTGCTGACGGTGACAGACACACTTCTAGATTCTCGAGTGTTGTAAGATCTTGTTGCTAACAGTGCCATAAAGTCAATCAAATACTATGAAACCTGCTGCGGCTCGGCTCTGCATGTCCAGCTCTCCAGGTACGAGTTTTACCTCGACCACATCCTCGTTTCGATATTTATAATATCAAAAGGAGAGCTTAATTATCACAGTAAATGAGATAGCAAATATACATACATATATATATATAAATATATATATATATATATATATATATATATATATATCATATATATATTATATATATATATATATATTAACACAAACGTATCACAATACGAATTCATAACACATAGATTCGCCCATAATACCTTCAATAACATAAAATAGTTGTCATAAAAAAATATTTCTGAAATTTTGAGATATACGCGTATATCGTCTTCACTCATTCTAGAAAAATCCTTACGGACTCTATACATGAATCCTAAGAAACTCTATCCTAGTTCCACGACTCGACACAGGATGATCCTAAGGATACTAGAACTAGAGCTCTGATACCAACTGTGACGCTCCTGGGTTCACACAAGGCTGCAGTCCGAGGTGAAACCAAAGATGTTAAACCTGCCATGCACCACACCGTGCAATAACATATTTCACCATCACAATTTCTATCTCTATAGTAGAATCAACAATAGGTGTAGTACAAAGCAAGTAAAAGATTATACAAGAATTAACTGATGAAGTAATAGAGATCAAATTAATATTTTGACATTCTAAAATACTGGAATACAAGTAAATGTCTGAAATATATGAACTGGAGTTCTCAATAAGTCTCAAATACATAATGTTTGACAAGAGGAAATAAGGCACACAGCCTTTACAACTTCTAGAATAAGATTCTCACATGTCTATATAAAAATCTACAGTGGAGCTCAAAAGGAAATATAACTAAATAGACGGCTGAAGCTAAAGTACATCGCCATCAACCTGCGATTCTCCAGGCTCCTGGCTCGTTACCTGAAAGGGGGAGGGACAACGAGCGTCAAAGCGCTAGCGAGCAACATCACAACCAACCCCAAGGGATAGGGCTCGTTGTACATGAAAAATACAATTAATACATAATAATATAAATCATTTACACAAACATTAATGGGTTTTAGTACTTAGGGAAATACAACACGAGCATAGGTACGTCGAGCGAAATAATCCAAATAAGGAAACCCTCATGTATATACCTTGTATCTCAAATTGTAGATCCCTAAATATTAAACCCGAGGTTGGTCACAAGAAACAACCAAAGAAAAGAATACATACCCATCTATACCGATGAAAAGTAAACATGACAAAGCTACAATAGATGTCATGTACAACCTAAGTAGCTATCATGCCCCGGCCTAATACAATATGTCATGAACCCAACTGGGATAAGTAACATGCTCAAGGTTTATCAAAAGTCTAAAACATGACTGTAATGGATTATAGTCCAACACGAGGACTTTAATGGATTATAGTCCAACACGAGGACTTTAATGGATTATAGTCCAACACGAGGACTGCGTATAAGAAAAGTATGCATGTGTTATTCCCGTACATACCCTACTGTACGGACTTAAACTCGTGTTCGAAGTGTCATCTCACACGTACAGGTGAAATCATAATCACTATATGCATATATACTTATTTATACCCAACAGGTGATTTAAACAGAAGCACAAATGAAACAGAAAGAAAATACTGCGATGAGTCGACTCGTGCTCAAATATGAGTCGACTCAACAGAACACATTTGATAACAGAAAAGGACTTTATGAGTCGACTCATGACAGTCATGGGTCGACTCGTATGCTGACGAGTCGACTCAGCAGAAGTAAAAATACAACACAACTGGACTTCGTGAGTCGACTCATGACAGTCATGGGTCGACTCAACCTGATGAGTCGACTCGTGATGAGTCATGAGTCGACTTACGGGCTGAAATCTGCATATATCACAAGTTGAATTCGCCAAATCGATCCATCCTTCCATTACCCTGATCTACATCTTTATAGCTATCAATTCTAGACTATGATACAGTGAGAAAAACGTATTTATCATGAGAAACGATTCTCTTATAGGTTAAAACTCATATTTAACTCCTATACATGAAAGGAAGCATTAAATCAAAATAAAACTCATATTTTTATTCTTTAAATAAAACTCCAGATCTGGGTTTTTATCAAAAACTCGTTGGTGAGGTTTTCAAATCTGAAACACATGATTTCTAGCATTCACCCTAATAAGAGCATTAATTTATACTTGAAAATAAGTCTTAGGCTCAATAAAATCATGAAAAACGTTTGTAAACTTTTAAAAAACATGGGAGAGGATTGGGCGAGATGTTACTCGCCTGAGGGGGGATTGTAGAACTCCTGAACACGCGTGAGCATGCTCCTCCTTCGATAGAATCGCTCCAAATCCCGCTGAAACCCTTCGAGACTCCTCAAAAATCACCAAGAACGGATCTAGGGTTTGGGAGAGAAGAGGGGGGCTGCTAGGGTTTGTAAAACAGAAGAAAAGAGGTGATTTTCGTGATATAACATGTATATATATAGCAGCAAACCTGAAACCCGAAACCCGAAACTGGAAATTCAGTCTGACTAGGAACATTCTCTTCGGTATTTTGGCTATAACTTTCTCATACGATATCGTAATAAGGTGATCTAAGATTTGTTGGAAAGATCTTGAAGAGACCTACAACTTTGGTATTATACATTTTTCCGGATTCTTAATGAATCAGTGTAAAAAACATAGAAACTCTCAACTGGTCAAAATTCCCAGATTTTCACTCTTGGCCTTTGTGCATGATTTGTTTATTTACACTCATATATTCACAAATATATATTAAATTGATCTCAAATCAATTCCTATCATAATCAAATATCAAAATACATTATTTTTACCATATAACATATTTATAATTATTTATCACACTATATTCAAATTTTCGGGGTTTTACACTAGAATGCAAAACGAAATTTTTTGAGATATTGATAGCACTAGTATTATCACAAAAAAATTTTGTATCATGAAAGTGTAAATCAAAATTAACCAAATTTTGTTTCATCCACAAAAGTTGTGTACAACATAAGCCGGCGGTAATGTGTTCCGCTTCCATAGTGGACAAAACAACACAATTTTGTTACTTGGATGCCTAAGATACAAGTGAGTTACCCAAAAATTGACAAGTATCACTCGTACTTTTACGGTCCACCCTACAACTAGCAACGTCGGCATCACAATAGCCACAAAGATCAAAAGATATATTTTTAGGATAAAACAAACCAAGTTCTAAGGTGTGATTAATGTATTTAATAATCCTTTTAACCGCAACCAAATGAGATTTTTTAGGAGAAGCATGAAAACGTGCACATGCACAAACACTAAACATGATGTCCGGCCTACTAGCGGTGAGATAAAGAAAACTACCTATCATACCTCGATATAGCTTTTGGTCTACCTTTTTATCACTTTCATCTGCATCCAACTTGATGGTAGTGCTCATTGGAGTTGGGGACTGTTTTGAATTTTCCATCCCGAATTTTTTCACCAACTCCCTAGCGTATTTACTTTGTGATATGAAGATGCCATCATTAGATTGCTTAACTTGGAGGCCAAGAAAGAAAGTGAGCACTCCCATCACACTCATCTCAAATTAATCTTGCATTACTTTAGAAAATTCCTTGTATAAAGATTCATTAGTGGCACCAAAAATAATATCATCTACATAAATTTGAACTAAAATAAAATTATTTTTCCATTTTCTAACAAAAAGAGTGTTATCAATTGTTCCTTTTGAAAAACCATTTTCAATGAGAAAACTTGAGAGACGATCATACCAAGCTCTAGGAGCTTGTTTTAACCCATATAAAGTTTTTTAAACCCGGTATACATGATTTGGAAAAGCTGAATCAATAAAGCCAGGGGGTTGCTCAACATAAACCTCTTCTTTAATAAAACTATTTAAGAAAGCACTTTTGACATCCATTTGAAATAATTTAATTTTTTTTGAAACTTGCAAAGGCCAAAAACATTCTAATAGATTCTAATCTTGCAACCGGTGCAAAAGTTTTATCATAGTCTATGCCCTCCTCTTGATTGTATCCTTGGGTAACTAAACAAGCTTCATTTCTAGTTACTATACCAAAGTCATCAAACTTATTTCTAAAAACCCATTTAGTTCCAATAATAAAAATATTATTTGGTCTAGGAACTAATTTCCAAACATTATTTCTTTGAAAGTTATTCAACTCTTCATGCATAGCTAAAATCCAAAACTCATCTTTCAAAGCATCATCAATACGTTTAGGTTATATTTGGGATAAAAAGGCTACATTACCACATTCGCTCACTACTTTTGAGCGAGTTAAAACGCCTTTGGATGGACTCCCTATAATTTGGTCTTTAGAGTGATACGGTGCAAACTTCTAAGCCTTGGGGAGTTCTTCTTGAGTTTGTTTATTTATGTTCTTCCCATCAACTTGTGCGTTCGTTGAGGATTTATTATCTAGTTGCAAGAGCTCCATTCCTTCCTCAACCTCATCATCATCTCTAGGTAAATTTTATTGCAATCCAATATTAGATTCATCAAAAGTAACATTTATAGACTCTTTAACAATGAGTGTTCGCTTGTTGAAAACTCTATAAGCCTTACTTCTAGGAGCATATCCCAAAAATATCCCAACATTAATTTTTGAATCAAATTTATCATGGTGGTCTTTAGTGTTTAAGATAAAGCATTTACAACCAAAGATACAAAAATATCCAATATGTGGAGTTTTGCCAAAAAAATAGTTCATAAAGAGTTTTCTTAAAAGAAGGTCTAATCAAAACACGATTTAAAACGTGACAAGCCGTATTAACGGCTTCCACCCAAAAAAAACAAAAAAAGCCGTATTAACGGCTTCCACCCAAAAATATTTTGGCAAATCATAAGAGTTTATCATTATGCGTGTCATCTCTTGTATGGTTCTATTTTTCCGTTTAACAACACCATTTTGTTAGGGTGTTCTAGGAGCGGAAAACACATGTATTATACCAGGATGAGCACAAAAATCACTAAAGAATTTGTTTTGATCTCCATCATGATCACTTCTAATTTTAACAACTTTTAAATCTTTTTCATTTTCAATTCTTTTTACAAAATGAGAAAACTTTTCAAAACATTCATCTTTATTAGCAAGAAAAATTACTCATGTAAAGCGGGAGAAATCATCAATAATACAAAAACATAGTGTTTGCCTCCTAGAGAGGTAACACACATGGATCCAAAGAGATCAAGATGCAATAATTAGAAGTCTTAGTTTGTTTACCCTTGCTGTATTCTTCACAAGAAGAATCCTTAATATAAGATATATTTGGTAATCCTCTTACTAAATTCTTCTTGGATAGCTTAGATATAAGCTTCATGTTAGCATGTCCAAGTCTCTTGTGCCAAATTCAAGGATCCCCATCCACCG
This sequence comes from Asparagus officinalis, assembly GCF_001876935.1. Taxonomy (NCBI): domain Eukaryota; kingdom Viridiplantae; phylum Streptophyta; class Magnoliopsida; order Asparagales; family Asparagaceae; genus Asparagus; species Asparagus officinalis. The sequence continues at coordinate 57,873,651 of NC_033796.1, forward strand.
CGGTAAGACACTTAACATCTTGATCTATTAGCTCATTCATCTAAAAAATATAAACATTAGATCTTCTAAAAGCAACAAAAATAACTTTATCATTTATACTAATAATACATTTATCCGGTTTAAAAGAGATGTCAAAGCCTTTGTCACTTAATTGACTAAAGCTAAGACGATTGTGATTTAGTCCTTTAACAAAATAAACATCCTCAATTATGGGAGAAGGTATCTTACCAATAGAACTGATTCCTACGATTTTACCTTTCTCGCCACCACCGAAGGAGACATTGTCTCCTTCAATCATTGATAGGGTTGCAAATAATTCTTTATTGCCCGTCATGTGATGAGAGCAACCACTATTAAGGTATCACAACTCATTACGTCTTATGCAAGACGTTCCCTACATATAAACAAGTTGTAGAACCTTTAGGTACCCAAGTTTTGGATCCTTGAGTGTTAGTATTTTTGGTACCATTGGGTACCCACATTAACTCATAATGATCAATGTTATTTTTAATCCTACAATGAGTAAAAATATGACCATATTTCATGTAATATGTGCACAAAAACTTTTTCTTGTATGTAGGAGCATGAGATTGATGATATCATTTTCTACCAACATAATAATAACTAGAATGAGAATGATTAGATTTAATTCCAATGTTTTCATTTTCTAATCTCTCAGCTTTAGATCTTAGTTGTTTGTTTTTAAAGTCTAGATCTTCTATCATCTCATCTTTTAGAGCAAGAGATTATTGTAGTTGCTCAAACTTAGAGTCACAAGAAACATGCAATTTTTTGAATGAAGAATATTCTTTTGCTAATTTCTTAAATTTAAAATTCAATTCTTCTAAAGCCTCTTCTAATTCACATTGCATATAAAGAGATTCACTTTCAGTTTCGGATTGTACCTCATCTTCATGAGCCATGAAACAAATGTTCCGGTCATGAAGAGCAATCTTGGCGCCCTCATCATCACTATCTGAATCACTTGGTTCAAATTCATCCCTTCCAGCATACATAGCCTTCTTCTTCTTGTATTTCAAATACTTCTCCTTGAGCTTGGGACAATCATTGGCTAAGTGTCCCAATTCGTTGCATTCAAAGTATTTACCTATACGAGAAGAAAATTTGTTATTAGATCGATTCTTAAATTTTTTTTATTTTAATTAGTCTTGATATCCTTCTAGAGAGGTGTGCCACTTCTCTAGAGATATCATCTTCACTATCCGAGGAGGATGAATCATCAATTGCTCCCTTGAGAGCTATGGACTTTGATTTTTGTCTTCACTATCCGAGGAGGATGAATCATCAATTGCTCCCTTGAGAGCTATGGACTTTGATTTTTGGGGTCACTCCTCGGTTGCCTTTGGGGGTGGTTCTTCCTTCTCCTTAACCTTCTTCTCATGGACTTTGAGCTTGCTAATGAGTCCATCAAGAGTGAGAGTAAATAGATCATATGCTTCTTCAATGGCCGTAGCTTTAGGTTCCCAAGCCGGCATCAAAGAGCGAAGAATTTTGTAGCACATCTCTTGATTCTCCAAGACCTTGTAAAGACCATGCAATTCATTTATAATATTAGTGAACCGAGAAAACATAGAGTTAATAGATTCACTTGGAAGCATTTTGAATAGTTCATAATCATGCATGAGACCACTAATCTTAGATTCTTTCACTTGGGGGTTCCCTCATGGGTAATACATAACTTCTCCCAAATTTTATATGCGGTTACACATGTAGAAACTCTCTTGTACTCATTGGGGGTAAGACCACAAATTAGTATATTCATGGCTTTAATGTTAAGGTTAGCTAGGTTTCTTTCATCTTTGGTCATTTTACCACTATCCTTTTTGGCATATTTCTTTTTTACGATTTCTAAAATATCTCAAAGAGCGAAGAATTTTGTAGCACATCTCTTGATTTTCCAAGCCTCCCAAGCCGGTGTCAAAGAGCGAAGAATTTTGTAGCACATCTCTTGATTCTCCAAGACCTTGTAAAGACCATGCAATTCATTTATAATATTAGTGAACCGAGAAAACATAGAGTTAATAGATTCACTTGGAAGCATTTTGAATAGTTCATAATCATGCATGAGACCACTAATCTTAGATTCTTTCACTTGGGGGTTCCCTCATGGGTAATACATAACTTCTCCCAAATTTTATATGCGGTTACACATGTAGAAACTCTCTTGTACTCATTGGGGGTAAGACCACAAATTAGTATATTCATGGCTTTAATGTTAAGGTTAGCTAGGTTTCTTTCATCTTTGGTCATTTTACCACTATCCTTTTTGGCATATTTCTTTTTTACGATTTCTAAAATATCAAGGTCAATGCATTGCAAATAAATTCTCATCCTAGCCTTCCAATAGGCAAAGTTTCTACCGGTGAAGAGGGGTGGCCTAGTGGTGGATTGGCCGTCTAGCATATGCATATTCATTGAAGCATCCATAATGATCTTTTCTCTAAGGGTTTTAAGCCTAACAATAGTAGAGACCTTACTCTGATACCAATTGAAAGGCCCTAGAGGGGGGGGGGGGGGGGGGGGGTGAATAGGGCTTATGGACCAATAATATGCAATTAAAAGATTTTTCAATAAACCACACACAAATATAAAATAATATAACAATAAAAGAGAGTAGAGATAGAGATAGTTAGCTAATTGATGACACACCGTATGTTCACGGGGTTCGGTCCGCTGACCTACGTCCTCGCTTGTCACTCTCGAAGAGAAATCCACTACACATCCGGTTTGGAAGCCGAAACTTCTTCTACACAATAATCTCCACCGAGATCTCACAACCACACAGTCGATCTCCATGAGATCAAGCTCACAATAGTAGCAAATGAAAGAAAAACCCTCTCTTTACAGTAACCCTATGGCAAGAAGAGAGATTGCACTGAGGCTTGGGATGTGAACTTTGAAATAGTGAAGAACAAGATTGAAAGTTGAAGCTCTTTAAAAACACAAACTTAAACACAAGAGATTTGCAATAATACTTAGGTTACTGAAGTAGTTGGGGTGTTGGGTATTTATAGGAAGAGAATACAATAGCCAAAACCCCAAGGAATCATCAGAAATCCCACAGAAATCGAAAAATAGATTTTGTAAAAAACTAGCCATTATTGTACCCATCAGTCGACTGACGGAAAGCATCAGTCGACTAATGAGCTGATCGTTGTATACGATTTCCAGCTCATCAGTTGACTGATGATTATTTCAATCGACTGATGACCTCGTCAGTCGACTGGTCAGTCGACCAAAATAGAACAGAGACTTATTGATGATTCCAGACACTTTCATTGGTCGACACATCAGTCGACTGATAACAAGTTATCAGCCTGAAATAATTTTAAAATTGAGTTTCAAATCTCTGTAAAAAATAGTAAATAAATTCTTAAAATTGTGAAACTTTGTAAATAGTTTAAAAACATTTTAACAAACTTGTTTAAAAATGAATTTTGCAAAAAGGTCCTCGTATTTGTGAAAATCACTATTTTAGCAAAAGTAACTAAATACGAGTTTTTGAAAGTGTGCAAGTGTGTTATCCCATGAGCTTCAAATATAATCAACTAACTACTTGCCTACATTTAGTACTAGAGAGAAAACAAAATAGAAAATATCCCTCACATATGAGTACATGGCTTGAGTCTTGATATTTGCTCTTGAGTTGATGAAGCTTCTCATGAATATAGTGCTCTTGAAAACTTTGCTTCATTACTTTACCTCCACCTCCTTGAATATTGTCGTTATAGCTTATTTTTCATTCAATCCTCCATGAAAGGTGCTAATGATATGTGATCTACAATATAGCTCAATAAACGATTAGCACCAATAATGGTATTTGTAAATCATCATCAAAACAAATGACCTAACAAATCCCATTATGGTTCGATTGTTCATCGGTACCCTCAAGAAGGTTGCTTTTGAATAGTTCCACAGATTGGAGCCTGGGTCCATTAATTGTTGAAAATATATGGAGATGCTCTTCATGGCTAGATTCTTCGACGAAGACACATAGGTATCTATGACCACTCTACTAGCTCAAAAGCAGAAGAAGATAGAGTCTCTTAGTAACTTTGTCAAAAGATTTAGGAACGGATTACTGCATTCTCATGATCAACTCTCGGAGGCCACTCTTATCGAGATGTGCCGGAACAACCTCTCCATCAACATATTATCCATAATGGGTGCTGTTGAAGCTCGTTCATGGAAAGACTTGATCTGGCAGGGAGAACAAGTTAAGAACATGCTCAAGAGGATAGATGCTGAAGAGCCGTGTGAATCTCGTCCTAGAAGAGAGGGTAACCAAGACAACTTTACCCCTTAGATCCATTCAAAGGGGAAAGATACTTTGGTAGTAGAAACTACTTCCTCATCCAAACCCTCTTCAAAATAGAAGGGTAATTCTTTGGACAACTATTTCTAGAAGCAGTACGACTTCAAAGATGAACAAGTCATCCCAATTCTCAAAATTAAGATGAAGAAGATCAAGCTTCCAGAATCGAAGCAACCCGAGGAGGTTTCTGTTCAGTGTAAAAAATTGGTTGTCTCCCAAAAAGGGGTTATTTGTATTAATAAGAATGACTTATTACAAACTAAGGATCAATAATTACAACAGAAACGTAGAGAATGTTCTTCTTGTTTAACGTGGGTTCTTCGGTAGCGATAGGACGTCTCCCTCGAATGCTTGCGTCGGCTATTATCATTGTCTTGCACTAGAAGTCCTCCCAGGGCATGCTCCATAGCTTGAACATATACCAGAAATGGCTTCCCTGATTTTGGTGCGACCAATACGGGTAAACTAGAGAGATATAGTTTGATCTCATCAAATACTTTCTAGCATGCCTCATCCCAAACGAATGATACACCCTTCTTTATGAGTTTTGAGAATGGCTGACACCTACCTAATAATCATATTTTATTATAATTTTATATCCTCATTCTCTATTTTATATGAATAAATATACCACTAATAATTATTTTTATCTTTAATTACATGTTAATGAAGAATAAAGCCTTGGATCTCTTCTCCCATCAAAGCCCAGAAATATTAATAAAGAAAACAAGCATCAAGTCCAAAAGCCCAAAAGCCAAAGCCAAGGAAAAATTCGGCCATAAATTTGACAGGGCATCGATGCCCCCATCGATGCTGACAAGACAGTTACAATCAAATGGCTAAAATTTGATTGTTTTGGATAAGGATTCAATCTAAGGGCTCTCATTCATTGATGTTTACTATAAATAGAGGTAGATAGTGGAAAAAATTTTTGTAACTCTATTTGGAGAGAATGATTACTCTTAATTGAGAAGACCTTCTAAATTATATCTTTTTGTTACAATCAATAAAAGAATTTTTTTTCACCACTTAAAATTTTTTTTTTCTCTTTGTTCGATGATGAAGATGAAGATGAAGATAAATTTGAAGGTTTGTTTTTATTTTAATTTTCTCTTTTATTTCTTATTTCTTTTTAGTAATTTCTTTCTTATTGCTTATTAGTTTAGATTTACATTCATGTCTTGTAGAGCAGATTTATTTTCTTGTCTTTATTTTATTTTGCATTTTTAATTTGTAGAGTAAATTTATTTTCTTGTATTTTTATTTTTTTTGCAATTTAGTTAGATTTATTGTTCGTATTGTAAAGTTCATTGTTCTTATTTATTTTCTTTGTAATTAGTTCTTATTCGTTTTATTCTATTCCTTGTTTTTATTTCTTAAGATGTGGAACTAATTCTTATAGGAATCTTAGAATTGTATGAAATTAGCTTTATTTCCTTTATATTATATGAATTATTCTCTTATGCTTAAAATAATCATGTATAGGATAATCAACTAGAGAATTAATTAATAAAAGAAAAATTTGATAATCTACGCTTATCTTGAGTGGTTTGATAGGCTATGATCATGAATTTTAGAATTATTATCTAGTTGTTGATCTTGTCATGAATATTAATTTTGCTTAGATGATAATTTGATAGGTTATACTTTCCTTAAATGGTTTGATAGTCTATGCTTAATAAATCTAAAGTAAAATATGATAAAAAGAGAACAGTTCATATTTTGTAATTGAAATTAGCTAGTGGAATTCAATTCTAGATTTCTCATATCTTTAATTGAATCCTCCATCTTTTCTTTCTTGATTTTTTCTTAGTTATTGATTTTCTCTTATTTGTTTCTTGATTTTTATTTCCTTTATTTTTATTTCCTTATGATTTTATTTATACTTTTATCACATCCACTCTTCATTTCTATTATCTAAAATCTTATTTATTGACTTTTTCATATATTCACTACACTCCTCCACAATCATAATTTTTATCACTCCTAATTGTCACATACAAAACATAAGAACCGAATCTAATTTTCTCTTACAAACACCTTCTTCATGGGATTGATAACTATTTATACTATAACTTGATTAGTTGTGCACTTATAACTTTTGGTACATATTTATACCCGTCAAGTTTTTGGCACCGTTGCCAGGAAAGGTGCTTAAGTAGGATTTTAATTATTTTGGTTCTTTAACTTGTGTGTTTTCTTATGAAGGAACTGCTTGGAGCTTGAAAATCTTTGATTGGAGATCAAGAACTTGAATATTTGCTTGAGTTAAGTCTTCTATCTAGTATTTTCAATTCCACCCTCTAGTTAGCCTTCACAATTAGAGACAAGTAGGACTTAAAAAAATTATTATTTTCGTCGATCATAATAAAATTCACCCTCCTCTTGAATAATTACTAACACGATAATAATTCAAACAATATCTCCTTTCTCACTTTTGCTTGATTGTTGGCCATAATAAAAAAAGATTTTTTTATCATCCTTTTATAGTGGCTTTTAATTCATAGGGTTGCATTGTATATAGTTAGTATAAATTCACCCAAGTGATTTGAGCATCTTGATTTGGCACACAGTTAAAAATATTTTTAAGGGTAAAACCCTCTAATCAAGATAAGGTGAGGGATTTCATCACCATTTCCTTAGCCTACAAATCATTAATTCCTCACTACACAAACCCAAGCGTCTTTAAAACTCATTAGACGTTGGTCTCTAAGGACTCGAGCTTATTAAGGAACAAGAGATCCCTAAGTGAACCGGTTTAAGTTTTTTTTAGATTAGTTGGTGTCTAAGGCAAGATTTAGGGGTTACGTAAAGTGTTCCGTAAGGAACGAGGTACTTAATTGATCTTTAATCACCCTCTAGTATTATTCTTATCTGGCTAACTACCCAGGTAAAACTTTAATCTTTTCACTTTAGGAGTTTTTAGTTAGGCGCTGGTCTAGTTGAGTTAGGCTTAACCCTAGAGTTAGAGTGATTGAAAAGTGATTGCTTTTGATTTGTTTTAGTTTGAATTTTCCTTTATTTTTTTCTTCTCATAATCTAAAAAAATCTAATTTTTTCTCCCCTTAAAAAATTATTATAAAAGAAGTTGTTTTGATGTATGCGAACGTGGATTAGGGATAATACTCATCGTTTAATTCATGTTGAACCAATTGAAGAAATGGCTAATCAAGCCGTTCTCCACGATATGTGTTATCCCACTAGGAATGCAATCCCTTCTTGCATTAGGCTCCCCGAAGCAAATGGAACAAATTTTGAGCTTTGACCATACTACATAAACATGCTTCCCAAATTCCTTGGAAATGAAACTGAAGATGTTTATATTTTTATCTCGAAATTTTAGGAAGTGTGTATTATGATTAAAATGAGATAATTAACTAAAGATGCGATCAAACTCAAATTTATTCCATTTTCTCTCAAGGACAAAGCAAAAAAATGGCTGTATAGCTTACACACAAATTCTATCTCAACTTGGGATAAATTTGTAACCGTTTTTCTCAAGAAAATTTTCCCAATTCATAAAATGGTAAAGCTTAGAAATAATATTCAAAATTGTCCTGGGGGGGCATTCTGAAAATATTTTGACCGATTCAAAGATCTGCTAATCCAATGTCCTTATCACGGTCTCTAGAAATAGTGGTTATGCCAAGTCATATATGAAGGATGAGACTATTCTTCAAAAACCTCTTTAGAATCGATGTGCCAAGGGGAGTTCATGAGGAAAAACACCGATGAAGCTTGAGAATTTCTAGAGAGTCTATCCGAGAAAACCATGCAGTGGGAACACTGTGATGACAATTGCATCAGTTCCCCAACCTAAGTCTAGTGGTCTTCCCTTGGAGTCAAACATTGCTTCTGAAGCAAAGATGACGATAATTCTGCGAAGGTTAGAAGCCTTAGAAATTAAGAAACGAGCTCCAGCTCAAATCAATCATATTTCTGCCACAGGATATCATAACTGTTAGTTTTCTACCCTCGTTTTAGAGGAATGCCCTCTCCTAGGAAACAACCATTCATTAGAACAGATGAACGCTACATTCCAGCATCCTAGAAATGATCTATTTTCTCCAACCTACAACCCAGGATGGAGAAATCATCCTAATTTTGTATGGAATCAAGGAACTCCCTCCGGAAATCAAACTTTCATTCTTGCTTCAAACCAACAATTCCCTAGGGGAAATGCAGTTCCGTTCAACTCACCAAACAATTTTCAACAAGCTAACCTACCTTTTCCAAACCAACATCCTTATCCTCATCAGCTTACAAATCCTTCAAGTTCTGATCATGATAAACGTCTAAATATCTTAGAAAAGGGTTTAGAGGCTATAATTAAAGCTTCTACAAAAACTTCCAACATGTTGACCCAGTCATCCACCACTCTGAATTCCTTCATGCAAACAACCGACCAATTACTCAACTCGAACACTCAAGCCATATCCCGGTTAGAAACCCAACTTGGGAAACTAGCCACTGCCGTGAGTGAGAGAGAGAACGTAAAATTTCCAAGTCAACTTGTTGCTAACCTTAAAGACAATGGATCCAGTTCAACCCAACCAGCCCATGTGAATACAGTTCATACTTTGCAATCAGGAAAACAGATAGATAACCAAGTTAGAATGCCACCGGATCAAACCCCTTCTCCCATCCAACACACTCCTTCTGATGAAGTAATTCCTTCCGATGACCAAGAAGCTGAACATGATATTGAGCCTGATCTAGATAGGTATAGGCCCATTGCCCCCTTTCCAGACAGACTCAAACCTAGGAAAAACTTCCCGCAAGTTGAGAAAATCCTAGAAACTTTTTAACAGGTCAAGATCAACATCCCTCTTTTAGACGCAATTGAACAAATTCCCTCTTATGCAAAGTTCTTAAAAGACTTATGCACTAAGAAAAGAGCCACCAATGTCCTCAAGAAAGTCTTCTTAGCTGCCAACCTCAGTGAATTTTTTCGAAACTCATGTCGTTAAAGTATAAGGACCCTGGTTGTCCCACAATTCCATGCATCATAGGTAATACTCACATTGATAAGGTACTTCTAGACTTGGGAGCCAGCGTCAACCTCCTTCCTTATTCAGTATATCAACACTCACATTGATAAGGTACTTCTAGACTTGGGAGCCAGCGTCAACCTCCTTCCTTATTCAGTATATCAACAGCTAGGTGTAGGAGAACTTAAACCGACAGCCAGCGTCAACCTCCTTCCTTATTCAGTATATCAACAGCTAGGTGTAGGAGAACTTAAACCGACAAGATATACTCTACAATTAGCTGATAGATCAGTAAAAATTCCCAAATGAGAGGTAGAGGATGTTTTGATCAAGGTTAAAGAGTTCATTTTTTCTATTAATTTTATTGTCTTGGAAACACAGCCCGTTTCTAATCTCAAAAGTTAAATCCCTGTCATTCAAGGAAGACCGTTCTTAGCCATCTCAAATGCTTTGATCAACTGTAGGACGAGTCAGATGAAACTATCTTTTGGGAACATGACTGTTGACCTTAATATCTTCAACCTAGGAAGGCAACCTAGTGATCTATCTGATCAACCCATAGAAGTAAACTTCATTCAGGGAATATCCAGTGAGCAACAAGAAGGAGAGTGCGAGTCAGATTCTTGTGTACCTGACTTAGTGTTCGAAGAGTCTTTTGAGGATGAATTAGGGTTAGATCTGCTGGTCAATCATGTATCTGCAATTGGCTAACAACGAGAACCTTTGGAGATACAACCCTGAGTCCAACTTCTCTCATTTGTAGAGGAACCCCCTAAGTTAGAGCTCAAACCTCTACCTGAAAATCTAGAGTATGTCTACTTAGGGGAGAGCGAGACTTTACCAGTTATCATTTCTTCTGAATTAACTACCGGTCAAAAGGAAGCACTCTTAGATGTTTTAAGAGAGAACAGGGAAGCCATTGGATGGACCATGGCTAATATCAAAGGTATTAATCCAACCATTATTCAACACCGAATCCACTTGATGGATGATGCCAAACCTACTAGAGATCTTCAATGTAGATTAAACCTAGTAACAAAAGAAGCTGTTAGGAAAGACATTCTGGAATGTCTCGATTATGGGATCATTTATCTCATTTCTAATAGTTCATGGGTGAGTCCGGTCCAAGTTGTTCCAAAAAATCTAGGATCACCGTGATCTAAAATGAAGCTAATGAGCTAATTCCCACTCTGATCCAAATTGGATGGTGAGTTTGTATTGACTACTGAAAACTCAACTTAGCCACTCGGAAAGATCACTTCCCTCTTTCATTCATTGACCAAATGTTAGAGCGCTTAGCAGGACACGAGTTCTATTATTTCCTGGATGGATATTCAGGTTATAATTAAATCCCTATCACTCCAGACATTAGGAGAAAACCACATTCACTTGCCCGTATGGAACATTTGCATACCAGCATATGCCTTTTGGGATGTGTAACACATCAGCCATATTTCAATGTTGCATGATCAGTATTTTTTCCGACATGGTAGAGAGATTCCTCAAAATTTTTATGGACGGGTTTTTTATTTTTGGTGACATATTTTCCTAATATTTGCATCATCTTAAACTGGTCCTAGAACAGTGTAGGAAGGAAAACCTGACTCTCAATTAGGAGAAGTGTCACTTTATGGTCAAACAGGGCATTGTCTTAGGACATGTAGTTTTCAACAGGGGAATCGAAGTAGACAAAGCTAAAGTGGATCTCATTTCTAACCTTCCTCCTCCCAAAACTGTCAAAGATATCAGATTATTTCTTGGTCATGCTGGTTTTTACCGACATTTCATCAAAGATTTTAGCAAAATTGCTAGACCTTTGACCAATCTTTTAGCCCATGATACATCATTTGTCTTCTCTCCTAAATGCCTCAAAGTTTTTGAATTTCTGAAAAAGGAGCTAACCACAGCTCCTATCATTCATGCAGCAGACTAGACTTTACCCTTCGAACTGATGTGTGATGTATCCGATTCTACAATTGATACTATTTTAGGATAACAGTTTGATGGAAAACTGCATGTGATCTACTATGCCAATAAGACTCTGAATGATGCCCAACAAAATTACTCTGTCACGGAAAAAGAGATTTTACCAGTAGTCTTTACCTTAGAAAAATTCAGGTCCTATCTCATCGAGTCTTTAACCAAAGTTTTCACAGATCATGCGGTACTAAAGTATCTTTTAACCAAAAAGGATGCTAAAGCACGACTCATTAGATGGATTCCCCTACTTCAAGAGTTTGACATTCAAATTCTTGATAGAAGAGGAGCAGAAAACCCTGTAGCAGATCACCCCTCTAGACTCCCAAATGCACCAACATCAATCGTCCTAATCAACAAACATTTTCCAGATGAACAACTCCTGTAAATCCAATCTGTTCCATGATTTACCGACATTGAGAATTACTTAGTCATGAAACAGATTCCCTCTCATTGGTCTAAACAGGATAGATCATATTTCCTCTCCCAAGTAAAGTACTTTTACTGGGATGATCCATATTTGTTCAAATACTATCCTGATCAGATCTTTAGGAGGTGTGTTCCCACTGAAGAAACTAGGAGTGTTCTATCCTTTTGTCATGAGTAAGCATGCGGGGGTCACTTTGGCCTAAGAAAAACAGCTAAAAAAATTCTCCAGTGTGGGCTATATTGGCCCACTCTTTTCAAAGATTCATTCGAGTTTTGCAAAATATGTAGCCGTTGTCAGCTCTTAGAAAAAGTCACTAGAAAAAAAATGATGCCCTTACAACTCATCTTATCTGTTAAACTTTTTGATTTGTGGGGTATTGATTTCATGGGACCATTTCTAAATATCTTTGGAAATATTTACATTCTAGTAGCCGTCGAATACATGTCAAAATGGGTTGAGCCGGTAGCTTGCAAAACTAATAGGGGTGAGCATCGGTAAGTTCGGTTCGGTTTTTACCAAAATTTGAACAACCGAACCGAACCGTTTACAATTCAAAACCGAACCAAACCGTTGCAAGTCGGTTCGGTGCGGTTCGGTTCGGTTTGTTTGGTTCCAATTTGATGATAGCCAAAGGAAAATACAAGGAGAAATTCAGACTTGAGGTTTAATCATAAAGTCCAGTTAGATGCATTTTGAAATATTGAAATTCTACTCAAGTTAGAAGCACCCATCCCAAATTTAAGGATTTCAAGACTATCACTATTCCATATAGGCACATGTACTAGAAAATAACAAATATACAGAAGAACAGGAGTTGAAGATTGTCAAACCTTTGAGCAATCTGCAACTGCCTTTTTATACTCGCCGACATCCTTATAACAAGAAGCTCTGCAAATCAAAACCTCATGGGCGTCAGCACTATCTCCACTCTTCTCAATCAGAACAACAGCCCAAAATAGCCACTTGATAGCATCAGCAAACTATCCTTGTTTATAATTATCCATTCCTTTAGTTTTCTCCATTGAAGACGTGACCCGGAGGAGGAGGAAGCTCTTCGAGCTCGGTAGTCGTCTCACTATGATCTTGCTCTCCAACCTCTGCACCCACATCCCAATCATTCATCTCAGCAAACTGTGGGGTTCTAGAAACCCCTGACGAGTTCCCTGTCGTCGTCGAATAGAACAGATCCAATGGATCAGAGGCTTGTTGATCGGTCTGATTGGTTTGCGGCTGGGAGCGGGAAAGGGGGAAAGAGAATGGGAGTTTAGGGTTTAAGATGAGTATTTGGGGAGTGGGCATTGGGGATGGGTCAGGTTGAGTACAATTCATAACTGATTCACTGGGTATTTAGAATTAGAAGAGTTCGGTCGGTTCGGGTTGGGTGGGCTTGAAAAATTTTCAACCCGACCCGAACCGTTCTATTCATAAAACCGAACCGAACTATTAATTTCGGTTCGGTTCGGTCGGTTTTTTTGGTTTGGACCAAACCATGCTCACCCCTAAAAACTAATGATAAAAGGTTGTTGTCAAGTTTTTGAAGAAGAATGTTTTTGCAAAGTTTGCAATGCCCCGAACGATCATTAGCGATAACGGTACATATTTCTGTAACCGTTCTTTTGAGGATTTGATGAGAAAATATTCAATCACACACAAATTATCAACTCCTTATCACCCCCAAACCAGTGGTCAAGTAGAGGTCACAAATAGACAGATCAAACAAATATTAGAGAAAATAGTTAATCATAACAGAAAAGATTGGTTTGTAAAACTGTGTGATACTCTATAGGCATACCAGACAACATTCAAAACAAATCTTGGGATGTCAACGTACAGACTCGTGTTTGGAAAAGCTTGTTATCTACCAGTGGAGTTGGAACACCGAGCAATGTAGGCTATGAAACAGTTAAATTTTGACTTAGACTCGGCATGTAAGAACAGATTGCTCCAAATAAATGAGTTTGAAGAAATTCGGAATGATGCATATATAAACTCAAAATTTTATAAAATGAAAACCAAGATTTTTCATGACAATTAAATTTTACGTAAAAATTTTACTCCGAGACAAAAAGTTTTACTGTACAACTCAAAATTACATCTTTTTCATCGAAAATTGAGATCAAGATGGACAGGTTCATTTATTGTTAATAATGTTTTCTCACATAAGGCTGTCGAGATATAAAATCCTAAAAATAGTCATATTTTTAAAATTAATGGTCAACGCTTAAAGCCATTTTAGAATTTTCTACACTCGGCGAGGAGGAGGTGTTGGTTCTCCATGAACCATATTATTTGTAAAAGAAAAGAGAAAAAAAATAGATATATATGAAAAAAAGAAAAAAGAGAAGAATTTTTTTTTTCCTTTTGTTTATTATTTGATTTCATCATCCTCATACTAAAGGTAATTGCAGATTTTTTAGTATCATTGTTCTAGGTCGACCGAACAAATGTAAGTTCTTCCATTCTTATTTGTTTTACTTTGTGCATAAGAGAATTTGTATTGAGGACAATACAAAATTTAGGTGTGGGGGTGATGGGAAGTAGTTATTTTTCCTCTTTATTTTATCTTTTTGTTGCATTTTTGTCATAATTTTTCCTTCTTTCATTCAAAAAAAATTATAAAAATATTATCACTTGCCAAATTAATAGAATTAAGTAATAATTGATCTATTTGATAGATTTTAAAATTTTCTAATTCCTAGTTAGTGACATACTCAAGTTCACCTTTTATGATAACTCTAAATAAATTTCTTAAAAAATAATTTTTCAAAGTAGTATACTTTACTTAAGCCTTAACTTAGACTTTTAATTAAAATAATAAAATTTTTGCATGCTTAACTTAGAGTTGAAAATAATTTTTTTTAGGTTGTCTTGATTTACACATTGTTTTCAGACTATATATATATACATACACACATATATATTACAAAAAACTAACATTATAAAAAAAGAGTACAGAAAATAGGCATAAAAAAACTCTTGAATTCAAGGTGATTCTATGTTATAAAACCTAAGTTGACTGAGTAATTAAGCCCAAATAGTATTTCTATACTTAATGACATAAGCCCAATTGGATTGAGATTCATTGGTCCAAAATTCGTTAAATAGTCACTTAAAAAGCCCAATTAAAAAGAAAAATCACCAAGAATTAAAGTTCTTTTCAAAAAATTTAAATTAAATTTCTAACATATGACTTGGTTTTGTATTGCTATAATGAAAAGATTTTCTAGGAGATTTACCTTAGAGTTATATATAAAAACGTTTTCTTGAGTATTAACTAACTTCAATTAGAATGTCTAAATATATCAAGAAAACTAGTTATTTACTGGCTTCTTTTTATGGATATATTCACTGCAAATCCTCACGAGACTATAACTCGTCCACTAGGGTAACCTAGGGGTTTAAAAGCTTGTTGTATACGCTAAATACAACCGCGATTCCTGCGAAAGTGAGTTAGAATTTTTCTTTTTCTTTCTTTGCTAGGGGACTAGCAAAAGTTTAGGTATGGGAGTATTTGATAATTATATTTTATTACAATTTTAAACCCCCATTCTCTATTTTATATGAATAAATATACCACTAATAATTGGTTTTATCTTTAATTACAAGTTAATGAAGAATAAAGCCTTAGATATCTTCTCTCATCAAAGCCCTAAAATATTAAAGAATAAAACAAGCATCAAACCCAAAAGCCAAAAAGACAAAAGCCCAAGCAAAAGAAAAATTCAGCCAAAAATTTGACAGGGCATCGATGCTAGCATCGATGGCAACATCGACACCCCCATCGATGCTGAAGAGACAATTACAATCAAATGGCTAAAATTTGATTGTTTTGGATAAGGATTCAATCCAAGTACTCTCATTCATTGATGTTTACTATAAATTGGGGTAGAGAGTGAGGGGTTGAGAGTTGAAAAATTTGTAACTCCATTTGAAGAGGATGGTTACTCTTAATTGAGAAGACCTTCTAAAATTGTAAGTTTTTGTTACAATCAATAAAAGATTTTTTTTTCAAAACTTTAAGTTTTCTTCTCTTTGTTGGATGATGAAGATGAAGATGAAGATCAATTTGAAGGTTTGATTTTATTTTAATTTTCTCTTTTATTTCTTATTTCTTTTTAGTCATTTCTTTCTTATTGCTTATTAGTTTAGATTTACATTCATGTCTTATAGAGCAGATTTATTTTTTTATTATTATTTTAAATTGTATTTTTAATTTGTAGAGTAAATTTATTTTCTTACATTTTTATTTCTTTTACAATTTAGTTAGACTTATTTCTTGTTCATAGTGTAAAGTTCCTGGTTCTTTTTTTTTTTGTAATTATTTCTTATTCTTTTCATTTCACTACTTATTTTTATTTCTTAAGATGCAGAACTAATTCTTGTAGGAATCTTAGAATTGCATGAAATTAGCTTTATTTTTATTATATTGTATAAATTATTCTCTTATGCTTAAAATAATCATGTATAGGATAATCAATAAGAAAACTAATTGGTAGAAAAAGAATCTGATAAACTATGCTTATCTTGAGTGGTTTGATAGGTTATGCTCATGAATTCTAGAATTATTATCTAGTAATTGTTCTTGTCATGAATATTAATTTTGCTTAGATGATAATTTAATAGGTTATACTTTCCTTAAATGGTTTTATAGACCATGCTTAATAAATCTAAAGTAAAATATGATAAAAAGAGAATAGTTCATATTTTGTAATTAAAATTAGCTAGTAAAATTCAATTCTAGATTTATTATATCTTTAATTGATTCCTTCATCTTTTCTTTCTTGATTTTTCCTTAGTTCTTGCTTTTCTCTTATTTGTTTCTTTATTTTTATTTCCTTATGATTTCATTTATTCTTTTATCACATCCACTCTTCATTTCTATCATCTAAAATCTTATTTATTGACTTTTTTATATTTTTCACAACACTCTTCATATCTCTCCACAATCATAATTTTTATCACTCCTAATTGTCACGCACAAAACATAAGAACCAAATCTAATTTTCTCCAACAAACACCTTCCTCGTGGGATCGATAACTTTTTATACTATAACTTGATTAGTTGTGCACTTACAACTTTTGGTACATATTTATGCCCCGTCACTGTCAGATAAGTTTGAAATGAATCTGCGAATGTAAGCCAGACGCCTTTATAGACCACACAACTCTTTATGATTTCGAGGAGGCGGAAGCTATTGAATGGCTTTGACTTTGTCTGGGTTGAGGTGGATTCCATTAGTTGTGACCACAAATACAAGAAATTTGTCACTAGCCATTCCCAAGAAGGACTGGTTGGGTTCATCCTTAGCTGGTGTGACCATATTAGGTTTAACATTATCTTCAAGTCATGAAGGTGATCACCTTTGCTATGGTTTTTAACAACCAAATCATCAACGTAGCACTCCACCGTCTTCCGCAAGTGTTCTCGAAAAATAATGGTCATAACACGCTGATATGTGGTATCGACATTCTTCAGTCTGAAGGCATTATCGTATAACAATATATCCCTAAAGGTGTTCGGAAGGAAGTATGCTTCTTGTCCTGAGGATACATCTTGATTTGGTTGTACCCTGAGAACTCATCTATGAATGATGTCCTTTCAAACCCGTACGTGTTGTTGATGATGACGTCTGTAATGGGTAAGGGGAAGTCGTCTTTCAGATACGCCAAGTTCAAGTCACGGAAGTCGATGCAAACTCGAATACTCCTATTCTTTTTCAGAACAAGAACGATATTGGCCACTCAATCCGGATGCTGTTCTTCTCGGATAAACCCCGAATCAATGAGCTTCTTGATTTCAATTTTGATTGCCTCCATGATCTGTAGACTGAATCATCATTTCTATTGCTTGTCTGGCTTGGCATTTGGTTTAATGTTAAGGTGGTGCATGATTGTTTGCATCGAAAGTTATTTTATCTGTAGAATCCATTACACGCTTATTGATTACAACAGATTCAAAAGGAGTTAATCTTTTTATAAGATCTCTCGGTTACACAAATAAAACAAAAATTACAACTCTCTTCAAACACACGTAGAGGACATTTATGACCCGCTGCTTGCGTGGGATCTTTGCCTGTATCAGGGACACATTAGTCCATGGACCATCCCGAATCAAATCTGGTTGATAGAAAATTGAATTAATGTTCTTACTCACAAAGAAAACAATCGCAGAAGTGATAATCTTGACCAAGTGAGATTATGACTCTTCTCAAGATCAAAACCAAGTTTGATCTGGAGGAAAGGTGGAACATGCCTCAGATCTTTCGAATAGCTTCCTCTTTATACTGAAGTTCACCAAGATATGCTGTCCCTCCTCTAAAATTCGTGCTCCACTCTTCAATTTGATAGCAGCTCGCATTTTGATTTCAGATCCCTACAAGTGAAGGCCCTAGGCTTGTATATATAGACTTCAGTTGCATCATTTTGATAGGAATTAATGATTTGACCTCATCCACAGTTAATAACTATTTAACCATGTTTAGGGATAGCTTCGAAATAGTTAGGAGGCTCTAGAACGATCAAATCCCGTGAAAATCCGTTGAAAACGCGTTTTAACTCAAAACTGTGCGAGCCACCAAATGGTAGCTCGCGGCCACCATTTTGTGTCTCGACCTTGGGCCAAGCCATTGGCTTTGGCTGAGTCGTTTTGACATGACTCAGCTGCCAGGGGCTTTTTCGATTTGTTCCTGTTTTGTCGTTACACGTATTTCGTCATTTTGTTCACTTGTATGCTTTATTAGTTCGCTTGACGTGTTTTATTAATTTAGAGGTGGTCGATGAGTGCACGAGCCACTTGGAGCTGGCTGATGAACGTGCGAACCACTTGGAGGTGGCTGATGAGTGTGCGGGCCACATGGAGGTGGTCGGTGAGTGCACGGGCCACTTGGTTTGCTATTTCGGTGGCTTGTTGCTATGTTATCAACGTTTTGCTGATTTGTTTCATGCACTTGTCGACGTTAGATAATCCTTCTTGACTCAGATAATAATGTTCATCATCTTCTCTCCATCTTGAACTGCATGTGGGAACCTATAGATAATTTTTGACACCTACAGATACCTCCTCCAAAGTGTTTCAGTCTCATTTCTTTTATAGAAGAGCCTGAAATACTTTGGATGTAATAGGCCTAACCTTCAGTCGGTGTAAAAGGACCTGTAATTGGCTTTAGTTTTTGACTTTTTCAATTCTCAGTCTATTCAGTATTTTGTCGAATAGCTAAAATTCTTCCGGTTCTGCGTTTATCGTTTGACCGTTATCGAAGTCTCGAATTGAAACTGACGTGTTTATTTCTAATTTTTGCTCATGTCTTTGAGTCGATATTAAACTGATTATCTTCGTTATGGATTCGTATCTGAATCACGATTGAACTCCCCGGGGTTGATTCGGAATTGAGAATAATCATGAGCCTTGTTTTGGTGAGAATTAACGACGCATTGACTAACGTTGACTTTGATTAAAACATGTTGACCGGCATTAATCTTCATTGCAACAAGTTCAAAGTCCTTTGTGGAAACTTGGGCTGGAATTGATGTTTTCCCGGGTGTTTAAATCACGAGACCAACTAATGAAGCTGGTGCTGTTGGCCTTCTTGTTTTGATGATGATTTACAAACAATTTACTACTAATGTTGTTTGTCTTAGGGTTTGTGCATTCCTATGTATTGTAGACAAACAACGTAGTTGGAGGATGGATGGATTGCGCCAAACGACGATATCAATGGAGGTTGGCGGAATTGTGGAGTGAAGCAACATGCATTATAGTTAAAGATCAAGTTCAAGCTTCATCCGCAGTGTGTACCAAGTTGAGCTACAAGAAGATCAAGATAAAGCTTGGGTAATCTAATTAGAGTTTATATTATGTGTGTTAAGTACCTAAGCTCAATATCATACACACACACGTATTTATTCTATGTATATATATAGTTATATATATACA
The DNA here is from genome assembly GCF_001876935.1 of Asparagus officinalis. Taxonomy (NCBI): domain Eukaryota; kingdom Viridiplantae; phylum Streptophyta; class Magnoliopsida; order Asparagales; family Asparagaceae; genus Asparagus; species Asparagus officinalis. The sequence continues at coordinate 57,893,318 of NC_033796.1, forward strand.
TGCATGGTTTTGGTTTTTATGTTTTGAACACTTTTGCAAAATAATGAGATTTCATAATTGGAAATGCAAATTGGAAAATTCTTTTTGTAACATGTTCAAAATATCATTTGCAAAACATTTCTCAAAGTTTCATCAAGTTTGGAATTGATTTTTATGTTTAAAGGAATTAGCAAATTCACGTTTCGTTCGTGCACATGTTCGGCATGTTTACAAAACTGATGATGTTTTACAAATGAGAAGTGAATTTGAAAAATTCTTTCTCTGACATGTTTATATACATTTTTAGAAACTTTCCTCCAGTTTTTACTATTTTTGGAGTTGAATTACTGTGCCTACTTGATTTACAAAATCGTGTATCACAGCAGATTTTCAGAAAACTGTATTTTGTGTTCAAACATTTATTTTCTCAACTGGAAAATGATTTTTCAAGAAATTCTTTCTCTGACATGTTAATCTACATGCTGAACATCCACAAAATTTCATAATTTTGGAGTCATTTACTACTTTAAATGATTTACATCAATTCTAGTGCATTGTCTACAGTTAATCCGGTCGACCGAAATTTTGTGCGGTCGACGACAATTTCCGCTCCCGGTCGACCTTCACGGTCGCACGTCTGTTCTGGCTCGATCCCAGGTGTGGATCTTCATCGGCGTCGGGGAAACGACGATATTCCGGTTCGACCGACTATGTGACACGTTGCTTTCTAACGGCTCTTTTCTGAGCCGATTTTCTCTGGTCTTTTTGTCCTTTTCTTGGGTAGTTTTTGGCTGAGTTGGGTGAGAGGTATAAAACCACGGCCATTGTTGCTTCACTCTCAAAGCCTCACAAGAGATTATTTTAAAAAAATAGTTTAACTAGGGTTTTAAACTGTTTAAGGTTTTGTTTAGTTTGGTTTAAAAAGCTTTTAAGCAATTAAGGTTTCTAGTGTGTGAAGCAAATTTCACAAAAGCAAAGCAGGAGATCATGACATTTGGTGTTTTGGCATTCAACTCATCTGCTCTCTCCTCTTGATCTATAGAGAAGTTTTGCCTTAAACCAATTCTTAGCTATTGATTGTTCTAAATTTTCCATAGGCTATATTTCTATATTGAGTTTAAATTATTTTATTACATCTCATGTAGCACACACAACCATGAGCTTATTGTATTTCATTTCATAAGTAAATTTAGGGTGGTGGTTTGTGACATTGAGAGTGAGTTAATTGAGTTGCTCATCTTGTTAGAAGAGAACAATCATTTGTTATATTGCTGCCTTTTGTGAGAACTTCACTTGTAAAACACTTTGTACACAGGGGAGGAGGGCTGTGGGGTGAGAGTCGGGGGGATCTCCCAAGAGGAGTGGCGATCGGTTGACGTGCCTAGGGAAGGTTGTAACGAGCTACTGACGGGGACACGGCTAGGTCCAACCACTTAGTGGTGTAGAGTGTGATTACAAGAGTGTAGAGTTGTAGAGTTTGTCGGTAGCCTAGAAAAAACCGATGTGTGTAGAAGGAAGTTCCGGCTTCCAAAACCGGATGTGTTAGTGGATTTCGCCCCGGAGTGGGGAGCGGGAGACGTAAGACGGAACGTCCGAACTCCGTGATCATAAGCTTGTTTGAGTGTGCTTTGCTTCTTCATAATTTATTGTTCATATCTTATATGCCATTTTATTAGCTCATTTATCCTATATCATCCACTATCTGTTTACATGTTCACCATTGATGTTTATATATCCGTGCATATATAGTTCATCATATAGGGATATATTTTCATTATTCATGGATTGCTATCTAGCTGCATATATCTTGTTGTATTTCATAGCTGCTAGTGATAACGGTATTAATTAGTCTTTAAATTGGCATTTAATCGGATTAGATTAGCATAAGACCCTAATCACCCCCCCTCTAGGGTCTAACAGGTGCGTCAGTGACTATCGTACTGATAGGATTTTTGGCAGACCCTCAGCTATAAACGGGTTTGATGAGCCCTTTACTGACCATCATTTGAGTTGGGCTAGCATGCAGATTGTTTAAGTCCGTTTCGCAGGTGACGTTATGCTTAAAGAATAAACTCTCTTAGACTTGATGCTATGATATTGAATACATAGACTTCGTCATTTGTTGTGGGAATAGACTACCCGGTAACGCATGTTAGGTACAGATTTTAGGATTTTTGATAAACCCTCAGCCATCAACAAATTTGATATGCCTTTACTGATTACCGTTTGAATCGGGCTTGCATATGAATTATCTAAATCCGTTTCACATGTGATGTTGCGCTACAAGAATGAACTCTCTTAGACGTCGTGCTATGATATTGAATACATATGCTTCATCCTTTTTACGAGGAAAGATTAACCGATAATGCGTGTTAGGAATAAACTTATCTCTATTCAGGGATTGAGATAACATCCCCTAGACGTGAATCCTGGCATTCTTTTCACAAAGAAAGGTTAACCGGTAATGCGTGTTAGACGTTAACTTATCTCTACTTAGAATTCGAGATAAACATTCCCCGTGTGTGTAAGTTATGTATTTTGGCATTATTAATAACGACCTGCCACGATATCGAATATGTGGGCTTTTGTCTATTTTACGACGAAAGACTAACCAACAGCGCGTGTTAGGCATTGAGTTATCCCTACTTAGGATTCAGGATAAAATTCTCCGTGCGTGTAAGGCACGAACTTTGGCATTATTAATAATGGTCTATCATGATGTTGAACACGTGGGTTTTTGTCATTTTTACAATGAAAGACTAATCGGGAACGCGTGTTAGGCGCTGACTTATCCCTACTTAGGATTCAGGATAAAATTTCTCGTACGTGTAAGGCACGGATTTTAGCGTTATTAATAACGGTTTACCACAATGTTGAATACATGGGCTTTTGTTCTTTTTACGACAAAAGACTAACTGGCAACGTGTGTTAGGCGCTGACTTATCCCTACTTAGGATTCGGGATAAAATACCCCGTACGTGTAAGGCACAGATTTTAACGTTATTAATAACGGCCTGTCACGATATTGAATATATGGACTTTTGTCCTTTTTACAATAAAAGACTAACCGGTAATGTGTGTTAGGCGCTGATTTATCCTTACTTAGGATTCAGGATAAAATTCCCAATGCGTATAAGACATAGATTTTAGCGTTATTAATAACGGCATGTCACAATGTTGATTATGTGGGCTTTTATCCTTTTTGCGATAAAAGACTAACCGGCAACGCATGGATTTTTGGCGCTACGGTGTTGAATATGTAGACTTGGTCATTTTTGTGAGAACGGACCACCCTGCAGCATGTGTTAGATGCATATTTATCTCTATTTAGGGATCAAGATAAAGTCTCCCATGCGTGTAAGGCATGGATTTTGGTATTGAAAAGTGGTGTCTTCTCTTGGGGTAAAGATGAACCCGATGCTGGAGAGGAAAGAATTTATATTCTATCTCCAGGTGTAAAAGAAATTCAAAGTGGAATCTCCACTTCGAGAATCAAAAAAGATTCGGATAACCATAACTGTCGAAAGGTTTGATTACCCAATCTGAAGGTGGATTTCTTGTTTATCGAAAAGGAACTCTATTTTTGGCCCTAACAGTAGGAATGTTTGAATAAGTAGGAGGTTTGAGATGACCCAAACTGTAGGAAGGGTTGATCGCTCGATTTGAAAGTGAATCTCTCATTCATGAAAGGAATCAAGAGGAGATTTTGGCTTTGGTCCTAACTATAGGAATGTTTGACCAAACAAGCAGTAGGAGTGGGGTACAAATAACAATGGAAATGTTAACTTGTACAAATCACTCGGTGGGGGTTTTGATATCAAGTGACCATGACTTAACATGAAAGGGGTTTGCTAATTGCCATGGATCAGCAGCTTAAACTTTTGAGTACCATGTTAGGACTTTAATATTAGGAGTGTTAAGTGCACCAACACAATGGGAGTTTGGATGGACTCAGCCGAAAGAATTTTGGTAGACCCACCGTCAGTTAATTTGATTAGTGAAGGACTTTATGGTGGATGACTATAAATCATCAAGCACTCCATAGTTACACTATAAGAGTTTCATGAGGGAAGATTGACCGGATGAAGTCATTGAATATCATCTCGACGAAAGAGTGCTTGGAAAATCATAGTGGGTGGGTTTTAATCATATTAGAAATGATTAAATAGCCATAGTAGAAAGTTCTTAATCAAAATTAGGAATGAATTATTGCAATGACTGGTTTTCATCATGAATAATCAGTTTTGGGTTATCCTTAAGGATACCATGTGTAGTATCCTTCCGGAACTTCCCTTTGGAATACATTAAGGTATCCCACCCCCAGCTCTTTGGCGAACCTGAATCTAATTGTACTCTGCCATATTATTAGGTTACCTTAAGAATATTAAGAGTAATATTCTCTCAAAACTTCCCGTTATTAGAAATAAGGGAAGCAATTTAACCTCGTATACCCGTTGAAGGATAGGGAGAAGCAGTTTATACTCTTATACTTATTAGAGTCTGGAAAGGAGCAGTTTATACTCATATACATTTCAGAGTGAACCATTCTCATTCGCCTCATTTCGGCGTTATGATGCCGGCGTCAACCAAGGCTTGAATGTTATTCTTGAGAGTGAAACATGCCTTGGTGGGATGGAGGATCCTCCTATGATACGCATAATACTTTGGATCTGAAGTGTTGTTAGCTTCTTCCTAATTCGTAATAGATGGTAGCTTGATTTTGTTATTTTCAAGGAGGTATTTGAAGATAGCCAGAACCTCTTCATCCTTGAATGAGTACTTTTTTTGGAGTCTCGAATCCGGAGTCCTTCGTTGCTTCTGAGATTGGTGTTGTGAAGTCTGATTAGCATCAACAGCTGGTGCAGATATCTTTCCCTTATCACGAGAAGCAAAATTTGAGTTCGGGGGTTTAATCGTCGGTTAGCCTCTTTCAAGCTTTTTTCTTTTGAGAAAGCGTTCGGCATGTTCCCCGCGTAGTTTTAATTCTTCCTATGTTATGGATGGCATGACCCCCAGGGCTTCCAAGATGTCAATAAAAAGGTTGATATGACAAGTTTGGAGGATGAATTCCTCCGTGATCGGATCTCGGCAATTGATCACCTTATTACGGAAGCGTTTAACAAAGCTATTAACTGACTCCCTATCCTTTTGCTTTTCATCCAAAAGGGCTCTGATCGATACTTTGGTGCCATCATTGAAGAAGTTGTTGAGTAACGATCTCTCCATTTCATCCCAGCTGTTGATACTTCCTAGCTTGAGATGGTGGTACCAATCAAAGGTATCTTCACGAAGGGTGCTAACGAATGACTAGACTATCAAGGGTTCATTGTTGGAGATCACACCTAGGTGGGACTTGAAGTAAATTAGGTGTTGAGTGGGTGAGCCCTTTCCGTTGAACGACGTGAAGTTAATTAGATTAAACTTTGTCGGATATAGGATTGACTCCCACTCCCTTGGGTAGGGACATAGAATACCCGTTTTTCTCACTTCTTGAGCGGATATTAAGGCATTGACCTTATTCTCCAGCTCTTTCATCATCTCTTCCTCGCTTGTATTCTTCTTCAGGCGATTTTAGGGAGGAATAACTAGACCACCCCCAACGTTATCATCCTCAGTAGGACCACCCCCAGCATTTGGTCAACAGGAGGGGTATCAGCGTTGATATTTTCTTCAACATCTAAATCACTATCTTCTTAATTGGTAGTGTTGTTATGACTAGATTCACCAATCTGATTTGATAAGACTTGAATCTATTGATCATGCAGTTCCCTTATCCGTTGCACAGTCATTTCTATTTCAAATTTAAAATTCTCTTTCTGCTTGGTGAGAGCGTCTTCAAGGATTTTACCTATTTGTTCAGCGTTGATCATAACGCCTCACGATATTATCCTGTTCTGGACACCGTATTGTCAGAAGTGATCGTGGAGTTGGTGTTTGATATTTCGTCCTCCGAGAATAACTCTCTGTTCATCCATTGATAATCCCTTGGTCTGATAGTTCCGGATTGTAGTCGAGTTATACGCTGGGACACCTCTTGAAAAGGATCGGGATTGAAACTTCACATTGACTTCCCTTTATCGGCCACGTTGATGGTGACTTCTAGGAGTTCATCTTCTTGATTGGCCGGTCTTCTCTTGCGGAAACGCCTTGGCTTAGGCTTTGATGTTTCGATGGAGAGTCTTTCAAATACCGAGACCCTCTATGGAGCGGTCTTAGGATAGCTACACTCTGATAATACTGCTCTGATTAAACTCTCATAAGGACAATGAGAGTCTGATTCTGGGATACTTCTCTTTCAAGATTTCTTCGTACCCCCAGCCCAATAGTACAACTTATCGACGTTATGGTCAGAGCAACCTATCGGCTGTTGGTTTGAGTCTCTAGGTATAACATTATCGTTCGACAGACATGTTTTCTTCTGAATGGGTAACGCCTTGTTGGTGTTTGTAGGAGTCGTGCGTTTGGGACCACACCCTCATGAGGGTGTATCCTTAATGGGCTCCTAGCCTTCTGCATGCACCCCTAGTCTAGAGGCGACATGAATTCCCTTATGCACGGCATTTGAATACGTACAAGGAGGTGTCCCGATTTGTTTGGAGGCGCAGGACACCTTTGAATAGTAGATGGTTTAACGGGAGGATGTGTACAACCCCCAGTCTGTGGAACTACTCAGGTTCTATTGATCAGATCTTTGCCTCAATCTTCATATGAAGGACTAAGGCGACCTGCAATCGTAATATTGAATTTTGATAGGTCAACATTGCCGTGGGACTTCACCGAAGGGACATGAGAAGTCAGAATAGGAACGGGGGCTGTAGGAAACTTAGAAATGGCCGCGGAAGGTCCGCGGAAGGTGAGACGAGTTCCATCCAGGATGAGCTGGCTCAGCCACAGCGCGGGCTACCTTGAGGTGGCTCGCAATTTTCGGGTGTCCTGGCACTTTTCTGAATCACTATTTTGTATTTTGGCCTCCATTCGTAATGTGGTTTTGGTGGTTTCTTGGTCACCTTGTCCTCCTTCGTGTCTTGCACCTTTCGTGCTAAGGCACGCGTGCATGCGGCATGTGCGCGTCACTTTTGGATGCGTTCCTCGAGAGATGAACGGGTCCTTTTGACATAGACCCTATCATTGACTGATGGTTTGGAGGAGGTGCCATTTGCTTGCTGTTGGGGTGCTTGGTGCTCCCTAAACTTCAGATCCGCATGATAATGAATCTTTTCACTAGGTCCAAGGCCTTGGCAAGCTGACGTGTGAGGCGTTGGCATTGTCTCTGTCGAGCCCTCTTTGTCAGAATTGGGGTGCCTTCATTAAACAACTCCTGGACTGAGTAGGAGTCATTTTGATCTGAAATCTTGACTACATTGGATGCCGGAGGAGCATTGTGAGGGGCTGCCTTAGCAACAATTATGCGAGAGTCACCCCAAGCCTTCTCTGCTGCTGATATCTTCCTATGCTTTCGGGATGAGGAAGATATTGAAGAGGACGAGGAGAGGTATTCCTCAAACTTGGCCTGGTAGAACTCGTACTCGACTTCTTCTTTAACTAGGATCTTGATCCGTGGTTACGACACGACAGCCTCGACAGAGAGACTATTGGCTCCCACTATAGTCACCAGCGTATTTACATCGAAAGTTATTTTATCTGTAGAATCCATTACATGTTTATCGATTACAACAGATTCAAAAGGAGTTAATCTTATAAGATCTCTCGCTTACACAAATAAAACAAAAATTACAACTCTCTTCAAACACACGCAGATGACGTTTATCACCCACTGCTTGCGTAGGATCTTTACCTGTACTAGGGATGTGTTAGTTCGTGGACCACTACGGATTAGATCCAATTGACAGAAAAGTAAATTAATGATCTTGCTTCACAAAGGAAATAATCGCAGAAGTGATAATCTCGACTAAGTGAGATTACGACTCTTCTCGAGATCAAAACCAAGTTTGATCCGGAGGAAAGGGGGAACGAGCCTCAGATCCTTCAAATTTGACAGTAACTTGCCCTCCTCTGAAGTTCACCAAGATCTACTAGCCCTCCTCTAAAATTTGTGCTCCACTCTTCAATTTGACAGCAGTTTGCCCTCTGATTTCAGATCCCTACAAATGAAGGCCCTAGGCTTATATTTATAGGCTTCGGTTGTAACGTTTTAGGATAGGAATTAATGATTTGATCTCATCTGTAGTTAATAACCACTTAGCTATGTTTAGGGATAGCTTCAAAATAGTTGGGAGGCTCTAGAACGATCAAATCCTATGAAAACCCATCGAAAATGTGTTTTTGGCTCAAAACTGTGCGAGCCCGCCTATGTGAGTCACCAAATGGGCTCGCCGGCCTGTGTAACCACTAATTATTGGCTCCGCCCATGCCGAGCCAAAAAAATGTATAGGAGTCACCATTTGGTGGCTTAGCCTTGGGCCGAGCCACTAGCTTTGGTCGAGTCGTTTTGACGCGACTAGGCCGACAGGGGCTTTTTCGATTTGTTCCTATTTTGTTGTTATGCGTATTTCGTTATTTCGTTGACTTGTATGCTTCATCGGTTCGCTTGATGCGTTTTATTAATTTAGAGGTGGCCGACAAGTACATGGTCCACTTGGAGCTGGCTGATGAGCGTACAGGCCATTTGGAGGTGGTTGATGAGTGCGCGGGTTACATGGAGATGGCTGGTGAGCGCACGAGCCACTTGGTTTGTCATTTCGGTGGCTTGTTGCTACGTCATCAACGGTTCGCCGATTCGCTTCATACACTTGTCGGTGTTAGATAATTCTCCTTAACTTGAATAATAACGTTCATCATCTTCTCTCCGTCTCGAACTACGTGTGGGAACTTATAGATAACTTTTGACCCCTACAATGGCCACCTGAGGATCAAGGTCGGGCATGTACTTGTAGTTCTAGGTGGAGATATCAATATACTTACATACAAGAGCGATGAGATCTTTTTTTTCTTTGGGTGACAGTCTGTCACTTATGAATATAGGCTTCAGATTAGATTCATCTCTCATGTTCACCTGAATTACCTTATCATCAGTAGGAGGCTCACGCTATTCGAAATGGGTTTCCCACTACATGTTGAGTTGTCGACTCAAGGGATCTTTGAATAGGGGTAATTGATCATCCTATCGAGCTTCACTTGGCTGAGCTGAGGTCACGTTAGACATAAGTCTCTTGAACATGGCTCCTATACTAGTGTCTGAATCCCAGCAGATCGATTCAGAAGAAAAGCTAATGGAGTAGCCGTATGACTCTTCACTAGCTTTGAAACACTGTGTTGGCGGCGGAGATACGTATCCTAATCCCTTGCGAGTCTTGTCGTTGTAGGCATATAAAATTGCTTATAGGTCCCTTGACACGGTTCAACACGAACTAATGAACCATCAGGCGACGTATCTAAGCACGAACGTCAGCCCACAACACCGAAGCCAAGTGACACGCAACGAAGCAGATTAACAAGGCTACAAAGCTGACGAACCGCACGTGAACGACGGAATGAATCCACTCGCGTACGGAATCAAACCAACGGTCCAGGGAGTCAACGAGTCATCCAACCATATAACAGACTCGAACTCAGACACCAAAGCCGATTTACTGCCTAATCGGGATCCAGACTTCCAAATCAGGATTCAGAACAAATCGGGATTCAAAGCAACGCCACAGGCGAGTTCGGATGAATCACGATCGAGTCATGATCAGTTTTGGAATCAAACTCAGAGTCGGATTCATTGCCAAATCAGGAATCAAGTCAACGAATCAATTTCAGACCAATCAACCGCATAACCGAATCACGGACGAAGCGGATACAAAGACCGAAACAACCGAACGACGGACGCAAAACCCGGAGTGGCTCGGCCAAGGCCGAGCCACCCTGGGGCCAAATAAGGCAAGAGTTCGAGAGGACCGGATCTCAGATCTACGCAGGCGTACTCCGGATCAAAGCTTGGTCTTTGATCCCGAGATTCGAGCGATTGTTTCCTTGGTGAAATAATCCCTCCGGCTATTATTTCCTTGGTGAAATAATACCCGTTATACTGCGTAGATCTATCCGGATCTAGATTGCGCGGTGGTCCACGGTAAACAACCCCGGCGCAGGCAAACAACCCACCCAAGCGAGTGACCGAATAACAGGAGCTCGCGATTTGTTCGACGAAAGAGAAAAAGTTATAATTTTTAATTTTCTTTATTTTTGATTTTCATTGTAACCGGATCTAAAAAAAAGACCGGATCTTCTGTAACCGAAAAAGCTATTATTCAAGATAGCAATAGAATCAATGAAGAAAGCAACGATTTTTCGAGCGAACAATCTGGCGACCACAGTGGGAGGTGCCGATCTCGCTGCCGAGATCGGAGCGTCGCAGCCGCGGATCTCAATCCCGGTCATGGAGGAGGTCGAATACGAGTTCGACCAGCAGAAGTTCGAGGAGTACTTGTCTTCCTCGTCCGGATCAACCTCCCCCCGCAAGTCCAAAAAGTTCTCCTCAAGGAGAAAGACTCGTTGGTACGAAGATGTTGAAAACACCAACGAAGATCTCGCCCCGCTGGATGCCAAAGCCGCATCGGGCGAGATTCCTCCAATTCCCAACCAGGTTGGATCTGCTCTGGCCAACCCTTCTGCCGCAGGGGACGTGGTTACTTTCTCGAAGAGAGCCCGCCAAAGGCAACGTCAACGCCTTGCGAAACAGTTCGCAAAGGCCATGGAGTCCATTGACGGGATCCGCTACAACGCGGATCTGAAAAACAAACGAGGCAAACAGCCTCAACATCAAGTGAAGAGTGGTTCCTCCAAGCCATCAACGATGGAGTGGGGAGCGCATTCACAAACGCCACGCAATGTAAGCACAAGCACGGGCTCAAGTCCAAGAAGCCCATAGAAGACTGCCGAAGGAGGTGGCCAAGAAGCCGCCACCAACCCGCCAAGTATGGAAGCCGAAGCCTGAAGCGGCGATTCAGGCTAAGGCAAAATCGTTGCAGCCTTCGAAGCAAGGTCAACCTCCAACGAATCAACCACAGTCACCGGTAATACCAGTAGCTGCTCCGGGAGATCCCGTGGAATCATCCCGAAGAAGGAGATCGGTTCTGGAGCGCCTCGGTCCAATTCCCGATGGAAAAGGCAAAGTTCCAGTTCAGGAACGTTTGGGCCCGCTGAAGAAGCCCCGAACGACTCAACACGCTGGGGGTCGCCGTCACCTCCAACGTGACAAGGAGCTCAAGGCAACTACACGCACTAATTTGCGCATCGAAGTCCAAGAGCCCGCTAAGAACTCACGCCCAAAAAGGCATGTCTCGAGGCGCGTGACTTTTGAGAGCCCAAAGAAGGCAGTTCACTCTCAGAAAGAAACGTTATCGTCTGATGATGATTGCGTTATACCTGAGAAATCGTGCCAACACATGATAGGTTGCTCCGACTTTCAAACGGAAGAGATGTACTATCGTGATGGGAGCACGAGGAAAACCAGGAAAAGGAGTCCCCAAGAACAGGAAACTCAGTGCCCCTGTTCCAAACTCATTCGGGCAGTATTGTCTGAGTGCAACTGCATCAAGGCGGTCCCCGAAAGAGTTTCAGTTTTTGAAAGGCTCAGTACCGAAACGCTGAAACCAAGGCATAGGCGTTTCCAACAAAGAAGAATGGTGGTTGAAGATGGAGAATTTCCGAGGGTCACCACCAACATGACCAGCAAAAGGGCATCGACACGGGATAATCCCGAGTCAATTCCGCCAATACCCCGGTATCTAACTCGTCTGCAGTCTAGAGCTATCATACGAGGAACTTATGGTAGGGTTCAGACAAGATTACCTTCAGAAGATGAAGAATCTGATGCTGGCTCCGCGGTTAAGATGCTTGAAGACGCCTTAGCTAAGCAACAAGAGACCTTCAGGTTTGAAATGCAGATGGCCATGCAGAGTATGAGAGAAATGCATGAGCAACAAATTCAGGCACTGACGAACCAGCAAGGTGAACCAAGCCGCCGTAACCAGGTCATTCAGGAAGAGGAGCACACGGATACGGATGAAGCTCACAATGCCAATAATCCTCCCGTCAATGCAGGGGGTAGTAATGAGGATGCTAGTCGTAATGCCACACTTCCGCCTCAGAATCGTGCTAACGAAAACACAGGCGAAAGTCTGAAGATCAAAAACCTCGAGAACAAGATCAATACGTTGATTTCTGCTCAAGAGGTGAAGAAAACGGGCATTCCTTGTCCATACCCAAGAGAGTGGGAATCAATCCCATATCCGGCGAAGTTCAACCTAATTAACTTCACGTCGTTTGATGGGAAGGGTTCGCCCACTCAGCATGTGATTTATTTCAAATCACACCTGGGGGTAATCTCTGGCAATGAGCCTCTGATGGTGTGGTCATTCGTCGGCACTCTTCGCGGAGCCGCCTTCGATTGGTATCACCGCCTCAAGCCAGGTAGCGTGAACAGCTGGGATGATATGGAGACCAGGTTCCTCACCAATTTCTTCGACGACGACACCGAGATATCTATCGGATCATTGCTCGATGAGAAGCAGAAAGATGGGGAGTTAGTCGACACCTTCGTCAAAAGGTTCCGGAACAAGGCGATGAATTGTCGGGACCCGATCACTGAGGAGTTCATTCTCCAGACTTGCCACAACAACCTTGCACTGGACGTGTTGGAAGCAATGGGAACAGCACCGTCTGACACTTGGAAAGACTTGAGGGTGCGCGGTGAACAAGCCGAACGCTTCCTCCGAAGGAAGAAAGCCGAGAGGAGCCAACCGATGGCGAATCTTCTGAACTCAAATTTCGCCTCCCGTGGGAAGGACAAAACACCTACAGCTACTGGTGGTGCTAATCAAACATCGCAAAAGCAGCCCCGGAGACAGCAGAAGACCTCAGATCGGAAACTCCAAAAAGAGTATTCCTTCAAAGACAAAGATGTTCCAGCCATCTTCGAATCACTCCTTAAAAATAACAAGATCAAGCTGCCACCGATCACGAATCAGGAGGAAGCTGACAATACTACGGATCCGAAGTACTGCGCATACCACAGGAGGATCCTTCATCCCACCAAGGCCTGCTTTACTTTAAAGAATAGTATCCAGACCTTGGTTGAAGCCGGCGTCATAACGCTAGAGTAAGCCAGTTGAGAACGGCACCACTCCGATAAGTATAAGAGTATAAACTGCTTCTTAAGACTCCGAAGAGTATATGAGTATAAACTGCTTCTCAATCCTCCGACCGGTATAAGAGGTTAAATTATTCCCTGATACTCCAATAGGTATATGAGTCTAAACTATTTCCTTTCTTCCACGGGAAGTTCTTGGAGAGTCTTCCACGGGAAGTTCCTGGAGAGTGCCATGCGTGGTATTCTTAAGGATAACCCGATCATGCAACCGATACGATGATAAACCCAGTTTCGCAAGAAAAGCTGGGGGTGGATAATTCATGTAACGGGAAGTTCCTGAAAGAATGTTACATGTAATTTTCTTAGGGATAACCCGATCATTACAAATAAAGTGATAAGAACTAAACCCACCGTTTACCTGGTCAAACCTTAGGACCACAACCAAAATCCCCTCTCGATTCCTTCCTAAAACTCCAAAGAGTATACGAGTATAAACTGTTTCTCAATCCTCCGACCGGTATAAGAGGTTAAACTACTCCCTGATACTCCAATAGGTATATGAGTCTAAACTGTTTCCCCACTTTTGACGGGAAGTTCCTGGAGAATATTAAGCTAATATTCTTAAGGATAACCCGGTTAGTTAACTGATAATAATGTCCGAACCAGTTCCGCAGAGGAAACTGGGGGTGGACGATTTATGTAATGGGAAGTTCCCAAAACCACAGCAATGTAATGAATAAGAACTCCCATTCTCACCATGTCTATGCACTCAACACTCTCTCTGTTAGAGTCTGGACGTAAAGTACCCACTTGGTCAAACCTTCTTACAGTTAGGACCACAGTCAAAATCCCCTCTCGATTCCCCCAATGAACGAGAGGTCCACAAATTGAGCGATCAAACCTTCCTACAGTTAGGATTGTCTCAAAACACCCACTTGGTCAAACCTTCTTACAGTTAGGACCACAGTCAAAATCCCCTCTCGATTCTCCCAATGAACGAGAGGTCCACAAATCAAGCGATCAAACCTTCCTACAGTTAGGATCGTCTTAAACCTTCCATTCGGTCAAACCTTTCTACAGTTAGGACCAAAACCAAAATCCCCTCTCGATTCCTCCAATGAACGAGAGGTCCACTTTCAAATCGAGTGATCAAACCTTCCTACAGTTAGGGTCACCTCAAACTCCTGTTTGGCCAAACCTTCCTACAGTTAGGGTCAAAACCATAATTCACTCTCGATAAACGAGAAATTCATCTTTAGTTCGGTAATCAAACCTTCCGACAGTTAGGGTTATCTGAATCTTTTCGATTCTTGGAGTGGAGATCCCACTCTTAGTTTCACCTTTCCGGATTCTGGGGGTGGAGATCCCACCTCGAGTCTCCTTTCCAGTTGAAGATAGAATATAAAATTCTTCTTCTTCATTGTCGGGAGATAGAATATAAAATTCTTCCTCTCCCATTTCGGGTTCGTCTTTGCCCCAAGAGAAGACACCACCTTTTTCAACTCCCAAAATCTGTGCTTTACACGCATGGGGAATTTTATCCCGAATCCTAAGTAGGGATAAGTCAACGCCTAACACGCGTTGCCGGTTTAGTCTTTTTCCGTACAAAAAGACACCAGAGGTCGATTCTGGGGTATTCTATCCTGAAACCTAAGCAAGGATAAGTCTGTGCCTAACCCGCGCTGCCGGTTAGTTCTTAACCGTTGAAAAGAACATCCGTCCACATATTCAACATTGTGGCAGGTTGTTATTAATAACACCAAAATCCATGCCTTACACGCATGGGGAATTTCATCCTGAATCCTAAGAAAGGATATGCCGACGCCTAAGCGCCTAACATGCGTTGCCGGTTTAGTCTTTTTCCGTACAAAAAGACACCAGAGGTCGATTCTGGGGTATTCTATCCTGAAACCTAAGCAAGGATAAGTCGACGCTTAACCCGCGCCGCCGGTTAGTTCTTGTTGTTATTAATAACACCAAAATCCATGCCTTACACGCATGGGGAATGTCATCCTGAATCCTAAGAAAGGATATGTCGACACCTAACAACGCGTTGCCGGTTTAGTCTTTCTCCGTAGAAAAAGACACCAGAGTTCGATTCTGGGGTATTTTATCCTGAAGCCTAAGTAGGGATAAGTCAGCATCTAAAACACGTTGCTGGGTAGCCTATTCCCATAACAATGGCGAAGTCTACATATTCGAACTTGTAGCATCAAGTCTAAGGGAGTTCATTCCTTTAGCACAACGTTACATGCGGAACGGTTTTAGACAATCTGCATGCTAGCCCGACTCAAACGGTAGTCGGTAAAAGCTAATCAAATCCGTTGAAGGCTGGGGGTTAGCCAAAAACCCTAAAGTCAACGCCTAACACGTGTCGTCGGGTAGTCTATTCCCGTAAGAAAGGCGAAGTCTACGTATTCAAGATCGTAGCACTAAAAGGGTTAACTCTTTTAGCTTAACGTTACATGCGGAACGGACTTGAACAATCCTCATGCTAGCCCGACTCAAACGGTAGTCGGTAAAGGCTCATCAAACCCGTTGATGGCTGAGGGTTTGCCAAAAATCCTATAAATACGAGGGTCACTGACGCATCAGCTTCGTTAGTTGGTCTCGTGACTTGATCATCCAACGACATTCGAAACCCTAGGGTCAACGCCGGTCAACGCGTAACCCTAGGTCAACGCCAGTCAACGTGTTGCGGTCAAAAAGTCAGCGTACGACGTTCAAAACCCTAAGGTCGACGCCGGTCAACGCGTAACCCTAGGTCAACGCCTATCAATGCGTTGCAATGAAAGAATCACTACTCCGAAAAGTATACGAGTATAAACTGCTTCTTAAATACTCCGAAAAGTATACGAGTATAAACTGCTTCTTAAATACTCCAAAAAGTATACGAGTATAAACTGCTTCTTACATACTCCGAAAAGTATATACTCCAATAAGGTATACGAGTATAAACTATTCCCTCCTCTTTGTTGAGAAGTTTCTGGAGAATATTTTTCTAAAAAATATTCTTAAGGATAACTTAACATAACTCCCAGGAGTGTATGAGTATAAACTAGACCTCCCCGCTCCAACTCCTTAAGAGCTTAAACTGCGTAGACTCCAAAAGACTTACGAGTATAAACTGTGTTAAACGCCGGACAACGCGTCACAATGGAGATTCAGAGCCGTCAACCAATGGTCAATTCCGTGTTGAAACAACCAACTCGATCTAAAAAAGCCAAGAAATCAAGAATCGACTTCAAATTCAAAATTCCGACAACGGTCAGACAATAAATGCAGCACCGGAACCCTCTCAAGCATTCGACAAAGCACCGAATAGCCTGGAGGATTAAAGGAATCGAGAACAGAAACCATTCCAAGATCCCGTCACACCGATTGAAGGTTGGGACAGTCATATCCAAAGTATTCCAGACTCTTCTATAAAAGAACGAGGCTGGAAAACTTTGGAGGGGGTATCTTAAGGATAACTCAACATAACTCCCAGGAGTGTATGAGTATAAACTAGACCTCCCCGCTCCAACTCCTTAAGAGCTTAAACTGTGTAGACTCCAAAATACTTACGAGTATAAACTGTGTTAAACGCCGGACAACGCGTCACAATGAAGATTCAAAGCCGTCAACCGATGGTCAATTCCGTGTTGAAACAACCAACTCGAGCTAAAAAAGCCAAGAAATCAAGAATCGACTTCAAATTCAAAATTCCGACAACGGTCAGACAATAAATGCAGCACCGGAACCCTCTCAAGCATTCGACAAAGCACCGAATAGCCTGGAGGATTGAAGGAATCGAGAACAGAAGCCATTCCAAGATCCCGTTACACCGATTGAAGGTTGGGACAGTCATATCCAAAGTATTCCAGACTCTTCTATAAAAGAACGAGGCTGAAAAACTTTGGAGGGGGTATCTGTAGGCATATAAAATTGCTTATAGGTCCCTTAACACGGCTCAACACGAACTAATGAACCATCGGACGACGTATCTAAGCACGATCGTTAGCCCGTCAACACCGAAGCCAAACGATGTGCGACGGAGCGGATTAACGAGGCTACGAAGCTGACGAACTGCACGCGAACGATGGAATGAATCCACTCGCATGCGGAATCAAACCAACGGTTCAGGGAGTCAACGAGTCATTCAACCATATAACGGATTCGAACTCAGACACCAAAGCCGATTTACTGCCTAATCGGGATCCAGACTTCCAAATCAGGATTCAGAATAAATCGGGGTTCAGAGCAACACCACAGGTGAACTCGGATGAATCGCGATCGAGTCACGATCAGCTTTGGAATCAAGCTCAGAATCGGATTTACTGCCAAATCAGGAATCAAGTCAACGAATCGATTTCAGACCAATCAACCGAAACAACCGAACGACGACGAAGCGGATACAAGAACCGAAACAACCGAACGACGGACGCAAAACCCGGAGGGGCTCGGCCGAAACCGAGCCACCTCAGCTTAACCCCATCTCCCTCGATGAATCCAGAACCACACTCCTGGATAATCCCTTAGTCAAAGGGTCAGCAAGATTTTTCTCAGACTTTACAAAGTCCAAGATCACAACTTTGCCTAATAGGCGTTGTACAGACTTATATCTTATTTGAATATGTCTGTTATGTTTTTTATTTACATGTACTTGCTTTAGAAGCTCTATGGTAGATCTAGAATCAGAGTGAATGGAAATAGGATGAGAGGGTTTAGGGACCAAAGGAAGTTCAGATGGAAGATCTTTTAACCATTCGGCTTCTGTGCAAGTAGTATCAAGAGCAATTAGCTCAGATTCCATGGTGCTCCTGGCAATTATTGTTTGCTTACATGATTTCCAGGATACAGCAGCACCACCAAAAAGAAATACATATCCAGATGTAGACTTTACACTGAACGATTTTTCCCGCGAACAAGCATCACTATACCCTTCTACAGCATCAGGGTAACCAGTATAAGTCAAGCAATAGTCAATTGTGCCTTTCAGATATTTAAATACTCTTTCTAAGGCAGTCCAATGATCTTTGCTAGGGTTGCTAGTATACCGACTCAGTCTCCTTACAGCATAAGCTATATCGGGTCTGGTTCGGTTGGATATGTAAAGAAGAGATCCAATCATCTGAGAATATTTCAGCTGGGAGACATGTTCACCTTCATTCTTCTTTAAGGATATAGAAGAATCATAAGGTGTGGAAACAGGTTTAGAGTTATGAAAGTTGAATTTAATTAGCATTTTATCAATGCTATGAGAAAGACTCAAAGATATTCCTCTAGTGTCTCTAGAGATTTTCATTCCAAGTATCATGTCTGCAAGACTTAAGTCTTTCATATCAAAGTTTTTGGAAAGATAATCCTTAACCTTTGAAATTAATTCAAGTGTTGTTCCAAAGATAAGGATATCATCAACATAGAGACAGAGAATGACATAGTCATTATTTATCACTTTAGAATAGACACATTTATCGTGTTCATTCACAGTGAAGCCATATTGTACAATGACGTTGTCAAATTTCTGGTTCCATTGTTTAGGAGCTTGTTTAAGACCATACAAAGATTTAACAAGCTTACAGACTTTGTTTTCCTGACCCTTGGCAATGAGGCCTTCAGGTTGGTGTATATAGATCTCTTCATCTAAATCACCATTCAGGAAAGTAGTCTTGACATCCATTTGATGTATGATTAGCTTATGGATAGCAGCAAAGGCTAATAATACTCGGATAGTTGAGATTCGGGCTACAGTAGAATAGGTATCAAAATAATCAATGCCCTTTTGTTGAGTATAGCCTTTAGCTACTAATCTAGCTTTAATTTTATCTATGGAACCATCAGCTCTGAGTTTCTTCTTGAATATCCACTTACAACCAATAGGTTTACAGCCTGGAGGTAAGTCAGTGAGTATTCAAGTTTGGTTTTCCATGATAGATTTAATTTTATTATCAACGACTTCTTTCCAGAAAGAAGATTCAGGTGAATCCATTGCTTCTTGGAATTAGCTTGGATCACCTTCAACAAGAAAGGTAAGGAAGTCTTCTCCAAAATCCTTTTCTATTCTACCTCTTTTGCTTCTTCGAGGTTCAATATCAAGAGGTTGAGAAGAACTGGAAGATGGTAGATCAGAAGGAATGGATGATCTGGGATTTTCTGAGATTTTAGATTTGAAAGGAAAGATGTTTTCAAAGTAGACTGCATCTCTTGCTTCAATGATGGTATTGTTGGATATGTCACTGATTTCAGATTTGATGACTAGAAATCTGTTAACATTGCTATCTAGTGCATATCCAATAAAAGCAGCATCTACAGTCTTAAAACCAATTTTCCTCTTCTTAGGTTCGGGAATAGCTACTTTAACCAAGCAACCCCAAACCCGGAAGAAATTCAGATTAGGAGATCTCCCCTTCCAATATTCATATGGAGTTGTATCGGAATTTTTCTGGGGAATCCTATTGAGAATGAAGCAAGCAGAAATAAGAGCTTCACCCCAGAGATTTTTAGGTGCTCCTGAACTGAGTAACATACAGTTCACCATGTCCATTAGGGTTCTATTCTTTCGTTCAGCTACCCCGTTAGACTGTGGTGTATAGGGAGCAGTAACCTCATGAATAATACTGTGTTCTTGGCAATATTCAGTCATATGATTTGTGGTATACTCCCCCCTACGATCAGATCTTAGAATCTTGATCTTCCTGTCAAGTTGGTTCTCAGATTCAGCTTTGAACACCTTAAACATATCTAAGACTTCTTCTTTAGTTTTAAGAAGATAGGTGTAACAATATCTGGAGTGATCGTCTATAAAAGTCACAAAATACCTCCTACCCCCTCGGGTGAGAACTCGGTTAGAGTCACACACATCACTATGAATTAATTCGAGGGGTTCAGAGTTTCTAGTTATAGACTTGAAGGGTTTTTTAGTGTGTTTCCCTTGAACACAGATTTCACATTTAGATGAGGGATCATGAGAAGATTTAGGAATGAGGTTTAATTTACTCATTCTCTGCAAGGTTTGGAAATTGACATGTCCAAGTCGTCCATGCCAAACATCACAAGACTCAACAATTTGAATAATAGAAGACTCAGAAATTTCATTAGAACTGGAATTGATTACATTGAGTTTGAAAAGGCCATTACAGATAAAACCTTTTCCTATGAAAACATTACTCTTTGTAATCACAAATTTTTGGATTCTTTTATAATCCTATAACCAGCTCTAAGAAGAAGAGATTCACTAATCAGATTGCGATGGAGAGAAGGAACATGATAAATGCCTTGCAGATGAAGAGATTTTCCAGAAGTCATGGAGAGCTCTATACTTCCACTTCCTATTATTGATTTAGTGGAGTCATCTGCTAAGCTTATGCTTCCTCCACGTGATTCCTGATAATTTGAAAACCAAGAGCGGTCATTACAGACGTGGATATTTGCTCCGGAATCCAAATACCAATCAGTGGAAGAAGTTAGAGAATTTACAAGATGAGATGAAGAGGCTAACCTGAAGGAGGTTGGATTCATTTCAATCATATTAACTTTGTTGGATCCATTTCCTTTAGGGGCAGGTTTGGCCGGTTCCTTCTTCCGAAAGAAACAGTTGTGAGCCATGTGGTTGGTTCTACCACAGACAAAGCAGAACTTCTCATCAGACTTATGGCTGGAAGAATTGGGATTTGGTTTGAAGGAGGATTTGTTGAAAGATTTGTTGAAAGATTGTTGATTTTTCTTGAATTTCTTCCCTTTGGGTTTGAAATTCTTAGATTTAGGCTTATCCTCTACCAAGTTTACTTTAGCTTTTGTTTCATTCTTGGTATTGGAATTTTGCCTATGCTGGTCTTCAATACGAATAGCCTTGAGGGCTTCAGTTAAGGTTAGATCTCCTTGCTTGTGTCGGAGATCTCCAGCAAATCTAGACCAGGAGGGAGGAAGTTTATCAATCAAACAGGAAACTTTATAATCGTCAGTAAAAGTGTTTCCTTTTGATTGGAGATGACGGAGGAAATCTAGGAATTCATGAATTTGTTCATTAATGATCCTATGATAACAATGATAGTTGATTTCTTCTGGTTTCATAGAGCTAGAAAAGGAGCTAGCACCAGAACCAGAAGTGGAAGGAGCAGGTTGAGCAGGATCAGGAGTCAAAGGTTGAGAACCACTAGTAGATGACTCAGAAGTGTCAATAGCAGATAAAAGACCTAAGGTAGTGAGCTAGTATTTCATCTGATTAACCCACCGTTTATAGTTAACACCAGTGAACTTCTCAGGTTTGACACTTTTTGAATGATCAGGAATTGCCATAAGTCCAATTCAAGTTTACTAGTCTAGGTAGATGTTATCTGATATAAAAAAGGATTTTGTCAATATTACTAGACCAGAAACTTAATTAAACCTGCTTTAAATCAAAAACTCTGAAAGTGAAAAGATAAAAGTTTTACTCGGGTAGTTTGGCCAGGTAAGGATAGTACTAGAGGTAGATCAAAGATCTATTAAGTACCTCGTTTCTTGCAGAGCGCTTGACGCAACCCTTAAACCTTGCCTTAGACACCAACTAATCCAAGAAAACTTGAACCAGTTCACTTAAAGATTTTTTGTTTATGACAGATACTGAAATTGAGCACAGAATCAGCAAAGAAATTATATATATAATATTTTTTAAACTAATTTAGATGCCACAAATTAAAACAATTAACTAATACAACAAGTAATTAAAATATATGAATATTCGGGTGAATGGTAATCCCGGTGAACAGTATTTTTTTTATCTAATTAACTTAACAGCAAGAATATTTATTTAATCTTCTAGATTGCTGTCAAAACAGGAATATAATAATATAAAAACAAATTAAAGTGTTAGAAAATTCAGGCCTGATCGGAAGCAGTCGTGATATCGCTGCCCTAGAAGATTAAGGACCCACCTATCGCCCTGGCGCAATTTGTCCTCTCTCCCCTAGCGGTAAAAACCCCCAGAATTGGCCGGCCTCTGCACTCGGGCGTGAGTGACAGAGCTTAAGCTCGGACGAAAACGGTTGCCCAGCAAATAGAAATATAAATATGTAGCCGAAATTTCTTGGAGGTATGAAAGTAGAGAAGAGAAGAGAGTTTAGAAGTTTTCCTCTTCGTTGGTGTGTTTCTGAATGAGCTCCAAGCCTGCTTTTATAGGTGATGAGAGGTGTAACCCCCGCTGAATCCAAGGGACCGTTACGCACAAGTTTTGCTTCCGTTACCCGCATGCAGCTGTTACAGAACGTGTATAACGTGCAAAAATAAAAGCTTGAGAAGCAAAAAGGTGTACGTGTGAGGTGCGGCGTGGCGTGGCACGCGTGCGTGCAGGTGAGGCGTGGCGAGGCGAGACGTGGCGTGCGTGTGTGGTAGATATGCAAAGCCCACAAAACCCAAAACACTATTCAAAGCCCAATCAGGAGAGAACCATTATATACCATTTACTATTCATCTCATTTTCCAATGTGGGACTATTCACAAAGGCAAAATTGCCTTTTCATGAACAAAAGCTTCCAACAGTCCCCCCCTAAAAGGTAATATTGACTGAAAATTTAAAATAACAAATCAATAAATAAATCACAAAATAAATATAGGTTGGGCAACCTTTCGTATCGTAAATTCGGGAAAGGTAGCTTTCGGCTTTGAACATTTCCTTAGTGAGTTCATCGCCACCTGAGGGACATAATGGACTAGGCCTTGAATTAGGCCCCTTGGATCAGGTATTGATAAAAACACACACAATACGTTTTTATCTATTAAGCTAAGCGGGTTGAGCGTTAAAGGCCATGCTCACAAAAAATCGTCATGAGAGTTTCTAGGGGTTAGCCCAGCCCCCCCTAACCGCGGCCATCACGGTTCCTCTCACGTAGGTAAGTCCTCAAAGGGTACTACAGCTGTTTATTTAATACCCCCCACAATACACGCGTTGGACTTATAAAGAGTAAAACTCAGCCTAGCCAGCTGTATCATAAGAGCATCGTCATCATAGAGAAGGGGTAGTAGCAAATGCTACATAATGATATATAAATATATCTAGGTCGATGCTCCACACGAGAGTCACTTGTCCAGCTTGTTTCTACCACATTGAACCGACATTAGGACTACGTCTCCAAATAAGGGTTGGGTTCCTGCTGTCAGTGACCTCATTTATGGGCTTAACCCTATCTCCCTCGATGAATCCAGAACCACACTCCTGGATAATCCCTTAGTCAAAGGGTCAGCAAGATTTTTCTCAGACTTTACAAAGTCCAAGATCATAACTTTGCCTAATAGGCGTTGTACAGACTTATATCTTATTTGAATATGTCTGTTATGTTTTTTATTTACATGTACTTGCTTTAGAAGCTCTATGGTAGATCTAGAATTAGAGTGAATGGAAATAGGAGGAGAGGGTTTATGGACAAAAGGAAGTTCAGAGAGAAGATCTTTTAACCATTCGGCTTCTATTCAAGTAGTATCAAGAGCAATCAGCTCAGATTCCATGGTGCTCCTGGCAATTATTGTTTGCTTACATGATTTCCAGGATACAGCAGCACCACAAAAAAAAAATACATATCCAGATGTAGACTTTACACTGTTGGAATCCGTGACCCAGTTAGCGTCACTATACCCTTCTATAGCATAAGGGTAACCAATGTAAGTCAAGCAATAGTCAATTGTGCCTTTCAGATATTTAAATACTCTTTCTAAGGCAGTCCAATGATCTTTGCTAGGGTTGCTAGTATACCGACTCAGTCTCCCTACAGCATAAGCTATATCGGGTCTGGTTCGGTTGGATATGTAAAGAAGAGATCCAATCATCTGAGAATATTTTAGCTGGGAGACAAGTTCTCCTTCATTCTTCTTTAAGGATATAGAAGAATCATAAGGTGTGGAAACAGGTTTAGAGTTATGAAAGTTGAATTTAATTAGCATTTTATCAATGCTATGGGAAAGACTCAAAGATATTCCTCTAGTGTCTCTAGAGATTTTCATTCCAAGTATCATGTCTGCAAAACCTAAGTCTTTCATATCAAAGTTTTTGGAAAGATAATCCTTAACCTTTGAAATTAATTCAAGTGTTGTTCCAAAGATAAGGATATCATCAACATAGAGACAGAGAATGACATAGTCATTGTTTATCACTTTAGAATAGACACATTTATCGTGTTCATTAACAGTGAAGCCATATTGTGCAATGACGTTGTTAAATTTCTGGTGCCATTGTTTAGGACCTTGTTTAAGACCATACAAAGATTTAACAAGCTTACAGACTTTGTTTTCCTGACCCTTGGCAATGAGGCCTTCAGGTTGGTGCATATAGATCTCTTCATCTAAATCACCATTCAGGAAAGCAGTCTTGACATCCATTTGATGTATGATTAGCTTATGGATAGCAGCAAAGGCTAATAATACTCAGATAGTTGAGATTCGGGCTACAGGAGAATAGGTATCAAAATAATCAATGTCCTTTTGTTGAGTATAGCATTTAGCTACTAATCTAGCTTTGAATTTATCTATGGAACCATCAGCTCTGAGTTTCTTCTTGAATATCCACTTACAACCAATAGGTTTACAACCTGGAGGTAAGTCGGTGAGTATCCAAGTATGGTTTTCAATGATAGATTTAATTTCATTATCAATGACTTCTTTCCTTAAAGGAGATTCAGGTGAATCCATTGCTTCTTGGAATGAGCTTGGATCACCTTCAACAAGAAAGGTAAGGAAGTCTTCTCCAAAATCCTTTTCGATTCTACCTCTTTTGCTTCTTCGAGGTTCAAAATCAAGAGGTTGAGAAGAACTGGAAGATGGTAGATCAGAAGGAATGGATGATCTGGGATTTTCTAAGATTTTAGATTTGAAAGGAAAGTTGTTTACAAAGTAGACTGCAACTCTTGCTTCAATGATGGTATTGTTGGATATGTCACTGATTTTCAGATTTGATGACTAGAAATCTGTTAACATTGCTATCTAGTGCATATGCAATAAAAGCAGCATCTACAGTCTTAGAACCAATTTTCCTCTTCTTAGGTTCGGGAATAGCTACTTTAGCCAAGCAATCCCAAACCCGGAAGAAATTCAGATTAGGAGATCTCCCCTTCCAATATTCATAAGGAGTTGTATCAGAATTTTTTTGGGGAATCCTATTGAGAATGAAGCAAGCAGAAAGAAGAGCTTCACCCCAGAGATTTTCAGGTGCTCCTGAACTGAGTAACATACAGTTCACCATGTCCATTAGGGTTCTATTCTTTCGTTCAGCTACCCTGTTAGACTGTGGTGTATAGGGAGCAATAACCTCATGAATAATACCGTGTTCTTGGCAATATTCAGTCATATGATTTGAGGTATACTCCCCCCCATGATCAGATCTTAGAATCTTGATCTTCCTATCAAGTTGGTTCTCAGATTCAGCTTTGAACACCTTAAACCTATCTAAGACTTCATCTTTAGTTTTGAGAAGATAGGTGTAACAATATCTGGAGTGATCGTCTATAAAAATCACAAAATATCTCCTACCCCCTCGGGTGAGAACTCGGTTAGAGTCACACACATCACTATGAATTAATTCGAGGGGTTCAGAGTTTCTAGTTATAGACTTGAAGGGTTTTTTAGTGTGTTTCCCTTGAACACAGATTTCACATTTAGATGAGGGATCATGAGAAGATTTAGGAATGAGGTTTAATTTACTCATTCTCTGCAAGGTTTGGAAATTGACATGTCCAAGTCGTCCATGCCAAACATCACAAGACTCAACAATTTGAATAACAGAAGACTCAGAAATTTCATTAGAACTGGAATTGATTACATTGAGTTTGAAAAGGCCATTACAGATAAAACCTTTTCCTATGAAAACATTACTCTTTGTAATCACAAATTTATTGGATTCTTTTACAATCCTATAACCAGCTCTAAGAAGAAGAGATTCACTAATCAGATTGTGACAGAGAGAAGGAACATGATAAACGCCTTGCAGATGAAGAGATTTTCCAGAAGTCATGGAGAGCTCTATACTTCCACTTCCTATTATTGATTTAGTGGAGTTATCTGCTAAGCTTATGCTTCCTCCACGTGATTCCTAATAATTTGAAAACCAAGAGCGGTCATTACAGATATGGATATTTGCTCCGGAATCCAAATACCAATCAGTGGAAGAAGTTAGAGAATTTACAAGATGAGATGAAGAGGCTAACCTGAAGGAGGTTGGATTCATTTCAATCATATTAACTTTGTTGGATCCATTTCCTTTAGGGACAGGTTCGGCCGGTTCCTTCTTCCGAAAGAAACAGTTGTGAGCCATGTGGTTGGTTCTACCACAGATAAAGCAGAACTTATCATTAGACTTATGGCTGGAAGAATTGGGATTTGGTTTGAAGGAAGATTTATTGAAAGATTTGTTGAAAGATTGTTGATTTTTCTTGAATTTCTTCCCTTTGGGTTTGAAATTCTTAGATTTAGGCTTATCCTCTACCAAGTTTACTTTAGCTTATGTTTCATTCTTGGTATTGGAATTTTGCCTATGTTGGTCTTCAATACGAATAGCCTTGAGGGCTTCAGTTAAGGTTAGATCTCCTTGCTTGTGTTGGAGATCTCCAGCAAATCTAGACCAGGAGGGAGGAAGTTTATCAATCAAACAGGAAACTTTATAATCGTCAGTAAAAGTGTTTTCCTTTTGATTGGAGATGACGGAGAAAATCTAGGAATTCATGAATTTGTTCACTAATGGGCTTGTCATCAACCATCATGAACTTATTGAAGGAGGTGGAGGTGAAACGCAGAATTCCGGCATCATCATAGCCATATTCTACTTCAAGAGCATTCCATAGGTGTTTTGCACTTTTGAATTCGTAATATATGTCAAAAAGGTTGTCCGCAAGTGCACTAAGGATCCTATGACAACAATGATAGTTGATTTCTTCTGGTTTCATAGAGCTAGAAAAGGAGCTTGCACCAGAACCAGAAGTGGAAGGAGCAGGTTGAGTAGGATCAGGAGTCAAAGGTTGAGAAACACTAGTAGATGACTCAGAAGTGTCAATAGCAGATAAAAGACCTAAGGTAGTGAGCCAGTATTTTATCTGATTAGCCCACCGTTTATAGTTAACACCGGTGAACTTATCAGGTTTGACACATTTTGAATGATCAGGAATTCCCATAAGTCCAATTCAAGTTTACCAGTCTAGGTAGATGTAATGTTATATAAAAAAGCATTTTGTCAGTATTACTAGACCAGAAACTTAATTAAACCTGCTTTAAATCAAAAACTCTGAAAGTGAAAAGATAAAAGTTTTACTCGGGTAGTTTGGCCAGGTAAGGATAGTACTAGAGGTTGATCAAAGATCTATTAAGTACCTCGTTTCATGCAGAGCGCTTGACGTAACCCTTAAACCTTGCTTTAGATACCAATTAATCCAAGAAAACTTGAACCGGTTCACTTAAAGATTTTTTGTTTATGACAAATACTGAAATTGAGCATAGAATCAGCAAAGAAATTATATATATAATTTTTTAAAAAAAAACTAATTTTGATGCCACAAATTAAAACAATTAACTAATACAACAAGTAATTAAAATATATGAATATTCGGGTGAATAGTAATCCCAATGAACAGTATTTTTTATCTAATTAACTTAACAGCAAGAATTTTTATTTAATCTTCTAGATTGCTGTCAAAACAGTAATATAATAATATAAAAACAAATTAAAGAGTTAGAAAATTCAGGCCTGATCGGGAGTAGTCGTGATATCACTGCCCTAGAAGATTAAGGATCCGCCTATCGCCCTGGCGTAATTTGTCCTCTCTCCCCTAGCAGTAAAAACCCCCGGAATCGTCCGGCCTCTGCACTCGGGCGTGAGTCACAGAGCTTATGCTCAGACGAAAACGGTTGCCCAGCAAATAGAAATATAAATATGTAGCCGAAATTTCTTGGAGGTATGAAAGTAGAGAAGAGAAGAGAGTTTAGATGTTTTTGCTCTTCGTCGGTGTGTTTCTGAATGAGCTCCAAGCCTGCTTTTATAGGTGATGAGAGGTGTAACCCCCGCTGAATCCAAGGGACCGTTACGCACAAGTTTTGCTTCTGTTACCCGCATGCAGCCGTTACAGAACGTGTAAAACGTGCAAAAATAAAAGCTTGAGAAGCAAAAAGGTGTGCGTGTGCGGCGTGGCGCACGTGCGTGCGGGCGAAGCGTGGCGAGGCGAGGCGTGGCGTGTGCGCGCGCGCGCGTGTGTGGTAGATATGCAAAGCCCACAAAACCCAAAACACTATTCAAAGCCCAATAAGAAGAGAACCATTTTGTACCCTTTACTATTCATCTCATTTTCCAATGTGGGACTATTCACAAAGGCAAAATTTCCTTTTCATGAACAAAAGCTTCCAACAGTCCCCCCCAAAAGGCAATATTGACTGAAAATTCAAAATAATAAATCAATAAATAAATCACAAAATAAATATAGGTTGGTCAACCTTTCGTATCGTGAATTCGGGAAAGGTAGATTTCGGCTTTGAACCTTTCCTTAGTGAGTTCATCGCCACCTGAGGGACATAATGGACTAGGCCTTAAATTAGGCCCCTTGGATCAGGTATTGATAAAAACACACACAATACGTTTTCATCTATTGAGCTAAGCGGGTTGAGCGTTAAAAGCCATGCTCACAAAAACCCGACTCATGAGAGTTTCTAGGGGTTAGCCCTGTCCCCCCAAACCACGGCCATCACGGTTCCTCTTACGTAGGTAAGTCCTCAAAGGGTACTACAGCTGTTTATTTAATACCCCCCACAATACACACGTTGGACTTATTAAGAGTAAAACTCAGCCTAGCCAGCTGTATCATAAGAGCATCGTCATCATAGAGAAGGGGTAGTAGCAAATGCTACATAATGATATATAAATATATCTAGGTCGATGCTCCACACGAGAGTCACTTGTCCAGCTTGTTTCTACCACATTGAACCAACATTGGGACTACGTCTCCAAATAAGGGTTGGGTTACCGCTGTCAGTGACCTCATTTATGGGCTTAACCCCATCTCCCTCGATGAATCCAGAACCACACTCCTGGATAATCCCTTAGTCAAAGGGTCAGCAAGATTTTTCTCAGACTTTACAAAGTCCAAGATCACAACTTTGCCTAATAGGCGTTGTACAGACTTATATCTTATTTGAATATGTCTGTTATGTTTTTTATTTACATGTACTTGCTTTAGAAGCTCTATGGTAGATCTAGAATCAGAGTGAATGGAAATAGGAGAAGAGGGTTTATGGACCAAAGGAAGTTCAGATAGAAGATCTTTTAACCATTCGGCTTCTATGCAAGTAGTATCAAGAGCAATCAGCTCAGATTCCATGGTGCTCCTGGCAATTATTGTTTGCTTACATGATTTCCAGGATACAGTAGCACCACCAAAAAGTAATACATATCCAGATGTAGACTTTACACTTTTGGAATCCGTGACCTAGTTAGCGTCACTATACCCTTCTATAACATCAGGGTAACCAGTGTAAGTCAAGCAATAGTCAATTGTGCCTTTCAGATATTTAAATACTCTTTCTAAGGCAGTCCAATGATCTTTGCTAGGGTTGCTAGTATACCGACTCAGTCTCCCTACAGCATAAGCTATATCGGGTCTGGATCGGTTGGATATGTAAAGAAGAGATCAAATCATCTGAGAATATTTCAGCTGGGAGACAGGTTCACCTTCATTCTTCTTTAAGGATATAGAAGAATCATAAGGTGTGGAAACAGGTTTAGAGTTATGAAAGTTGGATTTAATTAGCATTTTATCAATGCTATGGGAAAGACTCAAAGATATTCCTCTAGTGTTTCTAGAGATTTTCATTCCAAGTATCATGTCTGCAAGACCTAAGTCTTTCATATCAAAGTTTTTGGAAAGATAATCCTTAACCTTTGAAATTAATTCAAGTGTTGTTCCAAAGATAAGGATATCATCAACATAGAGACAGAGAATGACATAGTCATTGTTTATCACTTCAGAATAGACACATTTATCGTGTTCATTCACAGTGAAGCCATATTGTGCAATGACGTTGTCAAATTTCTGGTGCCATTGTTTAGGAGCTTGTTTAAGACCATACAAAGATTTAACAAGCTTACAGACTTTGTTTTCCTGACGCTTGGCAACGAGGCCTTCAGGTTGGTGCATATAGATCTCTTCATCTAAATCACCATTCAGGAAAGCAGTCTTGACATCCATTTGATGTATGATTAGCTTATGGATACCAACAAAGGCTAATAATACTCGGATAGTTGAGATTCGGGCTACAGGAGAATAGGTATCAAAATAATCAATGCCCTTTTGTTGAGTATAGCCTTTAGCTACTAATCTAGCTTTAAATTTATCTATGGAACCATCAGCTCTAAGTTTCTTCTTGAATATCCACTTACAACCAATAGGTTTACAACCTGGAGGTAAGTCGGTGAGTATCCAAGTATAGTTTTCCATGATAGATTTAAATTCATTATCAATGGCTTCTTTCCAGAAAAGAGATTCAGGTGAATCCATTGCTTCTTGGAATGAGCTTGGATCACTTTCAAAAAGAAAGGTAAGGAAGTCTTCTCCAAAATCCTTTTCGATTCTACCTCTTTTGCTTCTTCAAGGTTCAATATCAAGAGGTTGAGAAGAACTGGAAGATGGTAGATCAGAAGGAATGGATGATCTGGGATTTTCTGAGATTTTAGATTTGAAAGGAAAGATGTTTTCAAAGTAGACTGCATCTCTTGCTTCAATGATGGTATTGTTGGATATGTCACTAATTTTAGATTTGATGACTAGAAATCTGTTAACATTGCTATCTAGTGCATATCCAATAAAAGCAGCATCTATAGTCTTAGAACCAATTTTTCTCTTCTTAGGTTCGGGAATAGCTACTTTAGCCAAGCAACCCCAAACCCGGAAGAATTCAGATTAGGAGATCTCCCCTTCCAATATTCATAAGGAGTTGTATCGGAATATTTCTGGGGAATCCTATTGAGAATGAAGCAAGCAGAAAGAAGAGCTTCACCCCAGAGATTTTCAGGTGCTCCTGAACTGAGTAACATACAGTTCACCATGTCCATTAGGGTTCTATTCTTTCGTTCAGCTACCCCGTTAGACTGTGGTGATACCGTGTTCTTGGTAATATTCAGTCATATGATTTGAGGTATACTCCCCCCCCCCACGATCAGATCTTAGAATCTTGATCTTCCTGTCAAGTTGGTTCTCAGATTCAGCTTTGAACACCTTAAACCTATCTAAGACTTCGTCTTTAGTTTTGAGAAGATAGGTGTAACAATATCTGAAGTGATCGTCTATAAAAGTCACAAAATACCTCCTACCCCCTCGGGTGAGAACTCGGTTAGAGTCACACACATCACTATGAATTAATTCAAGGGGTTCGGAGTTTCTAGTTATATACTTGAAGGGTTTTTTAGTGTGTTTCCCTTGAACACAGATTGGACACTTAGATGAGGAATCATGAGAAGATTTAGGAATGAGGTTTAATTTACTCATTCTCTGCAAGGTTTGGAAATTGACATGCCCAAGTCGTCCATGCCAAACATCACAAGACTCAACAATTTGAATAATAGAAGACTCAAAAATTTCATTAGAACTGGAATTGATTACATTGAGTTTGAAAAGGCCATTACAGATAAAACCTTTTCCTATGAAAACATTACTCTTTGTAATCACAAATTTATTGGATTCTTTTACAATCCTATAACCAGCTCTAAGAAGAAGAGATTCACTAATCAGATTGCGACGGAGAGAAGGAACATGATAAACGCCTTGCAGATGAAGAGATTTTCCAGAAGTCATGGAGAGCTCTATACTTCCACTTCCTATTATTGATTTAGTAGAGTCATATGCTAAGCTTATGCTTCCTCCACGTGATTCCTGATAATTTGAAAACCAAGAGCGATCATTACAGACGTGGATATTTGCTCCGGAATCCAAATACCAATCAGTGGAAGAAGTTAGAGAATTTACAAGATGAGATGAAGAGGCTAACCTGAAGGAGGTTGGATTCATTTCAATCATATTAACTTTGTTGGATCCATTTCCTTTAGGGGCAGGTTTGGCCGGTTCCTTCTTCCGAAAGAAACAGTTGTGAGCCATGTGGTTGGTTCTATCACAGACAAAGCAGAACTTCTCATCAGACTTATGGCTGGAAGAATTGGGATTTGGTTTGAAGGAAGATTTGTTGAAAGATTTGTTGAGAGATTGTTGATTTTTCTTGAATTTCTTCCCTTTGGGTTTGAAATTCTTAGATTTTGGCTTATCCTCTACCAAGTTTACTTTAGCTTTTGTTTCATTCTTGGTATTAGAATTTTGCCTATGCTGGTCTTCAATACGAATAGCCTTGAGTGCTTTAGTTAAGGTTAGATCTCCTTGCTTGTGTCGGAGATCTCCAGCAAATCTAGACCAGGAGGGAGGAAGTTTCTCAATCAAACAGGAAACTTTATAATCATCATTAAAAGTGTTTCCTTTTGATTGGAGATGACGGAGGAAATCTAGGAATTCATGAATTTGTTCATTAATGGGCTTGTCATCAACCATCATGAACTTATTGAAGGAGGAGGAGGTGAAACGCAGAATTCCGGCATCATCATAGCCATATTCTGCTTCAAGAGCATTCTATAGGTCTTTTGCACTTTTGAATTCGTAATATATGTCATAAAGGTTGTCCGCAAGTGCACTAAGGATCCTATGACAACAAAGACAGTTGATTTCTTCTGGTTTCATAGAGCTAGAAAAGGAGCTAGCACCAGAACCAGAAGTGGAAGGAGCAGGTTGAGCAGGATCAGGAGTCAAAGGTTGAGAACCACTAGTAGATGACTCAGAAGTGTCAATAGCAGATAAAAGACCTAAGGTAGTGAGCCAGTATTTTATCTGATTAGCCCACCGTTTATAGTTAACACCGGTGAACTTATCAGGTTTGACATATTTTGAATGATCAGGAATTCCCATAAGTCCAATTCAAGTTTACCAGTCTAGGTAGATGTAATGTTATATAAAAAAGGATTTTGTCAGTATTACTAGACCAGAAACTTAATTAAACCTGCTTTAAATCAAAAACTCTGAAAGTGAAAAGATAAAAGTTTTACTCGGGTAGTTTGGCCAGGTAAGGATAGTACTAGAGGTTGATCAAAGATCTATTAAGTACCTCGTTTCATGCAGAGCGCTTGACGCAACCCTTAAACCTTGCCTTAGATACCAATTAATCCAAGAAAACTTGAACCGGTTCACTTAAAGATTTTTTGTTTATGACAAATACTGAAATTGAGCACAGAAGCAGCAAAGAAATTATATATATAATTTTAAAAAAAAAACTAATTTTGATGCCACAAATTAAAACAATTAACTAATACAACAAGTAATTAAAATATATGAATATTCGGGTGAATAGCAATCCTGATGAACAGTATTTTTTTTTATCTAATTAACTTAACAGCAAGAATTTTTATTTAATCTTCTAGATTGCTGTCAAAATAGGAATATAATAATATAAAAACAAATTAAAGAGTTAGAAAATTCAGGCCTGATCGGGAGCAGTCGTGATATCACTGTCCTAGAAGATTAAAGACCCGCCTATCGCCCTGCCGGAATCGGCCGGCCTCTGCACTCGGGCGTGAGTCACAGAGCTTATGCTCAGACGAAAACGGTTGCCCAGCAAATAGAAATATAAATATGTAGCCGAAATTTCTTGGAGGTATGAAAGTAGAGAAGAGAAGAGAGTTTAGAAGTTTTCCTCTTCGTTGGTGTGTTTCTGAATGAGCTCCAAGCCTGCTTTTATAGGTGATGAGAGGTGTAACCCCAGCTGAATCCAAGGGACCGTTACGCACAAGTTTTGCTTCCGTTACCCACATGCATCCGTTACAAAACGTGTATAACGTGCAAAAATAAAAGCTTGAGAAGCAAAAAGGTGTGCGTGTGAGGTGCGGCGTGGCGTGGCACGCGTGCGTACAGGCGAGGCATGGTGAGGCGAGGCGTGGCGTGCGTGTGTGGTAGATATGCAAAGCCCACAAAACCCAAAACACTATTCAAAGCCCAATAAGGAGAGAACCATTATATACCCTTTACTATTCATCTCATTTTCCAATGTGGGACTATTCACAAAGTTACTATTCATCTCATTTTCCAATGTGGGACTATTCACAAAGGCAAAATTGCCTTTTCATGAACAAAAGATTCCAACAGTCCCCCCCAAAAGGTAATATTGACTGAAAATTCAAAATAATAAATCACAAAATAAATATAGGTTGGGCAACCTTTCGTATCGTGAATTCGGGAAAGGTAGCTTTCGGTTTTGAACCTTTTCTTAGTGAGTTCATCGCCACCTGTGTGACATAATGGACTAGGTCTTGAATTAGGCCCCTTAGATCAGGTATTGACAAAAACACACACAATACATTTTCATTTATTGAGCTAAGCGGGTTGAGCGTTAAAGGCCATGCTCACAATGTTCGCGGTGAAAGTTGCTTTCATTGATGTCATTGCTTTCTCAAGTAATAGTTTTTCGATTACAAAAGATCCGGTCTTTTTATAAGATCCGGTTACAACAAAATCAAAGAAAAATGAAAATTACAACTTTCCTTTTATGTCGAACTTTTTATAAGATCCGGTTACAACAAAATCAAAGAAAAATGAAAATTACAACTTTCCTTTTATGTCGAACGAATCACGAGATCCTGTTTTGCAGTCTCTCGCTTGTGTGGGTTCTTGGCCTGCGCCGGGGTTAATCCGTGGACCACCGCGCGATCTTGATCCGGTCGGATCTATACGGTATAGCGGGCTCCCAAAAAAGTCCAACCTTTAATCCATGAGTCTGCCCCCTCTATTTATAGGCTTCTGAAAGCGGATCTGGGCTCAGATCTGGGCCCATCGTCCGTTTCTACGGTTTTGCGGTTTATCCAAGCTTCGTTGTTGATCCGAACTCTGATTTGGTAGTCCGTATCCTGATTTGGCAATAAATCCGCTTCGGTGTTCGAGTTCGAATCCGTTCTACGGTTGGATGACTCGTTGGCTCACCGAACCGTTAGCTTGATTCCGTACATGAGTGGATGTATTCCGTTGTTCGCATGCGGTTTGTTAACCTCGTCGCCTCGTTAATCCGCTTCGTCATGTGTCACTTGGCTTTGGTGTTGTGGTCCAACGATCGTGTTTGGATATGTCACCCGATGGTTCGTTGGTTTGTCGAATCACCATGCCGAGCTGTGTTAAGGGATCTATAGGCAGTTTTATACACTTACAGATACCCCCTCCAAAGTATTTCATCCTCGTTCTTTTATAGAAGAGTCTGGAATACTTTGGATATGATTGTCCCAACCTTCAGTCGGTGTAACGGGACCTTGGAATGGCTTCTGTTCTTGATTCCTTCAATCCTTCAGGCTATTCGGTGCTTTGTCGAATGTCTGTAAGGGTTCCGGTGATGTATTTATTGTCTGACCGTTGTCAGAATTTTGAACTTGAAGTCGGTTCCTGATTTTCTTATCTTTAGCTCGTGTTTGTTGGTTCAACATAGAACTGACCATCGATTGTTGGCGTTGAGTTCTCATTTGCGACGCGTTGTCTGGCGAAGTGTTGTTGAGTTATCCTTAAGAATATTTTTTTTAGAAAAATATTCTACAGAAACTTCTCAACCAAAAAATAGGGAATAGTTTATACTCATATACCTTATTGGAGTATTTTTCGTGTCCGAATGAGCTGAACCGGTCTGAGAATGAGCCAAAAAAGGTAGTAATTAGGCTCAAAAAATCTTCTGACCCTTCCGAATGTGTGGGAGAAGAGTGAATAAATAAAGGACCGGACCCTCGGTCGATTTGAAGTCGTTTCGATACTCGATTCAGCTTCAATTTGAATTCTGGTTCAAATCTGGTTCAAACTGGTTCAACCTGGTTCAAGGCTGGTTCAGGACTGGTTCAAGACTGGTTCAGCCTGGTTCAAGGCTGGTTCAGGATTGGTTCAAGACTGATTTAGCCTGGTCTGGTCTGGTTCAGCCTGGTTCAGCCTGGTTTGGCCTGGTTCAGCTTCCTTTGAACTGATTTAGACTGGTCTGGTCCGGTTCAACCTGGTTCGGTCTGGTTCAAGGCTGGTTCACCTTATAAAAGAGCCTCTTTTTTCTCCTCCTAGGGCCGGCCACCCTCTCCCCCAAATTTTTGGATTTCTCTTCCCTCGTGCATCCTTTCTTCCTCAAATCTTCATATTTGTCTTAGATCCATCCTTCCTTTTGACCTTAGACTGAAAAATCCTTCAAAAATCTTCATATAAAAATTTCTCTCAGGCCTCTCGAGCACGTGGTTCGAGCCTCTTTCAAGATCTAATTTTTTGTCGCATCCTCGAGCTTTTCCTCAGGTAAATCCTCCATAAATTTGGCATATTTCATGTTTAATTTAGTACATGAATTTGTGGGATTGCATATGAGGGTTAGTGTTTGTGATTTGATGCCTCGAGCTCATCTTTCAGGGGGTAGAATTTGGAGATCTGAGGGGTTTAACTATAAAAAAGAGGGGATAAAATTTTAGGGTTAGAGTTTATCTCCCTAAAAAAAAAATTTGTATCTGACCCCCTGATTTACTTTGCAGATCATCATGTCGCATGTCCCGAGAGGTCGCTCCCCTACTGCGTCGGCTGATGGCTGTAGGCATATAAAATTGCTTATAGGTCCCCTAGCATAGCTCGGCACAAACCGACGAGCCAACGAGGCGACGAGATCGACGAATCGCACGGAAGCGACGGAATGAATCCACCCGCGTGCAGAATCAAGCTAATGAGTTGAGGAATCAACGAGTCATCCAACCGAGAGCGGACTCGGACGAATCACGATCGAATCAAGATCAGTTTCGGACTCGAACTCAGAAGCGGATTTACTGCCAAATCAGGAATCCAACTTACTGCCAAATCAGATCTTCAAATCAGAGTCTCAGGTCAACCGAAACACGGACAAACGAGACAACGGAAAACGACTCAAAAAAGTCAGAAAACACCGCCCGCGGGGGCTCGGCCAAAGCCGAGCCACCCCAAGGTGGCTCGGCCTCAGCCGAGCCACCTTGAGGTGGCTCGGTGGCCGAGCCACCTCAAGGTGGCTCGGCCAAGGCCGAGCCACCCTGAGGTGGCTCGGCGGCCGAGCCACCTCGGGGTGGCTCGGCGGCGCGAGCGCACGCTCGGTGCTCGTGGCGCGGCCACCTTGGGGTGGCTCGGGCATGAGCCGGGCCACCCCAAGGTTTGCTAGGCACAGTGCCGGCGCACTCTCCGTAGGTGGGCGCGCAGTCGCCCGAGGTGCCGACAGTGGGCCAGAGGTCCGACATTTCCCTTTTTCAGCCACTGTCCTGAGAGCCTATAATAGGCCTAGAGATGTTTCATTTCCAGAGGTCGAACTTCAAAGAGCCGAAACTGCTGCCGGATTGAGAGTGAACTCGGAAGCTCTGAAAGACCAGAAGACTTGCAGCATTCAGATCTGATCTCGGACCATCACGCAGAAAAGGCAGGATCTCGAAGGAAGAAAGAACAGATCTGAGGATCTACACGAGACTACAACTCAGATCTAAGCTTGGTCTTAGATCTGCCGAGAATCTGAGCGATTATCCGTTTGGTGGATTAAATCCCTCCCGGCTATTATTCCCTTCGTGGAATAATACCCATACTCGTGTAGATCCACCGGATCTAGATCGCCGGTGGTCGATAAACCCCGGCGCAGAGGCAAAGAACGCCAGCACAACAAGCGACCGCAAAACAGGAGCTTGGATCTGTCGAGAAGAGGAAAGTTGTAATTTTTATTTTTTTTTTTTTTTTTTTTTAGTTGTGTAACCAGATCTTAAAAAGACCGGATCTTTGTAACCCAAGATGACAATCATATCAATGAAAAAGATGACAGTTTTCCACGCGAACAATCTGGCGACCACAGTGGGAGCCGACGATCTCGCCAACGAGATCGATGCGTCGCAGCCGCGGATTGCAATCCCGGTCGTGGAGGAGGTCGAGTACGAGTTCGACCAAGCCAAGTTCGAGGAGTACGTGTCCTCGTCCGGCTCTATCTCCCCCCGCAAGTCCAAGAAGTTCTCCTCCGGGAGAAAAGCTCGTTGGTTTGAAGCTGCTCGGGAAGCCCACGAAGCTCTCAACCCAACTGACGCCGAAGTTGCGTCAAATGAAGTTCCACCAACCTCCAATCAGGTCAACCCAACTCCCGCCAACGCCTCTACTGTTCAGGGCGTTGTGACTCTCTCAAAGAGAGCCCGCCAGAGGCGTCGTCAACGCCTTGCGCGGCAATTCGCTAAGGCGATGGAGTCTACGGACGGATTCCGCTACCACGCGGAGTTGAAGAACAGAAGAGGCAAACAGCCTCAACCACCAATGAATGGCGACTCTTCCAAGCCGCCAAAGAAAGAATGGGTCCGCGTCAAACGGAACCGTTCGACGCTCGAGGAGCGCATTCACAAGCGCCGCGCGATGTCAGCGCAGGCACGGGCTCAAGCTCAGGAAGCCCGTAGAAAGCTGCAAAAGGAGGTGGAGAATAAGCCATCAC
This sequence comes from Asparagus officinalis, assembly GCF_001876935.1. Taxonomy (NCBI): domain Eukaryota; kingdom Viridiplantae; phylum Streptophyta; class Magnoliopsida; order Asparagales; family Asparagaceae; genus Asparagus; species Asparagus officinalis. The sequence goes on from NC_033796.1 coordinate 57,931,860, forward strand.
CAACACGACAAATCTGGAAGCCTAAGTCTGAAGTGGCGACTCAGGCCAAAAAAGCAACCAGTGCAGCCTTCTAAGGAAGGTCAAACTCCGGCGAGTCAACCAAAGTCGCCGTCAATGGAAGCCTAAGTCTGAAGTGGCGACTCAGGCCAAAAAGCAACCAGTGCAGCCTTCTAAGGAAGGTCAAACTCCGGCGAGTCAACCAAAGTCGCCGTCAATCCCAATAACTTCTCCGGGAGATCATGCAGAGTCATCCCGCAAGAAGAAACCAATTTTGGAGCGCCTCGGTCCAATTCCTGACGTGAGAGGCAAAGCTCCAATTCACGAGCGTTTGGGCCCGATGAAGAAGCCCAGAACGACTCAACATACTGGGGGTCGCCATCACCTCCAGCATGACAAAGACCTCAAGGCAGCTGCGCGCACCAATTTGCGCATTGAAGTCCAAGATCACGCCGAAAATTCACGCCCAAAAAGGCATGTTTTGAGGCGGGTAACCTTTGAAAGCCCAAAGAAGGCAAGTCAACCTCAGATGGAAACATTATCATCTGATAATGATTGTGTTGTACCTGAGAAGGCGTGCCCGCACACGATAGGTTACTCTGACTGTCAAAATGACGAGTTGTACTATCGTGCTGGGGGTACGAATAGAACCAGGAAGAGGAGTCCCCGAGAACGGGAAATTCAATGTCCCTGTTCCAAACTCATTCGGGCGGTATTGTCGGAATGCAATTGCATTAAGGCGGTCCCCGAAAGAGTTTCAGTTTTTGAAAGACTTAATGCGGAAACGCCAAAACCAAGGCCTAGGCGCTTCCAACGAAGAAGAAGGGTGATTGAAGACGGAGAATTTCCGAGGGTCACCACCAACATGACGAGCAAAGGGACATCGGCACGAGAAGATTTCGAGTCGATTCTGAAAGCTTCCCGACCTAGAACCCGTCTGCAGTCCGGAACCATAGAGCGAGCAACTTATGGTAGGATTCGGACAAGACGCCCTTCAGAAGATGAAGAATCTGATGCCGGCTCCGCGGTGGCATCAGATAATACAGTATCCAGCGAGGGACAACCCCGCGAGGCCCTGATGATAAGTGCGGAGCAGATGGCCAAGATGCTTGAAGACGCTTTGGCTAAGCAGAAAGAAAGTTTCAAATTTGAGATGGAGATGGCCATGCAGCAGATGAGAGAAATGCATGACCAACAGATCCAAGCATTGGCGAACCAACAAGGCGAGCAGAATCATCGTAACCCGATTAATGTGGAAGATGAGGATACAAATGCTCGTAACACCAATGATCCTCCCGTCAACGCAGGGGGTGGTAATGAGAATGCTGGCGAAGAAACCGGCGAAAACCTGAAGATCAAGAACCTCGAGAGCAAAATCAACACACTAATTTCCGCTCAAGAGACGAAGAAAACAGGCATTCCTTGCCCATACCCAAGAGAATGGGAATCGATCCCATATCCGGCGAAGTTTAATCTAATTAACTTCACGCCGTTTAATGGGATGGGTTCACCTACCCAGCATTTGATTTACTTCAAATCGCATTTGGGGGTGATCTCTGGTAATGAGCCTCTGATGGTGCGGTCATTCGTCGGCACTCTTCGCGGAGCCGCCTTCGATTGGTATCGCCGCCTCAAGCCAGGCAGCGTAAACAGCTGGGATGACATGGAGACCAAGTTCCTGGCCAACTTCTTCGACGACGACACCGAGATATCTATCGGATCGTTGCTCGATGAGAAGCAGAAGGACGGAGAGTTAGTCGATACCTTCGTCAAAAGATTCCGGAACAAGGCGATGAATTGCCGGGACCCGATCACAGAGGAATTCATCCTCCAAACTTGCCACAACAACCTTGCGTTGGACGTGTTGGAAGCAATGGGAACAGCACCGTCTGACACTTGGAAGGATCTGAAGGCCCGAGGGGAGCAGGCTGAGCGATTCCTTAGAAGGAAGAAGGCCGAGAGGAACCAACCGACGGTTAATCCGCTGGACTCAAATTTCGCCTCTCGTGGTAAGGGCAAAACACCTGCAGCTACTGGTGGTGCTAATCAAGCGTCACAACAGCAATCCCGAAGGCAGCAAAAGACTTCGGGTCCGAGACTCCAAAGAGAGTATTCCTTCAAGGACGAAGACGTTCCAGCCATCTTCGAATCCCTCCTTGAAGGTAACAAGATCAAGCTACCACCTATCACAAATCAGGAGGAAGCTGACAACACTACGGACCCAAAGTACTGTGCATACCACAGGAGGGTCGTTCATCCCACCAAGGATTGCTTTGCTCTCAAGAATAGCATTCAGACCTTGGTTGAAGCCGGCGTCATAACGCTAAGGTAAGCCAATTGAGAACGGCAAAACTCCAAAGAGTATACGAGTATAAACTGTTTCTCAATCCTCCGACCGGTATAAGAGGTTAAACTACTCCCTGATACTCCAATAGGTATATGAGTCTAAACTGTTTCCCCACTTTTGACGGGAAGTTCCTGGAGAATATTAAGCTAATATTCTTAAGGATAACCCGGTTAGTTAACTGATAATAATGTCCGAACCAGTTCCGCAGAGGAAACTGGGGGTGGACGATTTATGTAACGGGAAGTTCCCAAAACCACAGCAATGTAATGAATAAGAACTCCCATTCTCACCATGTCTATGCACTCAACACTCTCTCTGTTAGAGTCTGGACGTAAAGTACCCACTTGGTCAAACCTTCTTACAGTTAGGACCACAGTCAAAATCCCCTCTCGATTCCCCCAATGAACGAGAGGTCCACAAATTGAGCGATCAAACCTTCCTACAGTTAGGATTGTCTCAAAACACCCACTTGGTCAAACCTTCTTACAGTTAGGACCACAGTCAAAATCCCCTCTCGATTCCCCCAATGAACGAGAGGTCCACAAATTGAGCGATCAAACCTTCCTACAGTTAGGATTGTCTCAAAACACCCACTTGGTCAAACCTTCTTACAGTTAGGACCACAGTCAAAATCCCCTCTCGATTCCCCCAATGAACGAGAGGTCCACAAATTGAGCGATCAAACCTTCCTACAGTTAGGATTGTCTCAAAACACCCACTTGGTCAAACCTTCTTACAGTTAGGACCACAGTCAAAATCCCCTCTCGATTCCCCCAATGAACGAGAGGTCCACAAATTGAGCGATCAAACCTTCCTACAGTTAGGATTGTCTCAAAACACCCACTTGGTCAAACCTTCTTACAGTTAGGACCACAGTCAAAATCCCCTCTCGATTCCCCCAATGAACGAGAGGTCCACAAATTGAGCGATCAAACCTTCCTACAGTTAGGATTGTCTCAAAACACCCACTTGGTCAAACCTTCTTACAGTTAGGACCACAGTCAAAATCCCCTCTCGATTCCCCCAATGAACGAGAGGTCCACAAATTGAGCGATCAAACCTTCCTACAGTTAGGATTGTCTCAAAACACCCACTTGGTCAAACCTTCTTACAGTTAGGACCACAGTCAAAATCCCCTCTCGATTCCCCCAATGAACGAGAGGTCCACAAATTGAGCGATCAAACCTTCCTACAGTTAGGATTGTCTCAAAACACCCACTTGGTCAAACCTTCTTACAGTTAGGACCACAGTCAAAATCCCCTCTCGATTCCCCCAATGAACGAGAGGTCCACAAATTGAGCGATCAAACCTTCCTACAGTTAGGATTGTCTCAAAACACCCACTTGGTCAAACCTTCTTACAGTTAGGACCACAGTCAAAATCCCCTCTCGATTCCCCCAATGAACGAGAGGTCCACAAATTGAGCGATCAAACCTTCCTACAGTTAGGATTGTCTCAAAACACCCACTTGGTCAAACCTTCTTACAGTTAGGACCACAGTCAAAATCCCCTCTCGATTCCCCCAATGAACGAGAGGTCCACAAATTGAGCGATCAAACCTTCCTACAGTTAGGATTGTCTCAAAACACCCACTTGGTCAAACCTTCTTACAGTTAGGACCACAGTCAAAATCCCCTCTCGATTCCCCCAATGAACGAGAGGTCCACAAATTGAGCGATCAAACCTTCCTACAGTTAGGATTGTCTCAAAACACCCACTTGGTCAAACCTTCTTACAGTTAGGACCACAGTCAAAATCCCCTCTCGATTCCCCCAATGAACGAGAGGTCCACAAATTGAGCGATCAAACCTTCCTACAGTTAGGATTGTCTCAAAACACCCACTTGGTCAAACCTTCTTACAGTTAGGACCACAGTCAAAATCCCCTCTCGATTCCCCCAATGAACGAGAGGTCCACAAATTGAGCGATCAAACCTTCCTACAGTTAGGATTGTCTCAAAACACCCACTTGGTCAAACCTTCTTACAGTTAGGACCACAGTCAAAATCCCCTCTCGATTCCCCCAATGAACGAGAGGTCCACAAATTGAGCGATCAAACCTTCCTACAGTTAGGATTGTCTCAAAACACCCACTTGGTCAAACCTTCTTACAGTTAGGACCACAGTCAAAATCCCCTCTCGATTCCCCCAATGAACGAGAGGTCCACAAATTGAGCGATCAAACCTTCCTACAGTTAGGATTGTCTCAAAACACCCACTTGGTCAAACCTTCTTACAGTTAGGACCACAGTCAAAATCCCCTCTCGATTCCCCCAATGAACGAGAGGTCCACAAATTGAGCGATCAAACCTTCCTACAGTTAGGATTGTCTCAAAACACCCACTTGGTCAAACCTTCTTACAGTTAGGACCACAGTCAAAATCCCCTCTCGATTCCCCCAATGAACGAGAGGTCCACAAATTGAGCGATCAAACCTTCCTACAGTTAGGATTGTCTCAAAACACCCACTTGGTCAAACCTTCTTACAGTTAGGACCACAGTCAAAATCCCCTCTCGATTCCCCCAATGAACGAGAGGTCCACAAATTGAGCGATCAAACCTTCCTACAGTTAGGATTGTCTCAAAACACCCACTTGGTCAAACCTTCTTACAGTTAGGACCACAGTCAAAATCCCCTCTCGATTCCCCCAATGAACGAGAGGTCCACAAATTGAGCGATCAAACCTTCCTACAGTTAGGATTGTCTCAAAACACCCACTTGGTCAAACCTTCTTACAGTTAGGACCACAGTCAAAATCCCCTCTCGATTCCCCCAATGAACGAGAGGTCCACAAATTGAGCGATCAAACCTTCCTACAGTTAGGATTGTCTCAAAACACCCACTTGGTCAAACCTTCTTACAGTTAGGACCACAGTCAAAATCCCCTCTCGATTCCCCCAATGAACGAGAGGTCCACAAATTGAGCGATCAAACCTTCCTACAGTTAGGATTGTCTCAAAACACCCACTTGGTCAAACCTTCTTACAGTTAGGACCACAGTCAAAATCCCCTCTCGATTCCCCCAATGAACGAGAGGTCCACAAATTGAGCGATCAAACCTTCCTACAGTTAGGATTGTCTCAAAACACCCACTTGGTCAAACCTTCTTACAGTTAGGACCACAGTCAAAATCCCCTCTCGATTCCCCCAATGAACGAGAGGTCCACAAATTGAGCGATCAAACCTTCCTACAGTTAGGATTGTCTCAAAACACCCACTTGGTCAAACCTTCTTACAGTTAGGACCACAGTCAAAATCCCCTCTCGATTCCCCCAATGAACGAGAGGTCCACAAATTGAGCGATCAAACCTTCCTACAGTTAGGATTGTCTCAAAACACCCACTTGGTCAAACCTTCTTACAGTTAGGACCACAGTCAAAATCCCCTCTCGATTCCCCCAATGAACGAGAGGTCCACAAATTGAGCGATCAAACCTTCCTACAGTTAGGATTGTCTCAAAACACCCACTTGGTCAAACCTTCTTACAGTTAGGACCACAGTCAAAATCCCCTCTCGATTCCCCCAATGAACGAGAGGTCCACAAATTGAGCGATCAAACCTTCCTACAGTTAGGATTGTCTCAAAACACCCACTTGGTCAAACCTTCTTACAGTTAGGACCACAGTCAAAATCCCCTCTCGATTCCCCCAATGAACGAGAGGTCCACAAATTGAGCGATCAAACCTTCCTACAGTTAGGATTGTCTCAAAACACCCACTTGGTCAAACCTTCTTACAGTTAGGACCACAGTCAAAATCCCCTCTCGATTCCCCCAATGAACGAGAGGTCCACAAATTGAGCGATCAAACCTTCCTACAGTTAGGATTGTCTCAAAACACCCACTTGGTCAAACCTTCTTACAGTTAGGACCACAGTCAAAATCCCCTCTCGATTCCCCCAATGAACGAGAGGTCCACAAATTGAGCGATCAAACCTTCCTACAGTTAGGATTGTCTCAAAACACCCACTTGGTCAAACCTTCTTACAGTTAGGACCACAGTCAAAATCCCCTCTCGATTCCCCCAATGAACGAGAGGTCCACAAATTGAGCGATCAAACCTTCCTACAGTTAGGATTGTCTCAAAACACCCACTTGGTCAAACCTTCTTACAGTTAGGACCACAGTCAAAATCCCCTCTCGATTCCCCCAATGAACGAGAGGTCCACAAATTGAGCGATCAAACCTTCCTACAGTTAGGATTGTCTCAAAACACCCACTTGGTCAAACCTTCTTACAGTTAGGACCACAGTCAAAATCCCCTCTCGATTCCCCCAATGAACGAGAGGTCCACAAATTGAGCGATCAAACCTTCCTACAGTTAGGATTGTCTCAAAACACCCACTTGGTCAAACCTTCTTACAGTTAGGACCACAGTCAAAATCCCCTCTCGATTCCCCCAATGAACGAGAGGTCCACAAATTGAGCGATCAAACCTTCCTACAGTTAGGATTGTCTCAAAACACCCACTTGGTCAAACCTTCTTACAGTTAGGACCACAGTCAAAATCCCCTCTCGATTCCCCCAATGAACGAGAGGTCCACAAATTGAGCGATCAAACCTTCCTACAGTTAGGATTGTCTCAAAACACCCACTTGGTCAAACCTTCTTACAGTTAGGACCACAGTCAAAATCCCCTCTCGATTCCCCCAATGAACGAGAGGTCCACAAATTGAGCGATCAAACCTTCCTACAGTTAGGATTGTCTCAAAACACCCACTTGGTCAAACCTTCTTACAGTTAGGACCACAGTCAAAATCCCCTCTCGATTCCCCCAATGAACGAGAGGTCCACAAATTGAGCGATCAAACCTTCCTACAGTTAGGATTGTCTCAAAACACCCACTTGGTCAAACCTTCTTACAGTTAGGACCACAGTCAAAATCCCCTCTCGATTCCCCCAATGAACGAGAGGTCCACAAATTGAGCGATCAAACCTTCCTACAGTTAGGATTGTCTCAAAACACCCACTTGGTCAAACCTTCTTACAGTTAGGACCACAGTCAAAATCCCCTCTCGATTCCCCCAATGAACGAGAGGTCCACAAATTGAGCGATCAAACCTTCCTACAGTTAGGATTGTCTCAAAACACCCACTTGGTCAAACCTTCTTACAGTTAGGACCACAGTCAAAATCCCCTCTCGATTCCCCCAATGAACGAGAGGTCCACAAATTGAGCGATCAAACCTTCCTACAGTTAGGATTGTCTCAAAACACCCACTTGGTCAAACCTTCTTACAGTTAGGACCACAGTCAAAATCCCCTCTCGATTCCCCCAATGAACGAGAGGTCCACAAATTGAGCGATCAAACCTTCCTACAGTTAGGATTGTCTCAAAACACCCACTTGGTCAAACCTTCTTACAGTTAGGACCACAGTCAAAATCCCCTCTCGATTCCCCCAATGAACGAGAGGTCCACAAATTGAGCGATCAAACCTTCCTACAGTTAGGATTGTCTCAAAACACCCACTTGGTCAAACCTTCTTACAGTTAGGACCACAGTCAAAATCCCCTCTCGATTCCCCCAATGAACGAGAGGTCCACAAATTGAGCGATCAAACCTTCCTACAGTTAGGATTGTCTCAAAACACCCACTTGGTCAAACCTTCTTACAGTTAGGACCACAGTCAAAATCCCCTCTCGATTCCCCCAATGAACGAGAGGTCCACAAATTGAGCGATCAAACCTTCCTACAGTTAGGATTGTCTCAAAACACCCACTTGGTCAAACCTTCTTACAGTTAGGACCACAGTCAAAATCCCCTCTCGATTCCCCCAATGAACGAGAGGTCCACAAATTGAGCGATCAAACCTTCCTACAGTTAGGATTGTCTCAAAACACCCACTTGGTCAAACCTTCTTACAGTTAGGACCACAGTCAAAATCCCCTCTCGATTCCCCCAATGAACGAGAGGTCCACAAATTGAGCGATCAAACCTTCCTACAGTTAGGATTGTCTCAAAACACCCACTTGGTCAAACCTTCTTACAGTTAGGACCACAGTCAAAATCCCCTCTCGATTCCCCCAATGAACGAGAGGTCCACAAATTGAGCGATCAAACCTTCCTACAGTTAGGATTGTCTCAAAACACCCACTTGGTCAAACCTTCTTACAGTTAGGACCACAGTCAAAATCCCCTCTCGATTCCCCCAATGAACGAGAGGTCCACAAATTGAGCGATCAAACCTTCCTACAGTTAGGATTGTCTCAAAACACCCACTTGGTCAAACCTTCTTACAGTTAGGACCACAGTCAAAATCCCCTCTCGATTCCCCCAATGAACGAGAGGTCCACAAATTGAGCGATCAAACCTTCCTACAGTTAGGATTGTCTCAAAACACCCACTTGGTCAAACCTTCTTACAGTTAGGACCACAGTCAAAATCCCCTCTCGATTCCCCCAATGAACGAGAGGTCCACAAATTGAGCGATCAAACCTTCCTACAGTTAGGATTGTCTCAAAACACCCACTTGGTCAAACCTTCTTACAGTTAGGACCACAGTCAAAATCCCCTCTCGATTCCCCCAATGAACGAGAGGTCCACAAATTGAGCGATCAAACCTTCCTACAGTTAGGATTGTCTCAAAACACCCACTTGGTCAAACCTTCTTACAGTTAGGACCACAGTCAAAATCCCCTCTCGATTCCCCCAATGAACGAGAGGTCCACAAATTGAGCGATCAAACCTTCCTACAGTTAGGATTGTCTCAAAACACCCACTTGGTCAAACCTTCTTACAGTTAGGACCACAGTCAAAATCCCCTCTCGATTCCCCCAATGAACGAGAGGTCCACAAATTGAGCGATCAAACCTTCCTACAGTTAGGATTGTCTCAAAACACCCACTTGGTCAAACCTTCTTACAGTTAGGACCACAGTCAAAATCCCCTCTCGATTCCCCCAATGAACGAGAGGTCCACAAATTGAGCGATCAAACCTTCCTACAGTTAGGATTGTCTCAAAACACCCACTTGGTCAAACCTTCTTACAGTTAGGACCACAGTCAAAATCCCCTCTCGATTCCCCCAATGAACGAGAGGTCCACAAATTGAGCGATCAAACCTTCCTACAGTTAGGATTGTCTCAAAACACCCACTTGGTCAAACCTTCTTACAGTTAGGACCACAGTCAAAATCCCCTCTCGATTCCCCCAATGAACGAGAGGTCCACAAATTGAGCGATCAAACCTTCCTACAGTTAGGATTGTCTCAAAACACCCACTTGGTCAAACCTTCTTACAGTTAGGACCACAGTCAAAATCCCCTCTCGATTCCCCCAATGAACGAGAGGTCCACAAATTGAGCGATCAAACCTTCCTACAGTTAGGATTGTCTCAAAACACCCACTTGGTCAAACCTTCTTACAGTTAGGACCACAGTCAAAATCCCCTCTCGATTCCCCCAATGAACGAGAGGTCCACAAATTGAGCGATCAAACCTTCCTACAGTTAGGATTGTCTCAAAACACCCACTTGGTCAAACCTTCTTACAGTTAGGACCACAGTCAAAATCCCCTCTCGATTCCCCCAATGAACGAGAGGTCCACAAATTGAGCGATCAAACCTTCCTACAGTTAGGATTGTCTCAAAACACCCACTTGGTCAAACCTTCTTACAGTTAGGACCACAGTCAAAATCCCCTCTCGATTCCCCCAATGAACGAGAGGTCCACAAATTGAGCGATCAAACCTTCCTACAGTTAGGATTGTCTCAAAACACCCACTTGGTCAAACCTTCTTACAGTTAGGACCACAGTCAAAATCCCCTCTCGATTCCCCCAATGAACGAGAGGTCCACAAATTGAGCGATCAAACCTTCCTACAGTTAGGATTGTCTCAAAACACCCACTTGGTCAAACCTTCTTACAGTTAGGACCACAGTCAAAATCCCCTCTCGATTCCCCCAATGAACGAGAGGTCCACAAATTGAGCGATCAAACCTTCCTACAGTTAGGATTGTCTCAAAACACCCACTTGGTCAAACCTTCTTACAGTTAGGACCACAGTCAAAATCCCCTCTCGATTCCCCCAATGAACGAGAGGTCCACAAATTGAGCGATCAAACCTTCCTACAGTTAGGATTGTCTCAAAACACCCACTTGGTCAAACCTTCTTACAGTTAGGACCACAGTCAAAATCCCCTCTCGATTCCCCCAATGAACGAGAGGTCCACAAATTGAGCGATCAAACCTTCCTACAGTTAGGATTGTCTCAAAACACCCACTTGGTCAAACCTTCTTACAGTTAGGACCACAGTCAAAATCCCCTCTCGATTCCCCCAATGAACGAGAGGTCCACAAATTGAGCGATCAGCCGAGCCACCTCGGGGTGGCTCGGTGGCCGAGCCACCTTGGGGTGGCTCGGCCATGAGCCGAGCCACCCCAAGGTGGCTAGGCACAGTGTCGGCCACCCCGAGGTGGCCGACAGTGGCCCGAGGTGGCCGACAGTGGCCAGAGGTGGCCGACAATTCTCTTTTTGCAGCCACTGTCCTGAGAGCCTATAAATAGGCCTAGAGATGTTCATTTTCAGGGGTGGAACTTTCAAGAGCCGAAACTCTGCCGGATTGAAGAGTGAACTCGGAGCTTGAAGACCAGAAGACTTGCACATTCAGATCTGATCCTCGGCGACCATCCACGTCAGAAAAGGCAGGATCTCGAGAGGAAGAAAGAACAGATCTGAGATCTACACGAGACTACACTCCAGATCTAAGCTTGGTCTTAGATCTCGAGATCTGAGCGATTATTCCCTTGGTGGATTAATCCCTCCCGGCTATTATTCCCTTCGTGGAATAATACCCGCATACTCGTGTAGATCCGACCGGATCTAGATCGCGCGGTGGTCCACGGATTAACCCCGGCGTCGGCAAAGAACCCACACAAGCAAGCGACCGCAAAACAGGAGCTTGCGATCTGTTCGAAAGAGGAAAGTTGTAATTTTTATTTTTTTCTTTGATTTAGTTGTAACCGGATCTTATAAAAAGACTGGATCTTTGTAACCCAAGATGACAATCATATCAATGAAAAAGATGACAGTTTTCCACGCGAACAATGGCGTGCTTCCCTCGTATGCTGGTGAGCTCTTTTTGGCGTATTTGTAGATTTGTGGATTAGTCCTTTATCCCCATTTTGTTCTCCTTGGTGAGACAATCGGGAAGAGCCTTGATTCTCCTTGGTGAGGATCGACGCTTTAAAGATGGGTTTTGCTTGGTCAAAACCATATCTCAAAATAAATAAAGGGGGCGTTTTGACGCTGCATTGTGCCTTATAAGGCAGGGATATGTTTTTGATATATCCTACCTTATAAGTGCATAATGTGGCCAAATCGTCTCACCCTTTATAAGGCAGTGACTCTATCTTATCCGTTCGTAGGATGAGTTCAACTTCCTTTTATAACTGAGACTAACAAACACTTAATTGCTTATTTTCAGTGGAATATCCCTCTAGAGCGTTCTTATCTCATGCAGTGGACGGGCGTCGTGACGAGTATTATTCAACCTCCAATGATTTCTCACCTATTCTGCTTACTCTTCAGTTTGTTCCGGGCACGTCGACAGAGGTTGCCCAAGTGGTGAAGGAAGGCGGACATCGAGCTCTTCGACAGTTAATTACGGATGCGCCTTTCGTGAAGGATGCCAGTTCTGTTTAGCCTCTCAGGAAGACTGACTTTTTATTTGGCGACTCTGTCAGAGATCCGGATGCGGTGTTTATTGATGCCGAGCAGTGGCTTCATAAAAATGGCGGTGGTTTCCTATATTTGCCGAAGATTCCTTGACACCGTTCGTTGACTGAGCTCAGGCGTCAGGCCGTGACACGGGAGATGTCGTGGCGCTTGACGGAGGAGCATGAGAGCATTCACTATGGCTATATCACTCATCAGGCAGCTCCTGGTTCGAGCAGGAGTCATATCGTTGGATTGCGTCCTGGAGTATTGGGGCTGTATGCACCACCACGTAACGAATTTCTTGCTTCTACTTCTACTTTGAAGAATCGTCTTGCCGACTTAGGACGGGAGTTGCCTGCGACGCGCCACAGATTCTATGGCTGGGTCCATTCTTTAGACAAGCTTTGGTGGGCTCGTATGACGAAGTACGTCTTAAGCCGATGGAGCGAGGAGTTGCACGCTTGTGGTCTATATGTAGCCATTCGTTCCACCATGTATGGCTTACCTGTCAGCGCGAAGCATTTCTTCGCTTTGTGCGAGCTCTATAACCCGGATTCGAACACTTTTCTGACCCAGCAAGGGGAGTTGGGCTTGGCTCTCCATGAGATGCACAGGATTTCTGGTTTGCCCATGGGTCAGATGCTATATCAGGAATACTTTCCCTCCAACCATGAATTGAGTCACCTGAAGGATCGTATGCCCGACCGCTACGAGACTTTATGGGACCTCACATGTCACTATCATATTGCTTTGGCGCAGTCTGAGCCTTTAGCGAAGAGGACTAAATCACATGTGAGTCTGAAGCAGTTTGCGTGTTATTTGTTCAGGAATCTAGAGAGCAATTCTGGCGAGGCTATTTGTGAACTGGCACCGCTTACTCCTTCAGAGGTTAATGGTCTGTTGAAGAAGCTCTTATACCATTAGCAGTCCCGAGAGTGGCTTTCCTGCAGGGACCAAGTTTAAATCGTTCTTATGGCATGCGACCGCATTGATTCAGCCGATGACCCTTCTTGCCGGTTACCTTGCTATCTGGTTAAAGAAATACGTGGTCCCGTATCAGTCCGGTGACATTATGCTATTGGAAGTGCTCTACCCAGCGGTTCAACTTGCCTACAAAAAGGAACTTTCGCTTCTTCCGGTGATGGTGGCTAACATTCATCGAGGGCTTCGATAGATTTCTAGTACCTTCACACAGAAAGAAGATGCACCGTCGGCTAAGATTCCTCTTTCTAAGGTGGAGCTCCCATATATTTATTTGATGGCTTGGTTCGTCCTTCATCATCCTGATATGATGTTGGTACCTAGCACCGTAGACCGCTCTGTTCCCCTACTACAGTTGTTTGAGAATGGCAGGTGGGAGGGGCGAGGATTCCTTGACATCAGAAAGCAGCTACAGGTCCATAAGTGTTGGGCATTTTCCACTTGCTTCCCGCGATTCTTCAGCCGATATGGCGAGTGTTTGATTGATGAGGAGAAGCCGAAGGAGTATCGAACTCACTTAGATATCGGCTGCTTTAATTGGCTAGTGAACATTAGGCCGGGTTATCTGACCTTTTGGGTGAGGAATCAGTGTTTTATAGAGCCATATCTACCCTGCCGATTCGCCCGCCAGTTTGGTTATGATCAGCTTTATGTCGGGAATCCACGTCAGCAGCTTCGGACTCATGGCGGTTTGGTGGACGGTCTCCGGGCATGGCTGTGGACCGTGACGGGCTGTACTGGTGCTAAGTTCAGTCTCCCGAGTGCTGAGCGGCAGTTGAATCCCACCTTCTTAAGCTGTAGGTGGTTGTTAGCAGCTAATAAGACCATCCCCGTGAGGCTTATTGCAGAGCTAGTGGCCGAGGAAGCTTCTAAGGCTGATTCTCGTGTGATTTGGGAAAATGCTCGGTCACAGAGGACACGGAGCAAGACTCGTCAGATTAACGAAGAGGGAAAGAAGATCTTCCATTCTGCTGATGAGGCTTCAGGCGGAGATCTTGAAGATTACGAGGACTGTCCCGAGCGAGGTTATCTACCTATTCTTTCCTTCTGTCTTCAAGAATTATTAATCTTGACAGTTGTTTGATGTTTCAGGGACCGCAGCTGACAAGGATGAAGGGTTCCGTCCTTTTTCCCAGGCGAGACCTTCGATTGTTGTCCCCGCTACTAGGCAGAAGAGATTAGCCCACAAGCCGCATACAGATTCGCGAACATCTAAGATGGATTTGTCTGGTGATGATCCTGCTAGCGACGGAGGTAACATCTACCCTATAGATCATACTCTTGATCATTCAGAACTTCGACTCATGCTTTTCCATCTCTATGTAGGAGAGCGTGGGGATAGCGAGATGAGTCCTGATCCTGCTCCTCATGATTGTGTATTTTCTGGTGAGCATGACTCACCATACCAGGTAGAAAAGCCTGCAGAAGCTACCGACGTTAGGGAGACCATCAATGTAGGACCCGATTCAGCGAATCCAGGTACATCTACCATTGACAATGTACCCTTTAGATGGCACACAAAGGAGTTGAACGATTCAGAATTCGTGCATTTCCTAATTGTCTCTATGCTTCTTGCTCTTTTAGATAAATTGCAGGAGGCAAACGTGGATCTTGGGAATAGAGAGGCTAACACACCCATAAGAGGTAACTCATTTCTTTTGGTCGTAGTCTCTTTATTCTTCTTTCGCACTTATATTCTCTTGTGTCAGATTTCTCGACTGATGATTTTGACGAGGAAGGTTTGCTTGTGGACACTCCTATGCTCCACTTCATGTATGGCTCTCCTCAGATTGATGACTAGATGCCTGAAGATATGGTTCCTGAGTCTACACTCCCTAAGAATCCCGAGGATGGTCCTTCTGAAGGTACGTGCCTCTTCTCAAGTTAATTATAGGACTAGCCAATTTTTGACTAATGCAGCTATAATGTGATGCATTTGAGCATTCCGTTTTGTGTTTAACAGGAGCTTTTGTCGAGACTGATCCTGTTGAGCCGGCTGTGAGACCAACTACACCAGCTGCACATCACATCCGTTACACCTCCACTACCCCAGTGACTCAAGGGAAGGAGGTAAAATTAGGCAACTGAGAAATATCATTTATTTCCTCATTAAGGCTTTTGACTGGATTTCTCCTTTTTGTGTAGGGCTTCTCTTCTCGGCTTCATGTCCTTGGAAGGAGTTGTTATCAGACAATGAACCTGAGAAGATCGTCATCTGCATAAAAGTCCGCTCCTTCTTCTCCTTCGTAAATGCTATGATTGGCAAACTCTTCACGACGGACTTTTCCTTTCACTAGTTTAAACCATTCCTTGATTCTAGATAAATTCGATAAGGGATGCAGGATACCCGGATCTGGACCGAAGGCTATAGTTGATGACCTTGATTGTCTAAGAAGCACGTACTTCAGATGTTTTCGTGAGCTCCGCCTGTACAGGTGCTTCTTCATTCATTGCTAACCATTTGGATGCTCGCTTACAGACATGGCAGCGATACTCGATTTTTGCTGGGTGAGTCTCGAGATTCACAGTGGAAGCGGGATTGGGTAGACCGAGTTGAGGCTAACCTTGCTATTAGATTATCTTCACTGGGCGAGCTTGATTTTTCTATTGCCTCTTGTGAGACCCAGATAGACCAGCTCCGAAGAGAGCTCCGTGAGAAAGAGGAGACTTTGAGTATTCTTCAGATGACGAAGGTACATGATCAGCAAGCCCACACTGCTTTATCTGATGAGTTGAAATCCCTGAAGCAGAAGCTGGTTGAGACGGAGGAGATTGCTGTGAAGACTTTGGCCTCCACTGAAGAGTCCATCAGAGCTGAGTTGCAGGATGAGCTTAGGCAAGCTTATGATGAGAAGCTGTCTAAGTTTAGTCAGCAGATTTTTAGCCATGGGCTTGATGTATGATTTCATTTGCTGAATACTTTGACTTTTGATTCTCTTAGTGGAACTGGTTTCATCTTTATCTTTATTATGATTCCTCACTCTGTTTGGAATGATTGACCATAATACTCATAGGATTTTTGGCAAACCCTCAGCCTTCAACGGGTTTGATAAGCCTTTACCGACTACCGTTTGAGTCGGGCTAGCATGCGGATTATCTAAATCCGTTCCGCATATAACGTTGTGCTAAGAGAGTGAATTCTCCGAGACTTTGTGATATGATGTTGAATACATAGACTTCGCCATTGCTACGGGAATAGGCTACCCGGCGACACGTGTTAGGTGTTGACTTTAGGATTTTTGGCTAACCCCCAGCCTTCAACGGGTTTGATAAGCCTTTACCGACTACCGTTTAAGTCGGGCTAGCATGCGGATTGTCTAAATCCGTTCCGCATGTAACGTTGTGCTAAAGGAATGAACTACCTTAGACTTGATGCTACGACTTCGAATGCGTAGACTTTACCATTGTTACGGGAATAGGCTACCCGGCGACACGTGTTAGGTGTTGACTTTAGGATTTTTGGCTAACCCCCAGCCTTCAACGGATTTGACGTGTGTAAGGCATGGATTTTGGTGTTATTAATAACAACCTGCCATAATATTGAATATGTGGGCGGGTGTTCTTTTTAACGGTTAAGAACTAACCGGCAGCGCGGGTTAAGCGCAGACTTATCCTTGCTTAGGTTTCAGGATAGAATACCCCAGAATCGAACTCTGGTGTCTTTTTCTACGGAGAAAGACTAAACCGGCAGCGCGTGTTAGGCGCAGACTTATCCCTGCTTAGGATTCGGGATAAACTTCCTAGGATGAATCCTAGATTGATAAATTTTGGAAAAGATCGTTGCGGGAAAGGAAGAATTTTATATTCTATTTCCCGGTCTTCTTTTAGGGTGAAGGCGAACCCGAATACAAGGAAGGAAGAATTTTATATTCTATTCCTTGATTCTGGAAAGGAAGAATTTTATATTATATTTCCAGCGCAAAAGAAACTAGAAGTGGGATCTCCACTCCGAGAATCTGGAAGATCTAGATAAACTTACCTTTTATAGGACTGGTTATCTAATCTGAAGATGAATTCTTCGTTTTATCAAAGTGAAATTTCAACTTTGGTTATAACCATGAGAAGGCTTAACAAAAGAGAAAAAGAAGGGAGTTCTTTCGTTTATCGAAAGGGGACTCTGAACTAAAAGTGGACCTCTTGTTCATGGAAAGAGTAAAGAGGGCCAGAAAGATATTTTTGGTGGACTCACTGTCAATTGAAATTGATCATTGAGGGATTTTGGTGGTGAAAATGACGAAGAGTACCAACGAAGGACCGTACCATCAGAGGCTCATTACCAGAGATAACCCTAGGTGTGATTTGAAGTAAATCAAATGCTGAGTAGGTGAACCCATCCCATTAAACGGCGTGAAGTTTATTAGATTGAACTTCGCCGGATACGGGATTGATTCCCATTCTCTTGGGTATGGACAAGGAATGCCCGTCTTCTTCATCTCTTGAGCGGAAATCAACGTATTGATTTTGCTCTCGAGGTTTTTAATCTTCAAACTTTCACCTGTGTTTTCACTAGCATTCTCGTTACCACCCCCTGCATTGATGGGAGGATTATTAGTATTATGAGCTTCATTCGCATTTGAGTCCTCATCTTCCTGATTGACTTGGTTGCGACGACTTGGTTCGCCTTGCTGGTTCATCAGTGCTTGGATTTGTTGGTCATGCATTTCTCTCAAATTCTGTATGGCCATCTGCATTTCGAACTTGAAGCTCTCTTGTTGTTTAGCCATAGCTTCTTCAAGCATCTTGGCCACTTGTTCCACACTTATCATAAGTGCCTCGTGGGGTTGTCCCTCGCTGGATACCGTATTATCTGATGCGACCGCAGAGCCAGCATCCGATTCTTCATCTTCTGAAGGTAATCTTGTCCGAACCCTACCATAAGTTCCTCGCTTGATGGCTCCAGACTGCAGACGTGTTATGCGCCGCGACGCTTCGGAATCGACTTGGGATTATCCCGTGTCGATGTCTCCTTGCTGGTCATGTTAGTGGTGACCCTCGGAAATTCTCCGTCTTCAACCACCGTTCTCCTTCGTTGTAAACGCCTAGGCCTTGGTTTTGGCATTTCGGTACTGAGCCTTTCGAAAATAGAAATTCTCTCGGAGACTGTATTGGTGCAGTTGCACTCTGACAATAATGCCCGAATGAGTTTGGAACAGGGGTATTGAGTCTTTAATTCTCGAGGACTCCTTTTCCTGGTCTTACTCGTACCCCTAACACGATAGTACAACTCGTCTACTTGAAGGTCAGAGTAACCTATCACGTGTTGGCACGAATTCTCAGGTATAACACTATCGTCATCAGACGACAATGTTTCCTTCTGAGGGCGAACTGCCTTCTTTGGGCATTCAAAAGTTACGCGCCTCGAAACATGCCCTTGTGGGCGTGAGTTTTCAGCGGGCTCCTGGACTTCAATGTGCAAATTGGTGCACTTAGCTGCCCTGATCTCCTTGTCATGTTGAAGGTGACGGCGACCCCCAGCATGTTGAGTCGTTCGGGGTTTCTTTATCGGGCCCAAACGTTCTTGAACTGGAGCTTTGCATCGTCCATCGGGAAGTGGACCAAGGCGCTCCAAAACTGACTTCTTTCTTCGGGATGATTATGCGTGATCTCCCGGAGTAGCCATGGAATTAGCGGCGATTTAGGTTGGTTCGCCGGAGGTTGAATTTTTGTTGAAGGCTGCAAAGGTTGCTCTTTAGCCTGAATCGCCGCTTCAGACTTCGGTCTCCAGACTTGGCGGGTTGGTGGCGGTTTTTTGGCCACTTCCTTCTGTAGTCTTCTGCGGGCTTCTTGGACTTGAGCTCGTGCTTGCGCTGACAGTGCGCGGCGTTTGCGAATGCGCTCATCAAGTGTCGAACGATTCCGTTTGACACGGACCCATTCATTCGTTGGCGGCTTGGAGGAGCTGCCCTTCCTTGGTTGTTGAGGCTGTTTGCCTCTCCTGTTCTTCAGATCCGCGTTATAGCAGATTCCGTCAGTAGACTCCATCGCCTTTGCAAATTGCCGCGCCAGGCGTTGACGGCGCCTATGGCGGGCTCTCTTTGAGAGAGTCACAATGCCCTCAATGGCGGAGGAATTGGCAAGAACAGATTTGACCTGGTTGGAGGTCGGTGGAGCTTCACCCGATGCGACTTTGGCATCAGTTGGGGTCAGAGCTTCGTTGGCATTTTGCACTTCTTCATACCAACGAACTTTTCTCCTGGAGGAGAACTTCTTGGACTTGCGGGGGGAGGTGGATCCGAACGAGGATGACAGATACTCCTCGAACTTTTGCTGGTCGAATTCATACTCGATCTCCTCCTCGATGGGGATTGAGATCCGCGGCTGCGACGCAACGATCTCGGCAGCGAGATCGGTGGCTCCCACTGTGGTCACTAGATTGTTCGCGGTGAAAGTTGCTTTCATTGATGTCATTGCTTTCTCAAGTAATAGTTTTTCGATTACAAAAGATCCGGTCTTTTTATAAGATCCGGTTACAACAAAATCAAAGAAAAATGAAAATTACAACTTTCCTTTTATGTCGAATGAATCACGAGATCCTGTTTTGCAGTCTCTCGCTTGTGTAGGTTCTTTGCCTGCGCCGGGGTTAATCCGTGGACCACCGTGCGATCTTGATCCGGTCGGATCTACACGGTATAGTGAGTGTTATCTCACGAATTTGCCTGCGCCGGGGTTAATCCGTGGACCACCGTGCGATCTTGATCCGGTCGGATCTACACGGTATAGTGAGTGTTATCTCACGAAGGAAATAACAGCCGAGGGGATTATTTCGCCAAGGAAATAATAGCCCTAGTTATCGAAATCGACCAAGCGAAATCGAGACTCTTCTCAGGATCAAAGGCCAAGCTTTGATCCGGAGGAAAACCGTGTAGATCTCAGATCTGATCTCTCTCGAACTCCTGCCTTATTTGGCGTGGATGATCGCCAAGAACCAGATCTGGAAGTTGAGTCTTCAAAGTTTCGAAAGTTCAAGTCCAATTCTCAATCCAGCAGAGTTTCGGCTCCCAAAAAAGTCCAACCTTTAATCCATGAGTTTGCCCCCTCTATTTATAGGCTTCTGAAAGCGGATCTGGGTTCAGATCTGGGCCCAGATCCGTGGCTCCCATGACAGGTCCTTCTGCAAATATAGCCTATCATATCCAAAGTATTTCAGGCTCCTCTATAAAAGAAACGAGACTGAAACACTTTGGAGGGGGTATCTGTAGGCGTTAAAAATTGCCCATAGGTCCTCAAACACAGTGCAAGACAAGGAAAAGACGATAAACGTTATTATCCAAGTCAAAGGAATTCATCCAAAATCAGCAAGGCGACGAAGCGTACGCAAAACAAAGAAGCTGGAAGAATCACGAAACATTGCTTAGAAGCTTGAACAGTGCCGAGTCACCAAATGCTGACTCGCACAGTTCCGAGTCACCAGAAGCTGACTCGCATAGTTCCGAGTCACCAAATGCTGACTCGCACAGTTCCGAGTCACCAGAAGCTGACTCGCACAGTTCCGAGTCACCAGAAGCTGACTCGCACAGTTCCGAGTCACCAGAAGCTGACTCGCACAGTTCCGAGTCACCAGAAGCTGACTCGCACATTTCCGAGTCACCAGGACTCTTGTTGGATACAAAACCTCCCCAAACACGGATTTCGATGATTTTTAAGGATTCTTTCGTCCCAAAACCTCTCCAACTGCTCTGAGGTTATCCATAAACACGTTTAGACAGTTATAAACCGCAGATAACGTTTAAACATCAATTCCTACTAGGAGACACATCTCAAAAAGCCTATAAATAGAAGCCTAAGGTCTTCTTTCAAGGGGATCGGAGATCTGAGATTAAGAAGGCGAGGTGCTGTCAAATTGACCAGTCAACCACGAATTTCAGAGGAGAATCATCAGAGCTTAGCGAACACTTTCATAAAGAAAGCCCCTTCGAAAGGTTTGTGATTCTTTTCCCTTCTTTCCTCCGGATTAAACTTGGTTTTAATCTCGAGAAGAGCCACAATCTCGCTTGGTCGGGATTGTCGCTTCCGTAATTGTTTCCCTCGTGAAACAAGAGCGTAATTATATTGTCGATCGGCTTTGGTCTACGGCGGTCCACGGATAAACCCCGGCACAGGCAAAGACCCCACGCAAGCAGAAGACCGATAAACGATCTCTGCGTTTGTTTTGACGAGAGTTATAACTTTTTGTTTTCATTGTGTAAAAGTCTTATAAAAAGACAATCTTTTTTTTGTTTTTATTGTAACGATCGAAGTTGTAATGAATACCGCAATGAATACATTAACTTTCGACGCAAACAAACTAGCGACCACAGTGGGAGCCGACAGCTTTTCTGCAAAAGCTGTAGTGTCGCAACCAAAGATCGTCATACCGATCAACGAGGAGGTCGAGTACGAGTTCGACCAAACCAAATATGAAGAGTACTTATCCTCCTCCTCCCGATCATCCTGCCCTCGTAGGAGTAGGAGAAACTCCACAAGGAAAGGTCGAGGACATTTGGATTTGAAGGTTCAAAATCAAGAACCTCATCCCGCAGCGGTTCAAAAGACTCTTTGTGAAGCTGAAAGAGGGCGCGTCAAAGACGGCGTCAACGCCTAGCACGCCAATTGGCCAAGGCCTCCGAGCCGGTGGATGGAATCCGCTACGAAGCGGATCTGAAGTCTAGAGGACGCCAACAGGCACAGCAGCGACTTAGCGATTAGCCTAAACCAACGATAAATGAATGGGTCCCCGTGAAGAGGACACGTTCCACTCTTAAAGAACGAACCGAGAAGCGCCACGCTTTACTTGCGCACGCAAGAATCCTGGTACAAGAGGCCAAGAAACTACAAACAAGTACTGCAGACTTTAAACTGATGAAACCACGTCAAATCTGGAGGCCAAAATCCAGAACAAAGCCCGAAAAAACCGAGGCACAGGCTGCTGGCTCGGCCAAGGCCGAGTCGCCAAACGCTGGCTCGGCCAAGGCCGAGTCACCAATTGCTGACCTGCGAGCTGGTTCATCTCTGTCTGCAGAAATTTCGCCTCCTGCGACCAGCTTCAAGTCTCCGACAGCTCCTGCTTTTGTTCCAATGACTTCCTCACCTCCTGTAAAACCCCACGGCGGCGTGGACTCATCCCGAGTTAAAATGAGCATTACGGATCGTCTCGGCCCTTTGTATAAAAATAAACCCCGCTTGATTGGTCAAAATGGGGGACGGGAGCAAGTCTCCAGTAACTCAAAAACTCCTCATACAGAGAGAGTACCAGTAACCGCTCGCCTTGGGCTACGGGTAGAAGTTCGAGATTCTGTTGAACCCTCACGCGTGCGAAGGCGAGTTTTCAAACGAGCGACTCTTGAAAATAATGACATAGCGATATGCCCTCAAAGAGATATATCCTCAAAGAGAGTTTTATTCGTCAGAAGAAGACGATGTTAGAATAAGAGGGTTATGCCAACACAAGATAGGTGGCTCCGATAATAATATCGATGAGCTGTACTATCAGACTGGGGGTATGAGTAAATCTCGGAAGAGAAACTCCCGAGAAAGGGATTCTCGTTGTCCTTGTACTAAACTCATCAAGGCAGTATTAGCAGAATGTAACTGTTCCAAGACTGCCTCGCAAAGGATTTTAGTGTTTGAAAGACTTTCTACAGAAACGGAGAGAAACAAATCAAGACATTTCCGTAAATGAAAGCCACCCGTTCGCGAACGTGAACTCTCGGAATTCACGATTAATATGGCAGAAAAAGGAAAGTCCACGCGGCGCTACAACCCTGAGCCCTTTTCACAAATGTCCAAACGTTTAACTCGGCTGCAAACCGGGGCTATAAGGCCTAGGGATTACAATTACAACAGGATCCAGAGAAGACAATCCTCAGACGAAGAAGCGTCGGATGCTAACTCAGCGATTGCTTCAGATGCTACTGTATCCAGTACAGGACAGTCTCGAGGGTCATTTATGATCACCACTGAACAGATGGCTCAACTTCTTCAAGAAGCTTTGGCCAAGCAAAAAGAGGATTTCAAAATTGAAATGGAGATGGCTGTACAACGTGTTAAAGATTTACACGCACAACAACTCCAACAGCTGACAAACCAGCGCGGTGAATCTAGTCGTCGTCCGACCGCTAATCAGATAGATAGCGACTCAGAGGTAGAAGAAAATCTTAACATCGAGACTCCCCGCGAGAACAGGAATACGGAAGGCGTTCTTAACGCTGGGGGTGGTATCAATATCCATCCCCAAAACCGCCAAAAGAGTGAGGTAGGCGAAGATCTTAAGATGAAAGACTTGGAAAGCAAAATCAATGCTTTGATGTCTGCCCAAGAAGTAAAAAAGACTGGCATTCCGTGTCCCTACCCGAGGGAGTGGGACTCCATTCCATACCCACCGAAGTTCAATTTGATCAACTTCACACCATTCGATGGAAGGGGCTCCCCTACCCAACACTTGATTTATTTCAAGTCTCACCTGGGGATCATTTCAGGTAACGAACCTCTAATGGTACGATCGTTCGTAGGAACCCTTCGCGCTGCTGCATTTGATTGGTACCGCCGGCTTAAACCGGGAAGTATCACTACATGGGACGATATGGAAAGCATGTTTCTCGCTAATTTCTTCGACGATGACACGGAGGTGTCAATCGGGACGCTCTTTGAAGAAAAGCAGAAGGATGGAGAACTCGTGGAAAACTTTGTTAAACGCTTCCGGAACAAGGCAATGAACTGCCGAGATCCGGTCACGGAGGAGTTCATACTCCAGACGTGCCATAATAATCTTTCCATAGATGTATTAGAAGCTATGGGAACAGCACCGTCCAAAACGTGGAAGGATCTGAAGGTCCGAGGGGAGCAAGCTGAGCGATTCCTCCGAAGGAAGAAAGCCGAGAGGGGTCAATCAACAACTAAGCCTCCGAATTCTAACTTTGCCTCTCGTGGCAAAGGCAAATCACCTGCAACAGCTGTTGACGCTAACCAGACGTCGCAAAAGCAACTCCGAAAACAGCAAAAGACTTCGGGTCCGAGACTCCAAAAAGAGTACTCTTTCAAGGACGAAGACGTTCCAGCCATCTTCGAATCCCTCCTTGGAAGCAACAAGATCAAGCTACCACCTATCACAAATCAGGAGGAAGCTGACAACACTACGGACCCGAAGTACTGTGCATACCACAGGAAGGTCGTTCATCCCACTAAGGATTGCTTTGCTCTCAAGAATAGCATTCAGACCTTGATTGAAGCCGGCGTCATATCGCTCAGATAAGCCAAATAAGAACGAGGAAACTCCAAAGAGTATACGAGTATAAACTGTTTCTCAATCCTCCAACAGGTGCAAGAGGTTAAACTGCTCCCTGCATCCTCCAACAGGTGCAAGAGGTTAAACTGCTCCCTGCATACTCCAATAGGTATATGAGTCTAAACTGTTTCCCCACTTTTGACGGGAAGTTCCTGGAGAATATTAAGCTAATATTCTTAAGGATAACCCGGTTAAGTAACTGATAATAATGTCCGAACCAGTTCCGCAGAGGAAACTGGGGGTGGACGATTTATGTAACGGGAAGTTCCCAAAACCACAGCAATGTAATGAATAAGAACTCCCATTCAAATTCTCACCGTGTCTGTGCACTCAACACTCTCTCTGTTAGAGTCTGGACGTAAAGTTCCCAATTGGTCAAACCTTCATACAGTTAGGACCAAAACCAAAATCTCCTCTCGATTCCTTCAATGAACGAGAGGACCCAGTTTTGTAAGAAAGCTGGGAGTGGATAATTCGTGTAACGGGAAGTTCCCAAAAGAATTTTAATATTCTTAGGGATAACCCGATCGACATGAACAAAGTGATGAACACTAAATCTCTCACCGATCAGACTAATTGACGGTGGGACCGTTAAATTCGATCAAGTTTAATCCCATTCAAATTCTCACCGCGTCTGTGCACTCAACACTTTCATAGTTAGAGTCCGAGAGGTCCACTTTCAAATCGAGTGATCAAACCTTCCTACAGTTAGGGTCATCTCAAACTCCTGTTTGGCCAAACCTTCCTACAGTTAGGGTCAAAACCATAATTCACTCTCGATAAATGAGAAATTCACATTTAGTTCGGTAATCAAACCTTCCGACAGTTAGGGTTATCCGAATCTTTTCGATTCTCGGAGTGGAGATCCCACTCTCAGTTTCACCTTTCCGGATTCTGGGGGTGGAGATCCCACCTCGAGTCTCCTTTCCAGTTGAAGATAGAATATAAAATTCTTCTTCTTCATTGTCGGGAGATAGAATATAAAATTCTTCCTCTCCCATTTCGGGTTCGTCTTTGCCCCAAGAGAAGACACCACCTTTTTCAAATCCCAAAATCTGTGCCTCACAGGTACAGGGAATTTTATCCCGAATCCTAAGTAGGGATAAGTCAACGCCTAACACGCGTTGCCGGTTTAGTCTTTTTCCGTACAAAAAGACACCAGAGTTCGATTCTGGGGTATTCTATCCTGAAACCTAAGCAAGGATAAGTCTGTGCCTAACCCGCGCTGCCGGTTAGTTCTTAACCGTTGAAAAGAACATCCGTCCACATATTCAACATTGTGGCAGGTTGTTATTAATAACACCAAAATCCATGCCTTACACGCATGGGGAATTTCATCCTGAATCCTAAGAAAGGATATGCCGACGCCTAACACGCGTCGCCGGTTTAGTCTTTTACCGATTGAAAAAGACACCAGAGTTCGATTCTGGGGTATCTCATCCCGAAGCCTAAGTAGGGATAAGTCAACGTCTAATACACGTTGCTGGGTAGCCTATTCCCATAACAATGGTAAAGCCTATGTATTCAACATCATAGCACAAAGTCTAAGAGAATTCACTCTCTTAGCACAACGTTACATGCGGAACGGATTTAGACAATCCGCATGCTAGCCCGACTCAAACGGTAGTCGGTAAAGGCTAATCAAATCCGTTAAAGGCTTGGGGTTAGCCAAAAATCCTAAAGTCAACGCCTAACACGCGTCGCCGGGTAGTCTATTCCCGTGAGAAAGACGAAGTCTACGTATTCAATATCGTAGCACTAAAAGGGTTAACTCTTTTAGCTTAACGTCACATGCGGAACGGACTTGAACAATCCGCATGCTAGCCCGACTCAAACGGTAGTCGGTAAAGGCTCATCAAACCCGTTAATGGCTGAGGGTTTGCCAAAAATCCTATAAATACGAAAGTCACTGACGCATCAGCTCCATTAGTTGGTCTCGTGACTTGAGCATCCAACGACGTTCGAAACCCTAAGGTCAACGCCGGACAACGCGTAACCCTAGGTCAACGCCAGTCAACGCGTTGCGAGCAAAAATTCAACGTACGACGTTCGAAACCCTAGGGTCAACGCCGGTCAACGCGTGATCCTAGGTCAACGCCAGTCAACGCGTTGCGAGCAAAAATTCAACGTACGACGTTCAAAACCCTAAGGTCAACGCCGGACAACGCGTGACCCTAGGTCAACGCCTATCAATGCGTTGCAATGAAAGAACTAACACTCCGAAGAGTATATGAGTATAAACTGCTCCTCAATCCTCCAACAGTGCATGAGGTTAAACTGCTTCTTAAATACTCCAATAAGGTATATGAGTATAAACTGTTCCCTAATTTTTTGAGAAGTTCCTGGAGAATGTTTTTCTTAAGGATAACTCAACAATACGACGCCGGACAACGCGTTGCAGATAAAGACTCGACGCCAACAATCGATGGTCAGCTAAATCAGGAACCGACTTCAAAGTTCAAAATTCCGACAACGGTCAGACAATAAATGCAGCACCGAAACTCTCTCAAGCATTCGACAAAGCACCGGATAGCCTGGAGAATTAAAGGAATCAAGAACGGAAGTCATTCCAAGGTCCCATTACACCGACTGAAGGTTGGGACAAGCATATCCAAAGTATTCCAGACTCTTCTATAAAAGAACGAGACTGAAATACTTTGGAGGGGGTATCTGTAGGCATATAAAATTGCTTATAGGTCCCTTAGCTCAGCTCGGCACAAACCGACAAACCAACGAGGCAACGAGATTGACTAATCGCACGCAAGCAACGGAATACGTCCATTCGCGTGCGGGATCAAGCCAAGTGTTCGAAGAGTCAACGAGTCATCCAACCAAGGGCATACTCGGACGAATCACGATCGAATCAAGATCGGTTTCGGACTCGAACTCAGAAGTGGATTTACTGCCAAATCAGGAATCCGACTTACTGCCAAATCAGGAATCAAATCAGAGTCTGGATCAACCGAATCACGGACAGAACCCAAAGGTGGAAAACAGCAGAAAACCAAACACCCGGAGGGGCTCGGAAACCAAGTCACCGAGGCGGCTCACCGAGCCACCAAGGTGGCTCGGTGGCCGAGCCACCAAGTGGTGGCTCGGCCGAGCCACCTAAGTGGCTCGGTGGCCGAGCCACCTTGGGGTGGCTCGGCCACCTCCGAGCCACCAAATGGTGGCTCGGAGGCCGAGCCACCTCCTTGGTGGCTCGGCGGCCACCAAGGTGGCTCGGCCACCACCGAGCCACCGCCAAGAGGTGGCTCGTGGGCGAGCACCGAAGGTGCGCCGAGCCACGCCTATTGTGGCTCAGTTGCCGCCAGCCACTTGTGGCCGGGCCACCCTGTGGGCCCAAGGACATAGTGGGAGGGTAGCTTATTAAATGTAGGCCGCTATAAAATCTGCTTAAAGGTCCTTGACACAGGCTACGGCGCGATGATTCGGACAAATCGGAGAAGCGTTC
>NC_033796.1:57960553-58021182 GCF_001876935.1 Asparagus officinalis
CAAGCCGCCAACAATGGAATGGGTCCGTGTCAAACGGAACCGATCAACGCTGGAGGAGCGCATTCACAAACGCCACGCAATGTAAGCACAAGCACGGGCTCAAGTCCAAGAAGCCCATAGAAGACTGCCGAAGGAGGTGGCCAAGAAGCCGCCACCAACCCGCCAAGTATGGAAGCCGAAGCCTGAAGCGGCGATTCAGGCTAAGGCAAAATCGTTGCAGCCTTCGAAGCAAGGTCAACCTCCGGCGAATCAACCAAAGTCGCCGGTAATCCCAGTAGCTACTCCAGGAGATCCCGTGGAATCATCCCGAAGGAGAAAGTCAGTCTTGGAGTGCCTCGGTCCAATTCCCGACGAGAGAGGCAAACCTCCAGTCCAAGAACGTTTGGGCCCGATGAAGAAGCCCCGAACGACTCAACACGCTGGGGGTCGCCGTCACCTCCAACGTGATAAAGAAATCAGGGCAGCTATGCGCACCAATTTGCGCATTGAAGTCCAAGAGCCCGCTGAGAACTCATGCCCAAAAAGGCATATTTCGAGGCGCGTAAATTTTGAAAGCCCAAAGAAGGTAGTTCGCTCTCAGAAGGAAACGTTATCGTCTGATGATGATTACGTTATACCTGAGAAATCGTGCCAACACATGATAGGTTGCTCCGACTTTCAAACGGAAGAGATGTACTATCGTGATGGGAGCACGAGGAAAACCAGGAAGAGGAGTCCCCGAGGACCGGAAACTCAATGCCCCTGTTCCAAACTCATTCGGGAAGTATTGTCTGAGGGCAACTGCATCAAGGCGGTCCCCGAAAGAGTTTCAGTTTTTGAAAGGCTCAGTACCGAAACGCTGAAACCAAGGCATAGGCGTTTCCAACAAAGAAGAATGGTGGTTGAAGATGGAGAATTTCCGAGGGTCACCACCAACATGACCAGCAAAAGGGCATCGACACGGGATAATCCCGAGTCAATTCCGCCAATACCCCGGTATCTAACTCGTCTGCAGTCTAGAGCTATCATACGAGGAACTTATGGTAGGGTTCAGACAAGATTACCTTCAGAAGATGAAGAATCGGATTCCTGCTCTGCCGTCGCACAAGATTACCGTCAGAAGATGAAGAATCAGATTCCTGCTCTACTGTCGTATCTGACAATACGGTGTCCAGCGAAGGACACCCCCGCGAGTCATTCATGATAAGCGCGGAACAAGTGGCCAAGATGCTCGAAGAAGCCATGGCTAAACAGCAAGAGAGCTTCAGGTTCGAAATGCAGATGGCCATGCAGAGTATGAGAGAAATGCATGAGCAACAAATTCAGGCACTGACGAACCAGCAAGGTGAACCAAGCCGCCGTAACCAGGTCGTTCAGGAAGAGGAGCACACGGATACGGATGAAGCTCACAATGCCAATGATCCTCCCGTCAATGCAGGGGGTGGTAATGAGGATGCTAGTCGTAATGCCACACTTCCGCCTCAGAATCGTGCTAACGAAAACACAGGCGAAAGTCTGAAGATCAAGAACCTCGAGAGCAAAATCAACACATTGATCTCCGCTCAAGAGACGAAGAAAACAGGCATTCCCTGTCCATACCCAAGAGAGTGGGAATCGATCCCATATCCGGCGAAGTTCAACCTAATTAACTTCACGTCGTTTGATGGGAAGGGTTCGCCCACTCAGCATGTGATTTAGCTCGCGATTAGTTCGACAAATAAGGAAAATTGTAATCTTTACTTTGTTTTCTTTGATTTTTCATTGTAACCGGATCTTATAAAAAGACCGGATCTTTGTAACGCATAAAGTTGTTAACTGAGATAGCAATGATATCAACAATGAAGAAAGCTACGATTTTTCCCGCGAACAATCTGGCGACCACAGTGGGAGCCAACAGCTTTACTGCCGAAGCTGTCGCGTCGCAGCCGCGGATCCCGATCCCGGTCGAGGAGGAGGTCGAGTACGAATTCGACCAACAAAAGTTCGAGGAGTATCTGTCATCCTCGTCCGAATCCACCTCCCCTCGCAAGTCCAAGTCTCCAAAGCTCTCTTCCAAGAGAAAACTTCGTTGGTACGAAGAAGTTGAAGCTGCCAACGAAGATCTCGCCCCGTTTGATGCCGAAGCTGCATCGGGTGAGATCTCTCCTTCCAACCAGGTCAGATCTGCTCTGGCCGAATCTTCCGTTGCCGAGGGCGTAGTGACTCTCTCAAAGAGAGCCCGCCAAAGGCAACGTCAGCGCCTTGCGAAACAAATCGCAAAGGCAATGGAATCTGTGGACGGGATCCGTTACAACACGGATCTGAAGAACAGAAGAGGCGAACGACCTCAACAACCAATGAATGGCAACTCCTCCAAGCCACCAACGAACGAATGGATCCGTGTCAAACGGAACCGTTCAACGCTGGAGGATCGCATTCAGAAGCGCCGCGCACTCTCAGCACAAGCACGAGCTCAAGTTCAAGAAGCCCGTAGAAGGTGGCAGAATGGAGTAGCCAAGAAATCACCACTAACTCACAAAATATGGAGGCCAAAGTCCAAAGTGGTGAGTCAGGCCGAGGATCGACCTTTACAGCCTTCAAAACGAGTTCAACCTCCCGAACCATCCCGAGGAAGGAGGTCAATCTTGGAGCGCCTCGGTCCAATTCCCGACGAGCGCAACGAAGTCCATGAACGCTCGGGCCCGATGAAGAGGCTCCGAACTAATCAACATGCTGGGGGTCGACACAACCCTCAACATGACAAAGAGTTTACGGCACCCAAGCGCACTACCTTGCGCATCGAAGTTCGGGAGCCCGCTGAGAATTCATGTCTACAAAGGCGTGTTTCGAGGCGAGTGACTCTCGGAAGTCCAAATAAGGCAGTTTGCTCTCAGAAGGAAACGTTGTCATCCGAGGATGATAACGTTATACCTGGGAAATCATGCCAACACGCGATAGGTTACTCCGATCAAATGGACGAGTTGTACTATCGTGCTGGGGGTACGAACAAAACAAGAAAAAGAAGCCCTCAAGGGCTCGAAACTCAGTGCCCATGTGCCAAGCTCATTCGGGTAGTACTGTCTCAATGCAACTGCATCAAGGGAGTCCCCGAGAGAATTTCAGTGTTCGAAAGGCTCGGCACCGAAACGCCAAAACCAAGGCATAGGCGCTTCCGGCAAAGAAGAACAGTGGTTAAGGATGGAGAATTTCCGAAGGTCACCGCCAACATGACCAGCAAAGAGACATCGACACAGATTGATCTCAAATCGTTTCTGGAAGCGTCCCGGCGTGTAACCCGTCTGCAGTCCGGAGCCATCGCACGAGGAACTTATGGTAGGGTTCGGATAAGATTGCCTTCGGAAGATGAAGAATCGGATTCCTGCTCTGCTGTCGCATCGGACAATACAGTGTCCAGCGAAGGACAACCCCGCGAGTCATTCATGATAGGCGCGGAAGAAATGGCCAAAATGCTTGAAGACGCTTTGGCTAAGCAGAAAGAAAGTTTTAAATTCGAGATGGAGACGGCCATGCAGCAGATGAGAGAGATGCATGAACAGCAAATCCAAGCATTCAGGAACCAACAAGGTGAACCAAGCCACCGTAACCAGGTTGCTCAGGAAAAGGAGCACGCGGATGGGGATGAAGCTCACAATGCCAATAACCCTCCCATCAATGCAGGGGGTGGTAGTGAGGATGCCAACGGGGATACAAGTGAAGACTTGAAGATCAAAAGCCTCGAGAGTAAAATCAATACGTTGCTGTCTGCTCAAGAGGTAAAGAAAACGGGCATTCCTTGTCCATACCCGAGGGAATGGGAATCAATCCCCTATCCGGCGAAGTTTAGTCTAATCAACTTCACGCCGTTCGATGGAAGGGGTTCCCCCACCCAGCATTTGATTTATTTCAAATCGCACCTGGGTGCTATCTCTGGGAACGAGCCTCTGATGGTGCGGTCATTCGTCGGCACTCTTCGCGGAGCTGCCTTCGATTGGTATCGTCGCCTCAAGCCAGGAAGCGTGAACAGCTGGGATGACATGGAGACGAAGTTCCTTGCAAATTTCTTCGACGACGACACCGAGATCTCTATCGGATCGTTGCTCGACGAGAAACAAAAAGACGGGGAGTTAGTCGACACCTTCGTCAAAAGGTTCCGGAACAAGGCGATGAATTGCCGGGACCCGATCACCGAGGAATTCATTCTCCAGACTTGCCACAACAACCTCGCATTGGACGTATTGGAGGCAATGGGGACAGCACCGTCTGACACTTGGAAGGATCTGAAGGTGCGCGGTGAACAAGCCGAACGCTTCCTTAAAAGGAAGAAGGCCGAAAGGAACCAACCGACGGTTAATCTGCTGGACTCAAACTTCGCTTCCCGTGGTAAGGGCAAAGCACCTGCAGCTGCTGGTGGTGCTAATCAAGCGTCACAACAGCAATCCCGAAGGCAGCAGAAGACTTCGGGTCCGAGACTCCAGAGAGAGTATTCCTTCAAGGACGAAGACGTTCCAACCATCTTCGAATCGCTCCTCGAAGGCAACAAGATCAAGCTACCACCTATCACGAATCAGGAGGAAGCTGATAACACTACGGACCCAAAGTACTGTGCATACCACAGAAGGGTTGTTCATCCCACCAAGGATTGCTTTGCTCTCAGGAATAGCATTCAGACCTTGGTCGAAGCCGGCGTTATAACGCTAAGGTAAGCCAAATAAAAACGGCAAAACTCCGACCGGTATAAGAGTATAAACTGCTTCCTAAAACTCCAAAGAGTATACGAGTATAAACTGTTTCTCAACACTCCGAAAAGTATACGAGTATAAACTGCTTCTTAAAACTCCAATAGGTATATGAGTCTAAACTGTTTCCCCACTTTTGACGGGAAGTTCCTGGAGAATATTAAGCTAATATTCTTAAGGATAACCCGGTTAGTTAACTGATAATAATGTCCGAACCAGTTCCGCAGAGGAAACTGGGGGTGGACGATTTATGTAACGGGAAGTTCCCAAAACCACAGCAATGTAATGAATAAGGACTCCCATTCAAGTTCTCACTGTGTCTGTGCACTCAACACTCTCTCTGTTAGGACCACAGTCAAAATCCCCTCTCGATTCCTCCAATGAACGAGAGGTCCACCTTTAAATTAAGTGATCAAACCTTCCTATAGTTAGGGTCACCTCAAACTCTCGCTTGGTCAAACCTTCCTACAGTTAGGACCAAAACCACGATTTACTCTCGATAAACGAGAAATTCATCTTTAGTTCGGTAATCAAACCTTCCGACAGTTAGGGTTATCCGAATCTTTTCGATTCTTGGAGTGGAGATCCCACTCTCAGTTTAGTTTTACCTTTCCGGATTCTGGGGGTGGAGATCCCACCTCGAGTCTCCTTTCCAACTGAAGTTAGAATATAAAATAATTCTTCTTCAGTGTCGGGAGATAGAATATAAAATTCTTCCTTTCCCACACCAACCCTTTTCCAAGAATTTAGGATTCATCATAGGAAGTTTATCCCGAATCCTAAGCAGGGATAAGTCTGCGCCTAACACGCGCTGCCGGTTTAGTCTTTTTCCGTAGAAAA
This sequence comes from Asparagus officinalis, assembly GCF_001876935.1. NCBI lineage: Eukaryota > Viridiplantae > Streptophyta > Magnoliopsida > Asparagales > Asparagaceae > Asparagus > Asparagus officinalis. The sequence goes on from NC_033796.1 coordinate 57,966,088, forward strand.
AGACACCAGAGTTCGATTCTGGGGTATTCTATCCTGAAACCTAAGCAGGGATAAGTCTGCGCCTAACCCGCGCTACCGGTTAGTTCTTAGCCGTTAAAAAGAACACCCGTTCACATATTTAACATTGTGGCAGGTTGTTATTAATAACACCAAAATCCATGCCTTACACGCGTGGGGAATTTCATCCTGAATCCTAAGAAAGGATATGCCGACGCCTAACACGCGCTGCCGGTTTAGTCTTTTTCCGCAGAAAAAGACACCAGAGTTCGATTCTGGGGTATTCTGTCCTGAAACCTAAGCAGGGATAAGTCTGCGCTTAATCCGTGCTGCCGGTTAATTCTTAACCGTTAAAAAGAATACCCGTCCGCATATTCAACATTGTGGCAGGTTGTTATTAATAACACCAAAATCCATGCCTTACACGCGCGGGGAATTTCATCCTGAATCCTAAGAAAGGATATGCCGACGCCTAACACGCGCCGCCGGTTTAGTCTTTCTCCGTAGAAAAAGACACCAGAGTTCGATTCTAGGGTATTCTATCCTAAAACCTAAGCAAGGATAAGTCTGCGCTTAACCCGCGCTGCCTATTCCCGTAACAATGGCGAAGTCTACGTATTCGAAGTCGTAGCATCAAGTCTAAGGGATTTCATTCCTTTAGCACAACGTTACATGCGGAACGGATTCCGATAATCCGCATGCTAGCCCGACTCAAACGGTAGTCGGTAAAGGCTAATCAAACCCGTTAAAGGCTGGGGGTTAGCCAAGAATCCTAAAGTCAACACCTAACACGTGTCGCCGGGTAGCCTATTCCCGTAACAATGGCGAAGTCTATGTATTCGACATCATAGCACAAAGTCTCGGAGAATTCAATCTTCGAGCATAACGTTACATGCGAACGGATTTAAACAATCCGCATGCTAGCCCGACTCAAATGGTAGTCGGTAAAGGCTCATCAAACCCGTTGAGGGCGAGGGTTTGCCAAAAATCCTATGAGTATTGTGGTCAATCATTTCAAATGGAATGACGATCATAATAAAGACGAAAGCAAGTTTCACTAAGAGAATCAAAAGTCAAAGTGTTCAGCAAACAAAATCATACATCAAGACCATGACCGAAAATCTGCCGACTGATCTTAGAAAGCTTCTCATCATAAGCTTGCCTAAGTTCAGCCCTGATGGACTCCTCGGTGGTGGCTGAAGTCCTCGCAGCAATCTCTTCTGTCTCGGGCTGATCTATCTGGGTCTCACAAGAAGCGATGGAAGAATCAAGCTCGTCAAGTGAGGATGATTTAGTAGCAAGGTTAGCCTCAACTCGATCTATTCGGCCCCGCTGCACCTGAATCTCGAGCTCAGCAACCATCCGAGTACTGCGCCATGACTGTAAGCGAGTATCCAACTCAGCAGCAATGAATGAAGAGGCACCTGCGTCCCGGAGCTCGTGAAACATCTGAAGCTCACGCTCTAAGCAGTCAAGGTCATCGAATATAACTCTCGCCAGATCCGGGTATCCCGCATCCCTTATTAAACTTATTTTGGAATCAAGGAATGGTTTAAACTGGCGAAGGGAAAGTCCGTCGTGGAGGAGTTTGCCAAGCATGATATTCATAAAGGAGAAGAAAGAGCGGACTTCTACGCAGATGACGATCTTCTCAGGGTCATTGTCCGATAACAACTCCTTCACGAGGACATGAAGCTGAGAAGAAATCCCTACATAAAAAGGAGAAATCTTTCAAGAGGCCATAATAAGGAAATAGAGGATATTCGTCAGTTGCTTAATTTATACCTCCTTCCCCTTGAGTCACTGGGGGTAGCGGAGGTGTGATGGCTGTAGGTGCATCAACAGGTGGAGTTGGTCTCACAGCCGGCTCAACAGGATCAGTCTTGGCAAAAGCTCCTGTTAAGCACAAAACAGAACGATCAGACACATCACATTATAGCTGCGTTAGTCAAAAAATTGGCTAGTCCTATAATTAACTCGAGAAGAGGCACATACCTTCAAAAGAACCATTCTCGGGATCCTGAGGGAGTACGGGCTCAGGAAACATATCCTCGGGCAGCGGGCCATCGATCTGAGGAGAGTCATACATGAAGTGGAACATAGAAGTGTCTGCAGGCAAACCTGCCTCGTCGAAATCGTCAATCGAAAAATCTGACACAAAGAAATCCTCCCTAAAGTCGGCGGCTTCTGCAGGTTTTTCTACCTGGTAAGGTGAGTCAGGCTCACCAGAAGATACAAACTCATGAGGAGCAGGATCGAAACTCATCTCCCCTTCCTCGCGCTCTCCTGCATATAATGGGAAAGCATGAGCCTAAACGATCAAGAGAATGATCTATAGAGTAGATGTTACCTCTGTCGCTAGCAGGATCATCACCAGCCAAGTCCATCTCAGATGCCCGCGAATCTGCAGGCGGCTTATGGGCTAGTCTCTTCCGCCTATCAGCACGGACAGTAGTCGAAGGTCTTGCCCGGGCGAAAGGACGGAATTCCTCTTCACTGTTTGTCGCTGTCCCTGAAATATCAGATAGTGGTCAGGACTGACAATTCGGAAATGCAGAAAGAAAAGATGGGTGACTAACCTCGCTCGAAATCTGCCTCGTAGTCTTCAGGATCTCCGCCTGAAGCCTCTTCAGCAGAACTAAAGACCCTATGACCTTCTGCATCAAGTCGGCGGGTCTTGCCCCGCGCCCTCTGTGACCGAGCACTGTCCCAGATCATATGAGAATCAATCTGAGAGGCTTCTTCGGCCACCAACTCTTCAATAGGTTTCACAGGGACAGTCTTATTAGCTGCTAATAACCACCTGCAGCTCAAGAAAGTGAGGTTCAACTGTCGCTCAGTACCCGGGAGACTGAACCTAGCACCAGTGCAGCCTGTCACGGTCCACAACCATGCACGAAGACCGTCCACCAGACCTCCATGAGCCCGAAGCTGCTGGCGCGGGTTCCCGACATAAAGCTGGTCATAACCAAACTAGCGAGCGAATCGGCAGGGTAGATACGGCTCTATAAAACACTGATTCCCCAATCAGAAAGTCAAGTAGCCCGGCCTGATGTTCACTAGCCAATTAAAGCAGCCGATATCTAAATAAGTGCGATACTCCCTCGGCTTCTCCTCATCAATCAAACACTCGCCATACCGAATGGAGAACTGCGGAAAGCAAGTGGAGAATGTCCAGCACTTGTGGACCTGTAACTGCCTCCTGATATCAAAGAATCCTCGGCCTTCCCACTCGCCATTCTCAAGCAGCTGTAGTAAGGGAACAGAGTGGTCCATGTCATGCGGTACCGACATCATGTCAGAACGATGAAGGACGAACCAAGCCATCAAATAAACATACGGAAGCTCCACCTTAGTGGTAGGAATCTGAGTCGGCGATTCCTTCTCCTCCCGTGTAAAAGCGCCAGAAATTTGTCGAAGCCCTCGATGAATGTTAGCCACCATCACCAGAAGAAGGGAAAGTTCATTTCTGTAGGAAAGTTGAACCGCAGGGTAGAGCACTTCCAGTGGCAGAGCGTCACCAGACTGATACGGGACCACGCATTTCTTTAACCAGATAGCGAGGTAACCGGCAAGAAGAGTCATCGGACGAATCGGTGCGGTCGCATGACATAAGAATGATCTGAATTTAGTCCCTGCAAGAAAGCCACTCTCAGGACTGCTAATGGTATAGGAGTGGACGTCAGTCTTCTTCAGCAGCTCATTAACCTCTGAAGGAGTCAGCGGTGCCAGTTCACAAATAGCTTTGCCAGAATGGATCTCTAGATTCCTGAACAAATATGATGCGAATTGCTTCAGGCTCACATTTGATTTGGTCCTCTTCGCTAGGGGTTTAGACTGCGCCAAAGCAATGTGATAGTGACAAGTGAGGTCCCATAAGGTCTCGTAGCGGTCGGGCATGCGATCCTTCAGCTGACTCAGTTCATGGTTGGAAGGAAAATACTCCTGGTATAACATCTGACCCATGGGCAAACCAGAAATCTTATGCATCTCATGAAGAGCCAAACCCAACTCTCCGTGCCTAGTCAGAAAGGTGTTCGAATCCGGATTATAAAGCTCGCATAAGGCAAAGAAATGCTTCGCACTAACGGGTAAACCATGCATGGTGGCACGAATGGCTGCATAAAGACCGCAAGCATGCAACTCCTCGCTCCATCGACTCAAGACGTACTTCGTCATACGAGCCCACCAAAACCTGTCCAAAGAATGGACCCAACCATAGAATCTGTGGCGCGGCGCAGGCATCTCCCGTCCTAAGTTAGCGAGGCGATTCCTCAAAGTGGAAGCAGAGGCAAGGAACTCGTTACGGGGCGGTGCATCTAGTCCCAGCACTCCAGGACGCAGTCCAACAATATGATTCCTACTCGAACCAGGAACTGCCTGACGAGTAATGTAGCCGCAATGAACGCTCTCATGCTCCTCTGTCAAGCACCACGACATCTCCCGTTTCACAGCCTGACGCCTAAACTCAGTCAAAGAACGATGTCGAGGAATCTTCGGCAAATACAGGAAACTACTGCCAGCCTTATGAAGCCACTGCTCGGCGTCAATAAACGCTGCATCGGGATCTCTGACAGAATCACCAAACAAAAAATCAGTCTTCCTGAGAGACTGAATGGAACTGGCGTCCTTCACAAGAGGTGCATCGGTAATCAACTGTCGAAGAGCTCGGTACCCACCTTCCTTCACCGCCTGGACAACCTCAGTCGATATGCCCAAAACGAACTGAGGAGTGACTGGGATAGGGGAAACATCGTCAGAGGTCGAATAATACTCGCCACGACGCCCGTATACTGCGTGAGATGAGAACGCTCCAGAAGGGTATTCAACTGAGAACAAGCAATTAAACGTTTGTTAATTCCAGTTATAAAAGGAAATTGAACTCATCTTACGAAGGGGTAAGATAGAGTCATTGCCTTATAAAGGGTGTGACGTTTTGGCCACGTTGCGCCTTCATAAGATAGGGTATATCGACAATATATCCCTGCCTTATAAGGCACAACGCAGCGACAAAACGCCCCCTTTATTTATTATGAGATAGTGTTTTGACCAAGCAAAACATATCTTTGAAGCGTCGATCCTCACCAAGGAAAATCAAGGCTTTTTCTGGTTGCCTCACCAAGGAGAACAACGGGGAGTAAAAAAGAAAAAGGACCAATTTACAAATCAACGTGGGGTTAAAAGGACCAATTTGCAAATTTCCAAGAAAAAATGGACCAATTTGTAAATTTCCAGAAAAAGTAGCTCACCAGCGTAAGAGGGAGGCGCGCCATCATTCGGCGCGGTAGAGGATTGACCCCTCGCCATACGGGACATAGAGACCTGCAAGGTAAATTGAGGGATCAGATCTAGAAAAGGAAAAATCCCATTTTTTATCGCAATTCTACCCCTAAAAAGGCGAGCTTGAGGCATCAAATCACACCCTCAACCCTTATATGCGATCCCGCGACTCCATACACTAGATCAACCACACGCTTGAGGGGCCTGAGAGAAACTTTTTATTTGGAATTTTTTGGAGATTTCTCAGTCCAAGATTCAAAGGAAAGCCAGATCTAAGACAAATATCAAGGTTTGAAAGAGAATGGGTGCTCGAGGGAAGAGAAATCAAGAGGAGAGGGGGAGGGGTTCGGCCGGCCCTTGGGAGAAAAGAAAAGAAAAAGAAAAAGAAAAAAAGAAGAAAAAACCCCTTTTATAGCCTTGAACCAGATCTGGCTGAACCAGACCAGACCAGGGTTGAACCAGACCAAGCCAAATTGAGCCAGAATGAGCCAGAATGAGCCAGAATGAGCTAAATTGAGCCAGATTGAGCCTGGCTGGACCAGACCAGACCAGAATGAGCCAAATTGAGCCAGATTGAACCAGAATGAGCCAGTTTGAGCCAAATTGAACCAGTTTGAACCAAATTTGAACCAGAATTCAAATTGGAGCTGAATTAAGCATTGAAACGACTTTTGATCAACCTACGGTTCAGTCCTTCACCTATTTAACCCCTCTACCATATATTTGGAAGGGTCGGAGAGATTTTTGAACCCAAATACTGCCTTTTTGGCACATTTTTTGGGCCGGTTCAGATTATTCGAACCTAAAGAATACTCCAATAAGGTATACGAGTATAAACTATTCCCTCCTCTTTGTTGAGAAGTTTCTGGAGAATATTTTTCTAAAAATATTCTTAAGGATAACTTAACATAACTCCCAGGAGTGTATGAGTATAAACTAGACCTCCCCGCTCCAACTCCTTAAGAGCTTAAACTGTGTAGACTCCAAAATACTTACGAGTATAAACTGTGTTAAACGCCGGACAACGCGTCACAATGAAGATTCAAAGCCGTCAACCGATGGTCAATTTCATGTTGAAGCAACTAACTCGAGCTAAAAAGCCAGGAAATCAAGAATCGACTTCAAATTCAAAATTCCGACAAACGGTCAGGCAATAAATGCAGCACCGGAACCCTCTCAAGCATTCGACAAAGCACCGAATAGCCTGGAGGATTGAAGGAATCGAGAATAGAAGCTATTCCAAGAGCCTGTTACACCGATTGAAGGTTGGGACAGTCATATCCAAAGTATTCCAGACTCTTCTATAAAAGAACGAGACTGGAAAACTTTGGAGGGGGTATCTGTAGGCATATAAAATTGCTTATAGGTCCCTTGACACGGTTCAACATGAACTAATGAACCATCAGGCGACGTATCTAAGCACGAACGTTAGTCCACAACACCGAAGCCAAGTGACACGCAACGAAGCGGATTAACAAGGCTACGAAGCTGACGAACCGCATGTGAGCGACGGAATGAATCCACTCGCGTGCGGAATCAAACCAACGGTTCAGGGAGTCAACGAGTCATCCAACCATATAACGGATTCGAACTCAGACACCAAAGCCGATTTACTGCCTAATCGGGATCCAGACTTCCAAATCAGGATTCAGAACAAATCGGGGTTCAGAGCAACGCCACAGGCGAGTTCGGATGAATCACGATCGAGTCATGATCAGTTTTGGAATCAAACTCAGAGTCGGATTCATTGCCAAATCAGGAATCAAGTCAACGAATCAATTTCAGACCAATCAACCGCATAACCAAATCACGGACGAAGCGGATACAAAGACCGAAATAACCGAACGACGGACGCAAAACCCGGAGTGGCTCCGCCAAAGCCGAGCCACCCTGGGGTGGCTCGGCCAAGGCCGAGCCACCCTAGGGTGGCTCGGTGGCCGAGCCACCCTGGGGTGGCGGTGGCCGCCCAGATCTGTGCCAAATGCACAGATCTGGTTGCCTATAAATAGGCGGGGTCATTCATCATTTTAGAGGACTCTTGGAAGAACTTTTGGAGAGCCGAAACTCTGCCGGATTGAGACCTCATCTTGGAGTTTTTGAAGGCTTAAAGACTTGGACGTTCGGATCTGATTCTCGGCGAGCACCCGCATCACAAAAAGGCAGGAGTTCGAGAGGATCAAGATCTCAGATCTACGTTGTTACACTCCGGATCAAAGCTTGGTCTTTGATCCCGAGATTCGAGCGATTGTTTCCTTGGTGAAATAATCCCTCCGGCTATTATTTCCTTGGTGAAATAATACCCGTTATACTGCGTAGATCTGTTCGGATCTAGATCGCGCGGTGGTCCACGGCAAATAACCCCGGCGCAGGCAAACAACCCACCAAAGCGAGTGACCGAATAACAGGAGCTCGCGATTTGTTCGACGAAAGAGAAAAAGTTGTAATTTTTAATTTTCTTTATTTTTGATTTTCATTGTAACCGGATCTAAAAAAAAGACCGGATCTTCTGTAACCGAAAAAGCTGTTATTCAAGATAGCAATAGAATCAATGAAGAAAGCAACGATTTTTCGAGCGAACAATCTCAGATTGTTCGCGGGAAAAATCGTGTCTTTCTTCATTACTGATTCCATTGCTATCTTTAAATAACAACTTTTTGAGTTACAAAGATCCGGTCTTTTTATAAGATCCGGTTACAACGAAAATCAAAGAAAATAAAAGAAAAATTACAACTTTCTCCTTGTTTGTCGAACAAATCGCGAGCTCCTGTTTTGCGGTCGCTCGCTTTGTGGGTTCTTCGCCTGCGCCGGGGTTAATTCGTGGACCACCGCGCGATCTAGATCCGGTCGGATCCACACAGTACGACGGGTATTATTTCACCAAGGAAATAATAGCCGGGGGGGATTGGTTCACCAAGGAAACAATCGCCCAAATTTCGGGATCAAAGACCAAGCTTTGATCCGGAGTGTACCTGCGTAGATCTGAGATCCGGTCCTCTCGAACTCTTGCCTTATTTGGCGTTGACGATCGCCGAGCACCAGATCTGGATGAGCAAGTCCTCGAAGTCCTAAAGCTTGAATCTTTTTTTAGACAAAAAATCCAACCTTTCAAAAATGAGCCTACAGCCCTCTATTTATAGGCATTGAAAGCGGATCTGGGCCCAGATCTGGGCCCAGATCCGAGCTGGCTCGGCCAGGTGGCTCGGCCAGGCCGAGACACTTGTGAGTGTTTTGGGTATTTTGAACATAACTTTCTCGTATGATATCCAAATGATCTGATCCAAGATGCATTGGAAAGCTGACAAATAGATCTACAATTTTCATGTTTTGAGTTTCTTCAGATTCTAATGGGATCATGATCAAAATAGCTCCACAAGTTCCAAGACACTTTTGGGTGTCTCGGCCAGGTCCGAGACACCTCTGGGTGTCTCGGTGCTATTTTAGGCATAACTTCCTCATATGACCTCCAAATGACCTGATTCTAGATGGGTTGGAAAGTTAATAACAATATCTACAACTTTCCTGTTTTGCGTTTCTTCAGATTCAAACGGGATCATGGTCAAAACAGCTTCACAAGTTCCAAGACACCTTTGGGTGTCTCGGCCAGGTCCGAGACACCTCTGGGTGTCTCGGCGCTATTGTAGGCATAACTTCCTCATATGATCTCCAAATGACCTGATTCCAGATGGGTTGGAAAGTTAACAAAAATATCTACAACTTTCCTGTTTTGCGTTTCTTTAGATTAAAACAGGATAATAGTCAAAACAGCTCCACAAGTTCCGAGACACCTTTGGGTGTCTCGGCCAGGTCCGAGACACCTCTGGGTGTCTCGGCGCTATGTTAGACATAACCTTCTCATATGACCTCAAAATGACCTGATTCCAGATGGTTTGGAAATATAACAAAAATATCTACAACTTTCCTATTTTGAGTTTCTTCAGATTCAAATGGGATCATGGTCAAAACAGCTCCACAAGTTCCGAGACACCTTTGGGTGTCTCGGCCAGGTCCGAGACACCTCTGGGTGTCACGGCGCTATTTTAGGCATAACTTCCTTATATGACCTCCAAATGACCTGATTCTAGATGGATTGGAAAGTTGACAAAAATATCTACAACTTTCCTGTTTTGAGTTTCTTCAGATTCAAATGGGATCATGGTCAAAACAGTCGTAATAGTTGTTAGGTTTCCCTTTTGGTACAAAGGGGGTAAGTGGAGCGCGCCGACCTTTTCCAAAATTTATACCTCCTGCATAGTAAAATTCATATCCCATTTTCTCCATTATGTGACGTGTTGTTGGCCTAAAATGTGAGAATTGAGGAGTTTCTACCTTTTCTTCAGTTTCATCCCAAAGAGTTTGGAGTGGGCCCTCGGTTTGCTCGAAGATGATGTCTTCTTGGTTACTTTTTTTGGCGGGCACCATGAAGGTGGCATGCGAAGATTCAATACGTTGTTGGCTTATTGTGAAGGATGAGTGGATCAGCATGTGAAATGCTGACTCGGCATATAACTGTGACAGAGGTTTTGGCAATATGTTGGTGCTTGTACTTGATATGTAAGAGTTAGATTCAACGCACGACAAGTAAGCTAAATCCTCACTATTATTGAAGATAACTTCACCATCATCATCAGCGGCGTCATTTACATCGAGGCTTTCAAGGCCAATCACGATGGGTTCAATGTTATTGAAGACAAGCCCCTGTTCATATTCAGGCTCGGTATCAGCCTCGTTGCCATTGTTGAGGTCCTCAACTGGTGATGCGTCGGTCGGCTCACTATCTAGGTAGTGGATAGAATCAGTAAAATAATTCTCCACCCCCTTGAATGATTGTTTTTCCACAACCACTGTTTTAAGCTTTCCATTCTCATCCACGTATTTCATGCACTGATGCAGAGTTGATGGAACAATCAAGTTATTATAAATCCATGGTTGACCCAATAACAAGTTGTAGGATGTCTCTACCTAGATGACGTAGTAGGTGACATCAATTTTCAAGTCCCTCATCTAGCATTTGAGTTTGATTTTGCCGAGAGGACGGGTACTAGAGGCATTGAATCCATAGATGGTAGTCCCCATTATTGACAGACGATGAAGAGGGACCCCAAGATGATTAATGAGCCTCAAAGGTATGATGTTTAGGGAAGAACTAGGGTCAACCTGGATTCGGTCTACCCAAAAAGAGACGATGTATCCCGTGAAGTATAAAGGCCTATCGTGCTTTAGGTTCTTCACAAATATGTCTTCATGCCAACAATTAGACTACAGCATTTTGATGAAGACTTGAATTCCATAGGGCTTCGAGTTGGACTTGACCTCATTGATGAAGTTCAAGAGGAATCTCTCCGATTTCAAGTCATCAGTCAATAGCGTATCGCCCGACATTACAATAACAAGGTCCGACCCTAGAGATTCAATATTGGCGATCTCTTTCTTCAAAAATCCATTTTTGAAAGAGACATCAAGCATAACAAGTTGGTCGCTAATTGGGAAGGACCTTACACAATCATCGAGGAAGTGCATCCTGGCACTTATCGATTGAGAAGCTCCGATTGAAGGATCTTGTAGCATCCTTGGAACAGAGAGTGTCTAAAAAATATTTTCAATAATTTTAATTGTAAGAATCACACGTGATATAAAATCTTTTAGGTTTTAACAATTTTATTATGCTTTGGTATTGTTGTGCCAAAGTCTTCGCTGAGGCTCGAACCCAATGTGAAAGTTCTTGGTACCCATTCGGAATAAAACCAAGGTATGTCATCAACTCGATCGACTTCAACTAATAAAACCTTAGTATCCTTTCAAGTAAAACCCAAGGCATGAAGCTGATTCATCTCAGTTACAAATCTCATTGCGAGGTAAATTGCAGATGAATACAAAAAACAAGAAAGGTGCATAGATCAAGTAGGAAAAATTAATCTTTATTCATATATCAAAATATGTACAACAGTAATTACATTCAAGGAATGCCAAAACAATAAAAAGATAAATAGAGCTCTCAGGGGACTTAACTCGAATCAGGAGTAAACCTAGGGAGTGCGGCACTAGACTCAGGAGCTGGAGTCAGCCGGGAGAAGCAGCAAAAACAGGAGCCGACTGGTGAGTCAATTGGCGGATGGACCCAACCTCTTCGTCTTGATAATCCCTAGGCTAACTAGACCAGTTATCTTGAATAGAGTCTTCTCCCGGCTCCTCGCCTCCTTCATCCCCATTGTCTACATCCAATACTAGTCCACCTCCCTTCCTTTCTATGTCCTTGAGGCGTCGAGGCAATTGGCGACTCGAGAGGGGTAGTAGAGGCGGTCAGGGATGGGTCTAGACTCATGACGAATTTGCGCTAAGAGATAATCAAAGCTAGCTTTGCAAGCCAGCCGCTACCTTTACCTTTCCTAGAGTGTTGTCATGGTATTTCTCTATAACTTTTACCTGATAAGCCTCATATTCAAGATAGTTGAGACAACCATGTAGCGCCTGCACTTCAGTGACTCTGTAGTGCCTGCACTTTAGCAAGAGATGACTCTCATTGTCTCTTGACCTCTAGTGCCACTCGAGCCACCTCCTTCTTCAGATTGTCATGGGCATCCACCTCCTCTCTTAGCTGATCTTGGAGGCTCTCTGTGTTTTGATGAGCCTGTCAAGCCTGCTCAAAGACGACCTTGCTCTCTTGCCTTTCAACTAGGAGCTCATCCTCTAAGTACTTCACTCAGTCGTCCCACTCAAGGATTTCATGCTAGAGATATCTGAAGCTATCCTTGATTTTGTTGATCGTGGTCGACTTTTGTTGTTTTTCACCTTGATCCCCTCAAGCATCTTATCCTGCATCTCCAACTCTTAGCGCTATTTGCTGTCGCTTCGCCTCCAAGTTGCCAGCTTGGCCTCCATTGTAGTGGCCTTCTTCTAGGCCTCTTCTCAAGCCTCACTCTCAGCTTCCAATACTTCTTAGAATTTGATGTGGAGGCCTCGCACGTGCTTGAGTTAAGAAAATAGCTCTTGCTTGACTAGAACCCCCGCAGTAGGTAACCTTTAAGGGATTGGTGGAGGCCGATACCAAGCATCCTTGAGAGGATTTCCATCATCTTGATGGAGGTAGAACTACTCTAGGGCTCGAGAATGGGTGAATTGAGACTCTAAGACCGGGCCCCTCTTGTTGAGACGCTACCTAAAAATGAATCTGAACTCCTCAGACGACTCTATGTGCTACTGGGGGCCTTCCCTGGATGACCACATCATCATCATCCTTAGCTCCCCCCCACTCATTCGGCTCGAGCTCGTCGATATGGTGGAGGAAGGGCCACCCAAGACGACCCTCTAGAGCTCAAGGTGCCTCAGCAATTACAAACTCCTTAGCCGGCTTGTTGCCCAATCTATGGGCTGATTTAGTTAGAGGAGGTTGGGTCGTCTCCTCCTCAGCCCGAGCCTCAACCTCAATAGGATCGACCACCTTTTTTATCCCCCCTCAAGCCGAATGAGGGACTCCTCATCAAGGACCAAGACGACCTCGGATGCTTGATTGGAGGGATGTCTAAAGTAGAAGGGGGACGTTGACCGACTTTTTGGACTGAAATGGGAGCGACTGCCTCCGCTACTCCCCTCACACTAGCCCGAGTCGGCTCGACACCCCCAGAAGGACCTCGACCACTCACCTTTCATAACCTTATTCTCTTCTTCTTAGACCTTCGGCCTGAGAAGTAGTAACACTTGGCCCCACCAATCGAGCTGCAATCTTGAGTGTATTCGCTACCACCTCCTTAGCCTCCGCAGGGGCCAACTCGGACCCCAGAATCTTATGGGGCCTAATTAGTCACCTCGGCTATGTCTCGTCCGACTCCTTTAGTGGTAAAGCCAGGACCACTGCTCGGAAGTTGTCTTCTTCTGTTAGCGGGATTCTTGAGATGCCAGCCACTCACAGAACTACCAGCTCAAATGGGTTCTCTATCCTTCAAGACCTAGCATAGACTCGAATCCCCTCGAACCCTTGTTTTTCCTCAGCCGTGAGCAGACCCGGCTTCAGTACATCTTTCTTGATCTCGAGCCAGGCTGAGCAAGATAAGATGGGGTCAGCCCTGATGATCCACATGAATTTTTCTTTCCAGTCACTTTTTGAGTAAAGGTCATTCGAGATGACTTTAAAGTCACCCATCTAGAAATATGAGTGCCCCTCCTTCCCTGTCTTGATGCTAAGGAGGTGGCCGAGTATATGCAGAGTCAGGTCGACTCTAACCCAATAGTAGTTTACTATAAACCCATCAATGTGGTGATGGAGTTCGGCCTGATTTCTGAGGGAGACACCCCCAAAGACTCGAAGACATGACAGAGGAAGGGGTGGAGCGACAGTCAGAGTCAATACTACAAGTGCCTCAGGTAGATCGGAGCTATCACATCGTTGTGATCATACACAGTTTGGTCATCTCCAGTGCTAACAAGGTGAAAGCTCAAGGGAGATCGTAGCAGTCATAGTAGGCCTCGATCTCTGTTGCGTAGAGCTTCGAGTGGAATGTATTAAGGAGGTTAATCCTCATCTCTTTGTGGTCGATGGTAGGAGCAGCGAAAGGCATCACAGATCGTTGGAGTGTTGATTAGGAATCGCTTGAAGCAGAGAGCTAGGGTTCAGAATTTAGAGTTCAAATAGTTATATATAGGCTTAGAAATGGACATGTCTTGAGATCGGAACTGCCGCACCGGATCGAAAACAGACGACTAAGATCGACCTCGAGAGTCGAACAGACTATATGGGAACTGAAGAACTATCCTTCAGTTGACATGCCATCTAGCTCAGGAAATGCGGCAACGATAGCACATGGTCTCTAGTGACATTAGAAGAACACATCAACAGTGACCTATCACTTTCTTCATAAATGCGCCTCAGGTAAAACCAACCATCGACCGTTCAAATTTTACTCGGACTCGTCCAACCAATTTGAATGAAAGGGGCCACTGTTATAGCATGCAAATAGTTAAGTGTTAATCCCCATTAGAGCCAGATACATGTCCTACCCTGTGCCTAATCAGGTGTATTCAAAAGGGATAACTCGAGCAACTCCGACTTTTGACCTAACAGGCTAACAACTTGCGAGACCGACTAAAAAGGTGATACTTGTCAATCTACCCATATGATCAAGGCAAAAAGCATCCTCACTCGCCCTATCATTCCAGTTAACCCCACTCCTTATCGGCACTCGGCCCTTCTAGGACAACAACTTGTAAGGCCAACTAAAAATACGGTGTTTGCCGACCTCCAGTGAGATGAGTCAGAAGGCGGCATATCCTCGAGCCCCCCGTCGATAGTTAATTGCTATCATATTAAATGCATGATCAGAATCATCATTGCTCTAGCTCTAAAAGTCTTTATGACTTATCGGACCTTGTTAGCACTATGCACATCCTGTCACCCTCATATTAAATGCCTAGGTGACTTACCCCATTTAGTGGCTGACACCCGTAAACCAGATGATGACTGAGCTGCCAGCTTGACTCGGCCGAAGTTACCTATCTACTTTCTAATCTGCTATAAAAAACTAAGGTTTGCTGCCTAGGGTAGGCTATTCTAAGCAACTCTCTTTGCTACTTACCTCTTACTTCTCCACTTGAGCTTAATTCTGACTTGATCATTGGAGGAACAATCAGAGATCCTAACTCTGACCTCTCATGAGTTCTTCATATGTAAAATAGGACTTCTCTGGCTCAGGAACTAGCCATCTGAGGAAGCTTGAGGACCCTTGCACCCCCCATAATCCACGAACTAACCCCTCCCCTCCCCCCAATCTACAACTAACCCATATTTGATAACTGATACCAAAAAATTTAATATTTTATTTATTAAAAATTTCTCCACCATGCTCAAAGCCTCGACCTTGTCCTAGATCTTGACCATGATAATTTGAACTAGATTGATAATTGCTTTTTTAGTTGCCATCATCTCTTTAATTGTTGTTGTAACTGCTACATCCCTAATTGTTGTAGTAGCCACGCGCTCTATTGTTATAGTTACTATATCCTCATCCACTATCATGCAAATTTCCTCCTTGTTGGTCATCTTCAACATGCGCCTTTGTTATTTTTGATGGACTTTGGAAAGCTTTCTCAAGAGGCTTCTCGATTGACCACTCGTTCATTTGTTGCTCATGAACTTGTAGGCTACCTATAAACTCATCAATTGTCATCTTGAAAAAAATCCTTTGACTCTTCGATTGCCATCATAATATAATCAAATTTTACTATAAGAGATCGTAATATCTTCTCCATAATTGCTAAATCTTCAACATTCTTCCCATTTATTTTTATTTGATTTGTCAAAGCAAGTACTCGAGCCACATAATTTGTAACACTTTCAGCAGATTTCATCTATGAACTTTTAAATTGATGTCTCAAGGTTCGAACTCTAATTTTTTTCATATTTTGAACTCTATGGTACAATTCTCCAAATTATCCCATGCTTGCTTTGCCTTAGTTGCCCTGTTGATCTTCTCAAAGATTGAATCTTTCACTCCTTGATGGATGTAGAATAATGCCTTCTGATACATCTTCTTGTTCTCACGTGGGCTTTCTTCTCGGCTTTGATCGCTCTCTATGAGATTGACAACTCTGTTCTCTATGACACCCAGTATATCTTAATATTCAAACAATATCTTCATCTGCATCCCATCCAATATAGGAATAGAAGGTGATGTCATCCCATTCAGATTGTTCATGGCTCTAATATCATTGATAGAACTAAGACAACTGAACAAATAACTGTCAAACACAAAGCTTTAAAATATAAGTGCAAGAAGTAACTTTATTTCCTCAATGACTTTTTTTTAGCTTACAGGTCACAGGCATGGTGATCCTAATATAAAGGCTTCTATAAAGTCTTTCAATCTAATGTAAACTCCAAGAGATAACTAAAACTAATTCTATGTTATGAGATAAAACTAATTTCTAATCACAAGAAACTCTTAGGATAAACTAACTATTTAAGATAACCAAATCAAACTAGAATTAGGATTAGCTTCAACAACTCTCTCATAATCCTGTGATAATTTCTTCCACAATTGGATCCTTAATCTTCAACTCCTGCTGCCTCTAGCCTCCTCACTTCACCAAAGCTTTAGTCCATTTATGAGTGGAGCTGTGGTAGGGCTCCAAGAGAGTCAAAGTTGAAGAGAAGTACTAGCCAATGATGACAATGGACAAGTTGTTACTGAGCGATGGTGGAGGTAGAATTTTGTCCCAATGGTGCCCTTATATAATTTAGCAAGGTTATACTTAGAATCTATATTGAAAGTTTTATAAGTTACGCTTCCTAGTATGTCAGACCCTATTCTTAGTGGTGTCCTAAATAGTAAATACAAAAGAAATACATATAATGTAGGAAATCTAGTAGTGTGACGTGATACCGCTAGACACTATGTAGCTCTGTCATTAATAGTGAGGTGATGATGCTACAGTAAAACTATGCGGAAGGCAAAAATTCGTAGCTGAAAGTGAAAAAGATGAAAGCAAGCTAACATAAAGGAGAGTTTTGTGAAACTACCATACTATATAATATAATATATACATATCAAGGACTATCCAAAGAATTCGATTGGTTCAATTTTTAGTCAAGTTTTACTAAAACCGAACCGGACTGCCTATAATTCAAAACCAAACCAAGCCTATCGAAGTCAAGTCAGATTCAGTGCAATCGGTTTAGTTTTTGAATTGAATGTGATCTATGCAAATGTTATATTTCATAGTAGAGGGCTGCTAGTGGCACTCGCCCAACGCGAATGTCCCTATCACTTGCTTTGGGGGGGCATAAACCCTATATCATTTTTAACCGTAGCAACCTATACCAACCCTAAACCCTAACCAATGAGAACACGAGTGTTGAAACTAGTGGGTGTCCTTAGAATTTCCCTCCAAATTAAGGAGTGAAGCCTTATTTCCAGCGCCTACCATGACTCATTTATGCTAAGAGGCTGTTTGTTTCGCACAAAAACTATAGAAAGAGCCCCAAAAACCGACACAAGAAAATTTGTTCATTTTCTTTCAGAATCAGATGTTTGGTTTGCAAAAAATAAAAAGGAAAGTGAAAAAAAAGTGAAGGTGACATGTAGGATTTTTCCTCCAAAAAATTTTAGCCCTTTTGAGGCTAATTACGGGGGAAACACCCACTTTTCTCTCCCCGTACGCAAAAAACCAATTCTAAGGTTCAGCCTCTTTTTGTCGCCATCTCATTCTGGTCATCTCTCTCTCTCCTCATATGCAAAAAAACGATTCTAGGGTTCGGCCTCTTTTTGCCATCATCTCATTCTGGTCTCTCTCTCTCTCTCTCTCTCTCTCTCTCTCTCTCTCTCTCTCTCTCTCCCTCCCTCCCTCTCCGTTTTTATTATTTTCACCCTCTTTTTTCACTGCTTCCACCATCTGTGCTAGCTTCAAGTCGGAGAAGGAAAAAAATCAACGCATCCATGGTTTGCTTGAGGATAAATCTGCTCGAGGCAAAAAAATTTTACCTTTTTCTATTATTTCAAGTTTCCTTTCAATTTCCTTTCATTTTTTTTGGTTTTTTCCTTTTAATTAACTTGAATCTGGTGGGGTATATGATGATTTAAAAGTCTGATTGCATGTTTCTACCATATAGATCTATGAACTGTAATTTTTCTTGATTGACTTTTGGCAAACCAAGAACAAATAATGAGTTCTTTGATAGGTTGCAACGTGAGGAGAGAAAGAAGATGAACACGCAGAGGAATAATTGGGAGCTATGTTTTTTACACAAAGATCTAGTTACTTTTGAAATTTGAATAAAGAATATAAAACTCCTCATTTCTATTTGTAAAAGTTGTTAATTTCTATACAAATCCAATAATCATTTTTGATGAGTGGTTTATATGTCATCACCTTGTTAATGTACATGGTTCATGGTGCTAATTTTGATTATTCCTTCTCATTCCATCCATCGCGTAGTAAATAAATGTAATCAAGTATTGTTCATTGCGTGTGATAGAGTGCAGCTAAGTTTATGGACTATGATATATATATATTTTACATGTTATATTGAATATTTTATTGCTAATGTATACTTGTTTGACAGGTTTACAAGTGAGATAAGGTGAATGATTTCACCTTGATGGATTGAGAGTATCCTACATATTTCTAGTGTGATGGATTAAAGTTAAAGTGATATGCATATTAGTTCTTTTCTTGATTATATGAGGCAGATGTTATCATATTTTATGCTATGATGATGGTCTATTCTTAAAATTTGCATCCAAGATTTATAGCAGTAACATATTAGTGAGGCAATTTCATGATGACAATGCTTATTATGTAGGATCATTACGATAATTACAGCCAACGTTGCTATTATAAATTTCATGGAGAGGCAGATAATGAAGAAAATCGTATTTTCTGAGAAAATTGTGTGCTTGGCCTTTGGCCTTTGGTTGGCCTTTGGTTTCAGTTGTGTGCAAACCGAATTGAATTTCCAGCAATGTTCAGTTGTGTACTTTTCTGCCAATGTTTTTGTTCTTCTGTTTATACTAATGCATCACATTCAGTTGTGTACTTTTCTTCTAATGTTTCAGGTAATGTTTCAGCTAATACATTTAATTCTTTTGTTCTTCTGTTTGGCTTCACTTATGAATTTCTAGCAAACAATTGGTTTCATCTAATTTGTTTTTAATTGGTTGAAATGGTTGTTATATCATTGGTAATGTGATATTATGCTATGATGATGGCCGGATATATAATGTATGCAACAAAAGTTTATACTAGTAATTAATTGGCGAGACAATAAATGCAGCCAACATTGTTATTATAAACTTCATGTCGAGGCAGATAATGAAGAAAATGGCCTTTTGTGAGCACATTTTATATAAATTTTGTTAAGCTTTGGTTTGATTTCAATCTTGCATGGGTTGTTTGAGTCTTAGTTTCTCTCGAGTTGGTTTCAGCCTTGGTTCAGTCTTGAATATTTTCAGACTTGGTTTGACCAAAGTTGGTTTGGTTTTAGTCGAGTTGGTTTCAGACGAGTTGTGTGCTTGCCTTCTGAATTTACAGGCAATGTTGGTTTGGTTTCAATCAAGTTGGCCAAGTTGAGTTGTGTGCTTGCCTTTTGAATTTTCATGCAAGGTGTGCTTCCCTTTTGAATTTGCAGGAAATTGAGTGCATTATATTATATTTTGTGTGCCTCAATTTTTGTTGTTAATATTTTATCTTATATGGGTGGTAATCACACCATGGTGACCACAATCAAGTTTTCTTGATTTTTAAGCCAAATGCTAGAAAATGAGGGAATCTATTCACACATAAATTATTTTCTTCTTTTTTCAAGTTGAATCAAACTAAGAAAAGTGGTGGAAAGTATTTTCAGCCTATATTTTTTGGTGAAACAAACATAAGAAACACTTTCCATGAAAGCGAAGGAAACACAAAAAAGTAAAGGAAAATCATTTTTGAAAAATGAAGGAAACAAACCAAACAGTCCCTAAAACTATTGACCGTACCGTCTTTAATTTCGTTTGCTATGTTTGCAGCTTATACAAGTACTGACAATGACATGCAAAGACTTTTGGAAAATATTAATATGAGATGAAGAGATCAAGATGAGAAGTAGATTTGAGAAACCTGGTAATTTAGACTAGGAGCCTGTGCTCATAAGAGAGAATAAGTCCCACTTCTCATCTACTTCTCTCAACCTAAAAAGGAGAATCTAAAAAATTACTGTTTATACTACAGTAAATATACTACAGTAAACATTATAGTATGAACAGTAAATCAAATATGGTCCTCTGCGCACGAATTTACTGTTTATGCTACAGTATTTGTTGTAGCATAAACAGTAAATCAAATTTGCTCCTCCATGCTTGAAAATTACTATTCATTCTATAGTATTTTACTGTATCATAAACAGTAAAAAAAATCAAATGTATTAAAACTTGGATTCTTCTTTTAAGTATAGAGGAATAGATATAATTTCTAATTTTAAAATTATAATAATTAAATTAAATATATTAAAACTTAAAGAGATACAAGTTTAAAATTCAATGCTTAAAAAATAGATGTCGTGCTTTTCACAAGATGCACACTAGTAATAATATAGATTGTATTGGAAATAGTGAGCATGGAAATGAAACGATCACCATGCAGATAAAATAATCTACAACAACATTATGATTCCTTGGTAGAGGCAAACGTACAAAAGGACAAAGCAATATGGAAATAAAATGACAGAACTCTGAATAATAGATTACTAATGAAGACAAACGGTGGCTAAAATTGGCACTCTACAATGAAGCCCCTTATTTTCAACAAAATGATTTTGAGAGGATGACTCGGCCATGGCCATGAGAATGACCAAGGAACGACGAAACGTGTTAGCTAGGCTTAAGAGAAGTCACGGCTGGGGACCTAGGGTATTTTATTGCCGTCGAAGTCGAAACGTCAAAAATCTGTAGTCTATATGAACGCATACGGGCTTGGATTTAAACAGGTTCGGTAAGTTATTCTCAACGCTATTTGGATTATGAATGTACAGCTATTATGGTTCGGTCGGTTTGGACGGTTCGGGTTGAAAAATTTTCAACCTAGTCCGAACTAAGCTTTTATCAAAACCAAACCAAACTGTCATTTTTTGGGCGGTTTGGTCGGTTTGTTAAATTTGAATCGAACCATGCTCACCTCTATTCATATCTCCAGATTTGGAGCAGCTACCAAAATAATAAAATAAAATAAAAAAAGAAAACTAGGGTTTACGATATTTTATCGTTCTGTTACAGAATAGTATAACTACTTTACAATTAAATTCAGACATTGATTGAGGTAGTTGAGTTCGGTTGTAGGAGACATAGACATTTATTTGTTCAAATTCTACGGTTGTTTGTAAGTTTTATTGGCTTTTGTTTCTAAAAAGTAGAGGAACATATAAAGACCAATAAAACCTAACAAGCAAAGGGTGGTATTAAAAGTTCTAGTATTTTAAAAGAAATTAACTCATCGCTAGTGATCTGGATGGTTGAGAGGTTCCAATATAGTTTTCATGGTCTTGAATTTGATTTTGAGCTAGGTTATTAAAAAATTAGAGAGTTTTCAAAATGTAAGTTAATTCCATACTAATAAAAGATAAAATTAAAGGTTACAGTTAACTCTTAAACTTAAAATACTTTCATTCTTTATCCCAAATCCCAAATCTTTGATTTTTGGTTAATCCCGCTTGGACAGCATGTTGTGTCGTGCTTTGAAACTTGTTACTCTATGATACAGGAGATCTACATGACCGAGATGACATTAGCGGACGACGACTCGGCGTCTCAACTCGAGTCGAGTCGACAGTCGAGACGACTAATTAAACAGATGGATGAGATGAGACTCGACTCAAACCAGCCGAGACGAACAGACGACTGGAGGCGACGAGTCGAGATGACGACCCGAGGCGAAGCAACCCAGCCGAGACCCCAAGACCCCAGTTGACGGGATGAGACCCCACGAAAGGACGAGACGACACATCCCAGTCGACACGAAAGGCGGTGTTAGTCGACACATGTCAGTCGACACAAAAGGCGAAACTACTCGACATTCTTAGTCGACTCATGTCCAGTCGACACGAAAGGCGGTACTACTCGGCACGCCTCGTGTCGACTCGACAAACAGATTAGCAAAGGAGTTTCTTTTTGGTTATTTTCTTTTAGGATTAGAGTTTCTTTTTTATTAGAGTTAGAATATGGTTAGTTGGCTATAAATATTAGTTTTTTTTCGTAAATCAAGGATCATCTTTTCAATTATTGAATTAAGAGAAATTTCTCTATTTTTTCTTCCCTAAACTTAAGAAAACTAGGGCTTGTGGATTCAAGCTTGTTATCTACCTGCTATTGTCAGGGTCATCAGTATCGGAACGATATTTGATCGGCCTCCCCGATTCTACGTCTGCGTCAAGTGGTATCGGAGCTTCGGCTTCAACATTCTCAACAATGGCAGGTGATGGCGAGAATGAGCTTTCTCTACAGGATCTTTCCGCGAGGATGGATTCTATGGATGGAAGATTTGGCATATTGGAGGTGTCTCTTCAGAACCTTCAACAAGCCATTGAAGGACTTACTCTTCACCTCAACAATAGGAATAACTTCGCCGACGGTCTTAAGCGGACCTAGAGTTAGACAACCACGACATCTACCTCCGTACAATCCCCAACCCCCTCCAATTCATCCCCTCTATATCAACCCCCTCCACATCAACCTCCTCCATGTCAAACCCCTCCACATCATAAACGACATCCCAACCAACCCCTCTCCCATGATGAATCTAGCGATGAAGGAGCGGACTATGGTGCCTAATACAGGGCGGACGTCACTACGGTCAAGAATACCGGATGGAGGTGGAGCTCCCTTCCTTTGGAGGAAATCTAGACATAAAAACTTTCTTAGATTGGCTCTACGAAGTGGATAAGTTCTTTGAGATGGCTAATGTACCCGAAGCAAACTAGGTGAAGTTTGTAGCATATCATCTCAAAGGAGGAGTCGCGGCATGGTGGGATCAAACTCAAAATACTAGGCGATGGTAAGGCAAGCAACCAGTTCGGGTTTGGCGATGCATGAAGCAGTTACTACAAGCTAGGTTCCTACCACCCGACTACCAACAAATTCTCTACAACCAGTTCAAGCAATGCCGTCAAGGAATTAGATCAGTAAGCGCCTATACTGGATAGTTCTTTCGTCTTACTTCTTAATGTGATTTGTCTATGAGCGAAGAGTAACTCGCGGCCAAATATATCGAAGGTTTGAAGTATTCAATTCAAGAGAAGGTGGCAATCCACAACGTGTACTATGTGGACAAAGCCCATAACAAAGCTCTCTAGGCAGAAAGATTGGCCTCCAAGACACCACCTTTCACACGAACCGATCAAGGAAGTTCGGCCAAGAAGGCAAGATGTGAGTTGGCAGGACCAAGGATGACTGATCGGTCTAATCCTCCATGATCAACCGAGCGGTCGACAAATCAACTACCACCGCAGATGACTCAATCAAATCAGTATGCCAAGCCGACTGTAGAGAAAGGTTTTCAATGTCTCCAACCAGGGCATAAGTCCAACGAGTATCCATAATGGAGAAAGGTTAATTTAGCGGATTAAGAAAGCCGAGGATGAACACACAACATCTGAAGAAGAGTACGAGGAAGAGGTTGCCGAGATTAAGGGTGACAATGTGTCGTGTGTTGTTCAACGACTCCTATGCGCTCAGAAGACACCAGATTCATCACAACGACACCAAATTTTTTTTCTAGGTGTTCGGTCAGCAACAAAGTATGCACCCTCATCATTAACAATGGAAGCTATGAGAATATTGTGTCAAAGGCCTTGAGGGATCACTTGAAATTGCCGACCGAGATCAAGCATGTGCCTTATACTATCAAATGGATCAAGAAGGGTCCCTTCGTGAAGGTGACCGAAGTATGCCACGTGCCACTATCACTAGACAAGACTTATAGGGATTATGTTACTTGTGATGTTGTGGATATAGATGCATACCATGTCTAATTAGAGCGGCTGTGGCAGTATGATATTGATGTTAAGCATAGCAGCAAGAAGAACGAATACTCTTTCGTGTGGATGAATAAAAAGATCATCATACCACCTATTCCACCCTCTCCAAAGAGCCCCAAAGATCAAAATTCCAAATATATTTGTCTTTACAACAAGGAAGAGTTTCTGACCGAGTCAAAGGAGTTGAAATAGAGGTTTGCTTTAGTTGTGAAGGAAGAAGTAAAGATAGCCATTGAGGTCCCTGAGAGATGAAATCGCTGCTTAAGGAGTTCTAAGTGTTGATTCCTAAAGAGCTGCCAGCGGGTCTTCCACCCATGAGGGATATTCAGCACCACATTGATTTCATTCCGGGTTCAGTGCTTCCTAATCTCTCTCTTTATCGCATGAACCCGTAAGAGAAGAAAATATTACAGGACACCATTGAGAACCTTATTAAGAAAGGCCACATCCAAGAGAGTATGAGCCCATGTGCAGTTCCGGCCCTGTTGACACCAAAGAAGGATGGAAGTTGGCGGATGTGTGTAGATAGTAGAGCCATTAACAAGATTATAATCCATTACAGGTTCCCAATCCTACGGCTGGATGACATGTTGGATCAGTTGGGAGGCACGAGCTTCTTTTCGAAGGTCGACTTGCGGAGTGGTTATCATCAGATCTGAATCCGACCCGGCGACAAGTGGAAGAATGCTTTCAAAAGCAGTGAGGAACTCTACGAATGGTTGGTGATGCCTTTTAGGTTATCAAACGCTCCAAGTACATTTATGCGTTTGATGAACCAAATTCTGAGGCCTTTCCCGGGAAGATTTGTAGTCGTCTACTTTGATGACATTCTCATCTATAACTGTAGGCTGTCTAAAAATCACAATAGATAGCTTATCCTCCATCAAACACCGATGATGGAAGTTACAATCTGACGACTTCCAGAAGGCTACAATTTGAAGACTTTCACATAGATCGCTGAAGGTTACAATCTGACGACCTTCACGACAACCGATGAGAGCTCTACTTCAACAGCCTTCACAATCAACATCGGGAGTTACAATCTGACGACTCTCATATTCTCAAGGAGCCAAGACGAAGATTACAAGACAATGATCTTTGCAACGCTATGACAAAAGAGATTACTTTGTGATAATCTCTTCAAGTCAAAACGCCAGGGTCGAACCCGCGTTACAACATCAAAACGCCAGGGTCGAACCCGCGTTACAACATCAAAACGCCAGAGTCGAACCCGCGTTACAACATCAAAATGCCAGGGTCGAACCCGCGTTACAACATCAAAACGCAGGGTCGAACCCGCGTTACAACATCAAAACGCCAGGGTCGAACCCGCGTTACAACATCAAAACGCTGGAGTCGGACCCGCGTTACAACAAGTGAAACGTGAGCGACCCTCGCGTTCGTAAGGGTCCAGCCAACACCGACCCCCGCGTTTCTAAGCTACAACAAACCAAAACGCGAGCGACCCTCGCGTTCATCAATGTTCAGCCAACACCCAACTTCGTGTCTCAATTCTAAGAGGCGAAGTTGGGTTCTGAACGCCAGATTGGGCGTTTTGACTTGTTCAAACACAAGCCGAACGGCCTCAAAACCGTTTTTCCCCACGATCTGAGGAAATCACGCCCACTTTGGAGCGGATTTAGAGGGCAGTTATACCCCCTTAATCCCCTATAAATATGGGTAAACTCAACTGAGTTAAGGGTTCGATTTTTCTTGGCTGGATTGATCGGAGAGACTGGCATCTTTCGGATCTGGGAATTGGCAGCAACAGGAGAGATCATTGGGCGAGCTTTTGAGGGGATCGGCATCATCCTCTAACGAAGATTATCTTCAACTTCGACGACAGAGAGCTTTGATCCTTGGCTTATCAACCGAATTTTCGGTTCAAATCAACTCTTTTTCAAGAGTTCAAACTCGATCAGAGTTATTAACTCATCAAGAGTTTTAAACTTGCCACGCAAGTTCTCCACAACGTCAAATCGTGAGGAGAAGACATCGTTCCAGTGAATCAAGACGTGCGGATCGTCAACGGAGAGCAAACTCGACGCAAGCATTCGAGGGAGGCACTCCATCGCCACCGTGAAGAACCCAGTTTTAAACAAAGAGGAAGAACTGATTTCGTTCTCCTCTCTTTTGTAATCAAGTTGTAATCAGAATCAAAAAGGAGATGAACATGATCATATGTTGCATCTCCGAGAAGTCTTCCAAGTGCTAAAGGAGAATGAACTTTGCATCAACCTTAAGAAGTGTGTGTTCTCGATGACTCAACTTGTGTTCTTGGGATTTGTGGTAAGCTCATAGGGGATCCAGGTTGACGAAGGTGAAGTCAAGTCAATCAAGGATTGGTCAACTCCAAAAAGTGCTACTGAATTAAGAATCTTTCATGGATTAGCATCTTTTTATCGGTGATTCATTCATAATTTTAGTTTTATAGTTGCTCCCATGATAGATTGCTTGAAGAAGAAGTGTTTGTTCGAGTGGACTGATGAACCAAATGCAGCCTTTGCTTTAATCAAAGAGAAGATTACTACTATATCTATATTGGTGCTTCCAGATTTCAACAAGCTCTTTGAGCTTGAGTGTGATGCATGTGGTGTAGGTACTGGAGCAGTCCTTTCTCAAGAGAAGTGCTCTATTGCTTTCTTGAGCGAGAAGTTGAATGAAGCTTGGCAGAAGTGGAGTACTTATGAGCAGGAATTATATGATGTTTATCATTCTTTGAAGACTTAGGAAAGTTACCTCATTGCTGATGACTTCGTAATTTACTCCGATCATCGGTCTCTTCAACACTTCAAGAGTCAAAAGCATATCAACAAAATGCATGGACGTTGGGCTTCGTATTTTGAACAGTTTAATTTTACTTTGTGACATAAATCAGGAGTCAACAATAAGGTACCCGATGCTTTGAGTCGGCGGGTATCCTTGTTGAGCGTATTGCGAGGTGAAGTTGTTGCTTTTGACTGTTTAAAAGATCTTTATGTTGATGATGAAGACTTTAAGGAGATTTGGGCAAAGTGTTCAATAAGACAATTCACAAGAGACTTCATTATCATGGACAGCTTTCTATTTAAAGGAAATTGGCTTTGTATTCCCAGGACGTCATTGAGGGAAAAGATAGTTCGAGATTTACATAGCGGCAGGGTTAGTGGACACTTTAGGTGAGACAAGATTGTTTTGAGCCTTGAGGAGAGATACTATTGGCCGAGTTTAAGGAAGGATATGGTAATACTTGTGAGAAGTTTTCAAGTGTGCCAAGTTAAAAAGGGGCAAGTGCAGAATACTGGTAAGTATACTCCTCTACCTGTGCCCAAGGATATATAAGAAGATTTAAGTATGGACTTTGTGTTGAGACTTCCCCGAACACAAAGAGGGGTGGATTCAGTCTTTGTGGTAGTGGATCGACTTTCTAAGATGGCTTACTTCATCCTGTGCCGCAAGACTTTGGATGCACCACATGTTGTATGGCTATTCTTTCAAGAAGTGGTTCAGCTACATGGTGTTCCTAGGTTGATTGTTTCGGATAGGAATACTAGGTTCTTAGTGACTTTTTGGACTACTTTATGGTGATGATTTGACACTTTATTGAAGTATTCTAGTACAGCACACCCTCAAATTGATGGACAAACTGAAGTAGTCAATCGGACCTTGGTAAATTTGATTCGATGCGTATGTGGAGAGAAGTTAAAGATGTGGGATCAAGCTATACCTCAAGCTGAATTTGCCTACAACTTGACTGTTCATAGTTCCACAAGTATGTCTCCTTTTTCCATTGTTTACAGGAAGACACCTCGACATCTTAAAGATTTGTTGAAGTTGCCGACAAGTAGTAAGTTCAGCGAGGCAGCAAGTTCAATGGCCGAGAATGCTATCAATATTCAAGAAAAAGTGCCTACAAAACTTGGGAAAGCCAATGCGAAGTTCAAGGCACAGACGGACAAGAAGAGGCGACTCAAGATATTCAATGAAGGAGACATGGTGATAGTTTACTTACGGAAGGAACGGGTTCCGACTAGAATATACAACAAGCTTAAACCAAAAAGATATGGACCATTCAAGATTCTCAAAAAGATCAATGGCAATGCATATGTTGTGGATCTTCCAGAAGGAATGGCTATGTCTAAGACATTCAACGTGGCGGATATTTCTGACTATCATCCTTCAATCAAGTTGTATTCAAGTGATGCGAACTCAAAAACGAGTTCTTTCGAAGAAGGAGGGACTGATACAAGAGATCTACACGACTAAGATGACATCAGCAGACAACGACTCATCATCTCAACTCGAGTCGAGTTGACAGTCGAGATGACTAAACAGATGGACGAGATGAGACGAGACTCAAACCAGCCGAGACGAACAGACGACTCGAGGCAACGAGTCGAGATGACAACTTGAGGAGAAGCAACACAACCGAGACCCCGAGACCCCGAGACCCCAGTCGACAGGACGAGACCCCAGTCAAGACCCCAGCTGATAGGATGAGACAACACACCCCAGTCGACACGAAGGGCGGTGTTGGTCGACACATGCCAGACGACACGAAAGGCGAAACTACTCGACATACTTAGTCGACTCATGTCCAGTCAACACAAAAGGTGGTACTACTCAGCATGCCTCATGTCGACTCGACAAACCGATTAGGAAAGAAGTTTGTTTTTGGTTATTTCCTTTTAGGGTTAGAGTTTTTTTATTAGAGTTAGAATAGGGTTAGTTGTCTATAAATATTAGTTCCTTTTGTAAATCAATGATCATCTTTTCAATTATTGAATTAAGAAAAATTTCTCCATTATTTTCTTCCCTAAACTTGGGAAAACTAGAGTTTGTGGATTCAATCTTGTTATCTACCTACTATTATCAAGGCTCATCGGCATCGGAACGATATCTGACCGGCCTCCCTGTTTCTATGTCTGTGTCACTCTATAGTCTGATTTTGCCAAATAGATCTTGAGTGAAATATTTTTAACTCTTTTATTTGATGTGGCATGTTGGCAGTTGCACAAGTTTATACTTCTTATAAAAGAGAATTGTCATGTTAATAACATCTTTTTTGCCCTCTTAGTTTTCATAATTCACTATTATGCTATTATCTGTAAATAATCCTTTAGTAAGTATGCATAACCCTTATTAACTACGTCTTCTCTATTAATCCTTTAATAATTAATAGTTATACTTATTATTAAAAATTATAATTCTAGACAATAATTAACTTACCGAATAAATAATTTCCTTTACTGTAATTATTATGAATTTTTAGTTATAGTTTAATATAAACAATGTAACTGTTTTAATAGTATTTTCTAAATTAAGAATTTAAATTGTTATTTGATAATTATACTATTAAATAAATTATTTAATAATAGTATAATAAAATAATTTCCATAAATATCAAATAAATTATTTGATAATATTACAATTATTAATAATAGTATAACTACTAATTGCTTGATAATAGTATAATAAAATAATAATACATAATTTATCAAATAAATATACCATTGAGCTATTAATAAATGTTCATCCAAAAATAACTATTTAATAAATATGTATAAACTATAATAAAATAATTAAAGTAATAGTATAAAATATATAATCATATTATTAATAGTTAGGGCTGTTTGCACTTTGGTACGTTAAAATCGACACCATTTTTAACTTTGGTACCCCAATAGTTTTTTTAATATTTTGATACTCCAAACTTCATACCTATTTTTATTTTGATGCCTTAAAGTTTTTTCTGACACTTTGATACCCAAAGTTTACACATTTTTAAATTTTATACCCAAGTTTATTAAATAGTTATTCAATACTGTATAGTTATTTAAATAATTAATGATTAAATTATAATGATTATAAATGGTCTTATATTATTCAATCAATTCTTTACATAATACAATTTTATTGTAAAATTTCATTTATTAAGACAAAAGTCTAATCGTTCAATTTGAAAATTAATACTATTTCAAATATCATTTCACAGTTTTCTTGTTTGTAAAAACATTCAAAATGTATAATAAATAAGTCCACATGCAAAAGCACCCACACTATACTAGTCCTCTATAATTCTATTGCACAATAGGATAATTTCATTGCCACAGATTGACGCTAACCAAACCATGCATTAAACAATCAATTTCATACCAATTTTATTACTGAATTAATCTTTTGTGATAAGCAGGTAAGATAACATCTCAATTTTGCAGATTGATTTAAATTAGAAACATGTCAAAATATAGGTTAATAGGATCACTAGGCATTGTATTTGTCTCATAATAATAGGATATGTAATAATTAAATATTAATTGCATCGTTAATTACTCCTAGCGTTTTTTTCCTAATTAATATAATGGATTTTTATTATTGATGTGATAAAAAAAGTCTTGATTATTTGACATAAAATATTTATTTCTATGTGTAATATCTTGAGCACTTATGAAGATGAAATTTGTGATATATCGGACAATTGTAATGGGTAATTATATTATATTTGGTATTTTATTCTTGAAAATATTAACTCGTGACATACTAAGTAAACTATATTGCTTAAAAATAAATGAAAAACATAGAACCTAAATTGATAAAAAGCATCAAAAGTGACTAACAATTCAATTAGTATTTAATTATATAATCGATTATTTAAGGAATTAAAATTTAGGTATGAATATCTAGTTATGAGATAAATAATATGTCAAGTGATACAGTTATAACTATAAATATAGAAATACCCATTAACTTTAATTTCAGGCAAAGATTCATGACTACTTGTATCTAAAAGCGTATTAGTGAAAGCTTGTATACTTTAATTTAAAAAAAAAATCTCGTGTAGTTCTAGAACGAAGACTTAAACATCAATGTTATCTACCATATTTTTTTTAACTTCTGGAATGGAGGGTTTAGGAGGGCGATTAGGCGACACGACTCCTTCCCTGAGGAGGCAGGTAAGGTTCACTAATGGAAGTATTATAGTTAAGAAGTCAATTTCGGTTATCCAACCACTTGGATCTAAGTTGTCACATCTCTCTTGTCAACCGCCACAACCTTTCACCTCCTTCCCTTTGCATCCCCCAATATCCTCCACACCAAACCCTTCACTTCTTTCGTCAACCTCTTCAAACAACAACCTCAGATTCCTAGCAAAGATAAGGCCATCCTCCCCCTTCCCACTTCTCCGGCTCTTGCTCCTGATCAAGGATTCCTTAGGGGTCGTCCCTCATCAGACTCCAAAAAGGTGTTTTTTTGTGGAGATCCAGGTCAAATGGCACGGTCATGCAAATTGGGTTCCTTCAAATGTTTTAAGTATAATCTAGTTGGCCACATTTCTCATGCTTGCCTAACTTGGCCCCCCAGCCTGCATGTCTGCCTACTGTCATCATCCCTATCATTCCTATCACTGACTCCGTTATTGACAAGATCTGCAAGCTCCCATCTTTCGAAATCCTATCTCTGGGTATAGGATCACCTACTATTCCAGAATTGAGGGAGTTGCTTGAATACAGATTCAAAATAATTGGAACTATCATATCCTTAAATCGGAGCAGAGGAATTTCTTGCTGTAATTCCCCTCTTCGGAACTATTAGAGCAAGCAATTTTATTGGGCTATAAGACATGGTCTCTTTTGGTGGAACTTTTGGTAAATGGTCAGAGACCAAAGGTATGCAAGTCCAGCCCAAGCCAGAGATGTGTTGGATCAAGTTGTTAGGAGTCCCTTTGCACCTATGGGATTGTGAATTCCTGGCCACTCTGCTTAAGGGGTATGGAGAGTTATATGCGAGTTCTAGGATTGTTACGTTCATAGAGGATATCTCCACTTGCAAAGTTCTTCTCAAAACTAGATGCAAGAAACATATCCTCGAAGTCATCCCATTTAGATAGTTACCCCCTATCAATGGTTGACTACTTGAAGGATGAGTCACTATTGATATCTTGGATCCTCGTATGACAAAGGAGGCTCTATCTACCAAGGAAGGATCGGAATTCCTGTTTGCGTCGAAAGTTATTTTATTTGTAGAATCTATTATAATTGTTTATCAATTACAATGAATTTAAAAGAGTTAGTCTTTTTATAAAACTTCTCGCTTATACAAATAAAACAAGAATTACAACTCTTTTCAAATACACGCAGATGATGTTTATCACCCGTTGTTTGTGTGAGATCTTTGCCTATCTTGGGGATGTGTTAGTCTGTGAACCGTCACGGATCAGATCTGGTTGACAGAACGAAAATTTAATACTCTTGCTTCACAAAGGAAACAATTGCAGAAGTAAATAATCTCGACCAAGCAAGATTACTACTCTTCTCAAGATCAAAACAAAGTCTAATCTCAAAGAATGATGAAACATGCCTCAGATCCTTCGAATAGCTTCATCTTTATGCTAGAATTCACCAAGATCTGCTAGCCCTCCTCTAAAATTCGTGGATTGCACTCTCCAAACCAACAGCACCTCACCCTCTTTGATAGAATTTTAGGTCCCTACGTATAAGACCCTAGGTTTGTATTATAGGCTTCAGTTGCGGTGTTTTTGGATAGTGATTTGGTCTCATCTTTAGTTAATAACAGCCTAACCACATTTAGGGATGATATCCAAGTAGTTGGGAAGCTCTGGAACGAACAAATCCTAAGAAAATATCAAAATACGTATTTTTGAGAGCCAGGGTACAAGTCTGTTCAACATGACCTGCGGGTGTGCGGGTCACCTTAGGGTGACCCGTATGATATATTGGCCTTAACTCTTTCGTCTGATTTTGAAATGAGGTGATTCAAGATGCGTTGGAAAGCTGGCGAGGAAACCTACAACTTTTATCTTTTGAGATTTTCAGATTCTATGTAGGTCACATTAAAAAAGAACTTTTTCATCCGGGTCACATTAGGGTGACTTGCACGTGCACGGGTCACATTAGGGTGACCCGCATCTTATTTTCACCTTAACTCTCTCGTCCGATCTCAGAATAAGGTGATTCAAGATACATTAGAAACATGATGAATACATGTACAACTTTTACCTTTTGAGATTTTTTGTATTCGAATCACATCATGGTTAAAATATTACATCTTCGTGCAGGTCACCTCGAAGTAACCTGATTGTAATTGCTTCGTCGTTTCACACATTTTGAAGTTTCACATGCATTCCATTTCTTCTTTTTTATGACATCGGATGATCCAATTTGATTAGATAATCCTCTCTAACTTGGATAATAGCATTCATTGTCTTCTCTCCGTTTTGAACTATGTGAGGGAACCTATAGGCGATTTTTGATACCTACAATTCCTTGTCAATAAACGAGAACATTCCTCTCAATACTCATGGAAAGACTTAAAGCTTCTTTGCAAAGCTACGGAATTTGAAGTTCACTGGCCCCTTTCCGCTGACGTGCTTCCACTAATTTCCTTGCCACAAGAACCTCCTGTGGATGATAAAGGCAAAAGTATCATTGACTCTTTTTCAATTTCAGCAAGAAAGGAGGGGGCGGTTAAGGAAATAGATATTGATGCAAATTCTCAAGGGTTACAGCAAGGCAAAAGTTTTCCTAATTGTAACTTACTTGATATGATAGAGGTTGTAACTTACTTGATATGATAGAGGTCCTAGTAGAAGGTAAATCTCTTTTTTACCACGGGCGACACGGAAAAGTTTTTATTCGGATATCAAGGCCCCTCTGTAGGCCCATCCCAAAGAGATCCCTCTAAAGCCAAGAACGGGACAAAATCCATCCCCACCTCTTCTTTTAGACATTCTACTA
Source organism: Asparagus officinalis (assembly GCF_001876935.1). NCBI lineage: Eukaryota > Viridiplantae > Streptophyta > Magnoliopsida > Asparagales > Asparagaceae > Asparagus > Asparagus officinalis. The sequence continues at coordinate 57,999,589 of NC_033796.1, forward strand.
ATTTCATCTCCTCCACCTCCCAGCTGCTAGGATTCAAGCGCCCACCAAGACTTCAAAGACGTAGGATCACTCCTATCTCTCTCTACCACAAGCCATATCATAGATTGATGGCTGGCTCTAGCAGATTTATACCCCAAACTCATCGCAAGGGTCAGTCTTCTTCTACTTCCTCACCTTATTTGCCAATTAATTCTCTTTCTGAAGAATCTTTATCTAATTTTGTATCTAACGTTGGTATTCGAGAGCCTTTGCCTAAAGATGCTCTAGCTAAATTGTAAGATTTAGAGGTAGAGAGGGCTACTTCAACCTCTTAGCTCTTGTGGTCTCCTCTTTCATGTTGTTGGTTGCATTATTATTTTTTTATGAATATTGAATCTTGGAATGTTACAAGATTAAACAATCCTATTAAAAGAAGATTAGTGAGAGACTACATCCTCTTTTTCGAAATGAAAGTTGTTGGACTGCAAGAATCTAAACTTAATACGATTAGAATTAGAATCCTCAAAGCTCTAGGTGGTTCTAGAATCAACACTTGGATTTCTTTAGATGCTATTAAGTCTAGAGGTAGCATGCTACATGATTGGAATGACAATCTTTATGAACATGTAGACTCCTACATAGGGATCTTCTCTGTCTCGGCTATTCTTTATCATAAGATTTCCAAATAGAAATTCCTAGTCACCTCTGTGTATGGTACTTATGAGAGAAAAAAAAGAGATATTGTCTAGTGAAAACTCCGTAGAATTTTTTTCTATTTATCCATTGCCTTGTGTTTTTTTGGAGATTTTAATGTGACTCTAAATATACAGGGAAGGAAAGGTGGATCTGGTTCAATTAGAGACATAAACTCCTTCAAATTTTCAGTGCTCAGTTGTAGATAATTTATATGGTCTAATATGAGAGAGGAACCTAGTATGGCTAGACTTGACAAATTCCTCATTAACTCTAATTTTGAATCAGTCTTCCCTTCTCTAACTCAATATGCCTATCATGTCTCTTGTTCAGATCACTCACCTATCATCTTGGGCTTGGGTAGTCCTATTCCTAAACCTTTTTTCTGATTTGTGAAAGTTTGGCTTTCTCACATTAACTTCAAAGACTTTATCAAGTCCTGTTAGTTATCATTCTCTTGTCATGGCAACCCTGTGGTTACTTTCAAATCTAAACTTCATCTACTCAAAAGAAGAATTAAATGGTGGATAAAAATATTTTTGGCTCCATCAATGTTTCAAAGAAATAAATTCTCTCTTCAATTCATGCTTTTGACCTAATCTAGGAAAGAAAACATTTATTTGCTCGGGGGCTTCATCCAAAAGGGACCTGTCTTCCAGACTCATCCATGTTGACACACAAGAAGAAACTTATTGGAGACAAAGGTCTAGGATCACATGGCTAAAAGTGGGAGACAGTAACACATCTTTCTTCTATAAATCTGCTTCCTTCAACAGAAGGAAAAACTTCATTCTAAATATTATTCATATTGATAATCTGGTCTCCTTTGAACTTCGTAAAAAGAAATGCTTCTATGATTTCTTCTCCAAATTGTTCTCTACTTCCCCTCCTTCTACCTTGAGATTAGACTGGTCTTTTCTGTACCTTAACTAGGTCCTGGGGCTGGACACCCTGGATGTCATGTTCACTCAAAATGAAATCAAATCAATTGTCTTTGGCTTGCATTCTAAGAAGTGCCCTGGTCCAATGGATTCTCAATTCTATTTTACCAAGAGTTTTGGGAAGTCATCAAAGATGACATCTTCTTGGCCTTGAACTCTCTCTTCACTATGCATCATCTCTTCATACCATTAATGATATGGGTGTATCTTCTCTTCGGAACTTAGTGATCCTTATAGGAGCTTGAGGATAGCTGATTCTTATGGTAGCTTGAGAATAGAGGTGTAAAACATCACAGTGGAATGCAGGTTGAAGCATGGAACGAGACGAGGAATCGAAGAATCGACGCATCCAGTTTTTAGCCTGTGAGTCGACTCATAACAGTCATGAGTCAACTCATCAGGTTGAGTCGAATCATGCCTGTCATGAGTCGACTCACGAAACCCAGCCATTTGTCACCAGTCTCTGACGAGTCGACTCATCTCAGTCATGAGTCAACTCATTGCCGGTTTTGTGTTTTATCCAGTTTCGAACGAGTCGACTCATCTCAGTCGTGAGTCGACTCATTGAAGGTTTTCTGGTTCATTTGGGTTTCTATTTGCACGAATTTCTATTAGATTTGGGCTTGGTTATTTACCACTTTGTCATCCACGTTGTTACACCTATATAAGAGATTGTTTAGGGTTTCTAAAAAATCAGAGGTAACCAAAGTGAGATTCTAATCAAGAGAGATTAGGGTTTAGAGAGAATTGAGAACTTGGTCTCGATTCTAGTGAGATTGTGAGAGAGGGATTGTAATCTTTTCATACTCATAATCTAGAGAGGGTATTGTCCTTTGCCACATACTGAATTGTTCTTGTATTTTTGTCATTCTCTTCTCAACCCACCTTTGATAATTCCACGATCAAAGGTGCTCGCACGACGACTCACATCAAGTTGGTATAAGAGCGATCAGATCCTATAGAGGGGGCATCCTGTGTATGGTCCTGACTCGATCGCAATACAAGAAGCTAGGTAAGATCCTTATTTTATTAGAAGGAGTTCAGGTTTTAAGGAAGAAGAAGATGGTTGAAGGAGATAATTCAACAAGGATTGATGCATTGGAGAAGCAGATCGAGACGATAGGGTCTACTCTCACATAACTCGTTAGTCTTATCCATGGAGGTGATAAACAAGGTGAATCTTCTTCAAAGTCCAAGAAGAAAATTGTGGAGTCCTGATAAACAAGGTGAATCTTCTTCAAAGTCCAAGAAGAAAATTGTGGAGTCCGATGTGGAGAGAGTGGATTCAGATCCCGATCTTCTTCAAAGTCCAAGAAGAAAATTGTGGAGTCCGATGTGGAGAGAGTGGATTCAGATCCCGACGAGAAGGAGACTGTTAAGGCTGCGTTGCATCAAGGGGGTAAGAATTCTTACCAGAATCTGAAGATTGACTTCAAGGTGGAGATTCCTATTTATGATGGGAGTGTCAATGTGGAGAAATTCGATGATTGGATCGAACGTATGGAGATGTATTTCACTCTCTGCGGATATTAGTCCAAGGAGAAGATTGTGTTCGTGACTTTGAAACTTTTAGGGCACGCGTTGACGTGGTGGAAATCCTACTGCAAGCAGAAGAAGAAGGCAATGTCATGGAACAAGTTTAAAAAACTACTTAGGAAGCTATTCTATCCGGTAGGGTTCCTCGAAGAGCGTTGGTACAAGTGGTACAGCTTGCGTCAAAGAGTCAATCAAACCGTTCAAGAATACACCACGAAGTTCCAGTAGCAGGCGATGGTCCTAAACATTATGACAGATGAATATTCTGTGTTTATGAAGTATATGATAGGATTGAGCGATTACATCCGGAAGGAGATGAAGTTATTCATGGTCGAGACTATTGCAGAGGTGAGCATAAAGGCTATTTCCATTGAGGGAAAGCAGAAGAAGGGCAATGAGACTAAGGGAGACTCCAAACAGACGGGAGGCGAGTCTAGTGGTTCCAAATATAAGGAGGAGAAGAAGGGTGATCCAGAGAAAGCAGAACTGGTTTGTAGTCACTGCGAGAAGACAGGGGATGTTGCTGATCGGTGCTGGGAGAAGTATCATCATCTCAAGCCAAGAGGATTGAAGAAGAAGGAGGAGAAAAAGGCAAATGTGATAGCTCAAGGTCCGAAAGAAGTCCCAGGGATGACAGAACCCAACAGTAGTCTCAACCTTATGACGGGGAAACAGGCCACAAAAGAGGACGAAGACCCCCGAGAGCAGCTCTTTGTGCTGAAGTTGCAAGTGAAGACCAGTTTGGTTAATACCATAGTTGATCCGGGCAGCGAGAAGAATTTGATATCCGAGGCCTTGGTTCAGAAGTTAGGTCTGAAGACGGACAAGCATCCGAAGCCCTATCCATTGGGGTGGATTCAGAAGGAGGAGAGACTGAGTGTAGTTGATCAATGCACTGTCAGATTTTATGCTCCATGAGTCATATAATGATGAGGTCATGTGTGATGTAGTTCCATTGGATGTTTGTCAGATTATACTGGGCAATCCATACTTATGGGATAGATATGCGATATACGAGAGGCGGGCTCAGAAGTATACATTCACCAAAAGCGATGATAAGTTCATATTTCGTTCGGCGTCTCTTCCGAGGGAGTCAAGCTTGGGGATGGCGACACGAGCGAAGAGGCTAGTGAATGTAAGCAAGAAGTTTGTCTCGTTGTACATTAGATTTCCAGAAAAGCCATCGAAAGAAGATTGCATGTTGGAGCGTAAGACGACTACGACAAGGCAAGGAGCGAAGGAGTCGTTTCTAGTTGTGCGTCGCTATCAAGTTCCTAGCAAGGCCAGGTGGTGCAAAAAAGATAGAGGAGCTCGGGAGTTTCCTTAGCTAAAGTTCTAACTTGAACAGGACTTCAAGTTCCTAAAGGGGGGACCCATGATACGGGTGTATCTTCTCTTCAGAACTTAGTGATTCTCATGAGAGCTTGAGGATAGATGATTATCATAGTAGCTTAAAAATAGAGGTGTAAAATAGCACAGTAGAACATAGGTTGAAGCGTGGAACGAGACGACGAATTGAAGAATCGAAGCATTTAGTTTTTAGCCCGTGAGTCGAATCATAACAGTCATGAGTCGACTCATCAGGTTGACTCGACTCATGCCTATCATGAGTCGACTCACGAAACCCAGCCATTTATCACCAGTCTCTGACGAGTCGGCTCATCTCAGTCATGAGTCGACTCATTGCTGGCTTTGTGTTTTGTCCAGTTTCGGACGAGTCGACTCATCTCAGTCGTGAGTAGACTCATCGAAGGTTTCCTGGTTCGTTTGAGTTTTTGTTTGCACGAATTCATTTTGGGTTTGGGCTTGGTTATTTACCATTTTGCCATCCACGTTATTACACCTATATAATGGATAGTTTAGGGTTTCTAAAAAATCAGAGGTAACCAAAGTGAGATTCTAATCAAGAGAGATTAGGGTTTAGAGAGAATTAAGAGCTTGTCCTTGATTCTAGTGAGATTGTGAGAGAGGGATTGTAATCTTTTTATACTCATAATCTAGAGAGTGTATTTTTCTTCGCCATATACTGAATTATTCTTGTGTTTTTGTCATCCTCTTCTTAACCCACCTTTGATAATTCTGCGATCAAAGGTGCTCGCACGGCGACTCATATCAATTAATTTCTCACAAATATCTCTCATTCCCAAGATTGATGGTGCTAGTCATGTTAAAGACTTTAGGCCTGTTAGTATCCTCAATGTGCCAGTCATGTTAAAGACTTCAGGCCCGTTAGTATCCTTAATGGTATGTTTAAAATCTTTACCAAAGTCTTAACTAATAGGCTTGCACCTCTCTTACCCTCATTAATTGACCCCACTCAATCATCTTTCTAGAGTGGTAAATCCACTTTGGACTTGTGTTATTACATATGAATTATGCATCATATCTCATCCATATATAAGGAAATTTGCATGATCAAAGTATACTTTATGAAAGCCTTTGATTATGTTAGTTGGTCCTTCATTTTGAAGTTGTTGAAAGCTAGGGGTTTTGATTCTAAATGGTGTTCTTAGATAAGAGATATCCTCCATTCTTCTAAGTCTGCTATCTTATGAAAGTACACTAGAAGGGGTGAATAGGATAATTGCTAATCTAATCCGATTGTGATACCAAAATAAAATTTATTAATAATTTCCTAGCAAAAAGATATACACAAGTGATATATGCAAGGATATATAATAAACAATAGGTAATATAAACTATAAGACAAAAGGCGATATGAATATTACACAAGAATAAGTACACCAATGCCAAACACTAATAAGTAATATGATCACGGAGTTCGGTCAACCCTCGACTTACATCTCCGCTCCTCACCCTCGAGGAGAATCTTCACTATCAACATAAATAACAACTACACAAATTAGTTTTTAACGCTTACCGATAACGTTTACAAATCACACATTATCAATCTTACAAGACACTCCTCTAAGTGTTGACCTACCCATGTCACCATCCTCAAGTGCTTGGAATTACTACCTCTTCCTAGGCCTTTACAACCAAGTCACTCCTCTTAGAATTGATCCTGGTCTCTCCAAACCACTCCTCTAAGTGTCTTCATGTATTACAATGTATTCTCTCAATGTAAATTCAAATACAAGATTTGTTCTCTAATACAAATGGGAATGAAATTTAAGCTCACTCAATGGATCACACCCACAACCCAAATATACTAAATGTGAAATACTTAAGCTCAATAGGTTGTGTGTGAAACAATAAGTAAAACGAAAATTAAACTCAAATTAATCTAGTAAATATATATAAGAATCAAAAATGAAAATAAGCTGGATAATGAGTTTAGAAAACTTCTCCAAAAAAGACAAAGAGATGTAAATGAAGATTTGAGCTAGAATCACCTTAAAACCAAAATTGAGGATCTTTCTCTTTGTGAAACTCTCTTCACATAAAACAAACTTAATTTTACTTAAAAACCCTTTAAACAAACTACCAACAATCTTTTATAAACTTTCTTGATCAAACAAAATGAGTTATGAGGCATATATATATAGCCTCTCTAACAAAACAGCCCAAAAACTAGCTGTTACTGTGCAAACTAGTCGTTATTGGTTGACTGGTTCATCACATTGGTCGACTGATGGTATGTAAAACTTAGACTCTAGAAAATGGCTCTGGTCAGTTGACTAAAAACACTATTTAGTCGACTAAAATACTATTCATGATAGACTAAAAATACTGTTCAGTCGACTGAAAACATGCACGGCGGATACTGAATTTTTACATAGCTAATTTTCTAAAATTAATTAAAAATAGCAAATCAACTCCAAAAATAGTAAATTTTAGGAAAAGGTTTGTACATATGAAGATAAACATGTTAGAGAACAAACTTCTAAAATATCACTTCACATTTGTAAAAACTTTTACTTTTAAAAATAGATATTTTAGATTCTAAAAACTGCTGAACACTTGATTTTCTAAAATTGATTTAAAATATTAAACCAACCCTAAAATTAGTAAAACTTTGGAAAACGTATATACACATGAAGATGAACATGTTAGAAAAGGAACTTCTCAAATTGCATTTCCCAAATATGAAAACTCAATTATTTTGCAAACCGTTTAAAAATATAAAAACGTTAAAACTTGATTTTGATGTTGATGAAATTATTTTAAGCACGTTTTGAAATATTCTCATATAGATTAATAAGCTTAGGGAAATATATTAAAAGTGTCATTAAGTCTATAATCCAAAAATGGTGATAAATTGAAACAAATGTGTATGTATATAAATGTATCTATTTGTTTAGTACTTGAAAACGATAAAATGAAATGTGTATATGTGTAGTTTGAGCTTTATAGTATAAACACATGAGGTAAAGCCTAAACTACAAAACTATATACCCAAGCAAGTGATCGTCAATTTGCTAATCTTGGTTGTGGGGATGAAGTGATATTAACTTTGACTTGAATTGCGATGGCTTCATTCCAATTTTTCTTCCAACCTCCTTTGAATATCATCATAAAGGCGCAAGTCTAACCAACCTCTAACAAAGGATCTTTGTATAGAATACCTAACAAGCAAACACAAACACTCAACAAAAACAATGTTAGGAATTGTTTGTTAATCATCAAAACTAGATTAGACAATATGCTCATAAACATGAGACCTAACATCTTAGTTAATGGTTTCTCGACAAATTACTTTCAGCGCACTAGAGGTTTGAAATAAGGTGATCCCCTCTCACTATGGTTTTTATCATAGCTATTGATGTTCTCAAAAAAATGGTAACTTCTAGTGTTGCATGTGGGGATCTTATTGAGTTGTATCTGAAGGGGGGTCTGAATGATATTCGATCCTTACAATTTGCTAATGATACTATCATCATGTGTGGAGACACATTATCGGACTTCTTAGTTCTCAAATCTGTCTTCTACATATTTTTTGAGGATAAATCTGGTCTATATATCAACTATGCAAAACCAATCTTTTCTACTTCGGTAAAACATTTGCCAAAGGAGCTTTCTTTGCTAACGTCCTCAACTACTCCCAAGCATCTCCACCTTTAAAATATTTGGGTATTCCCTTGAAAAAATATTCTCTTAACACTGCTAGAAATTCGAGTATTAATCATGAAAATATAGCGACGGACTGCTAGAAATTCGAGTATTAATCATGAAAATATAGCGACGGATATTTCCGTCGCTATATGTTGACTTATAGCGACGGAATTATCCGTCGTTATATTTCCGTCGGCATAAATATTTTGCCGATGGAATAACACTTATTGGTGATGAAAATTTTCCATCACCATTAATTTTCCGACAGATAGTTTTTGTCGAGAAATCTCTATCGCTAAAAAGCTTTTTAGCGATGGAATTTTCGTAGCTAAAAAGTGAAAAAGAGAAAAATTATTGGGTGCGGACTACCCAATTTTTTCCCTCTCTCCTCATTTCCCCTAGCTCCGCACTCCTCATCCCCCCCCCCTCTCCCTCCCTTTTCTCTTATTGACACATCAACCGCCATCATTGTAGGCCCCATCGCTGCCACTAACTAGACCACTACGCCCCGCCGCAACCCGATGAACCCACGCCCTCTCTCTTGCCTCTCTCTCTCAAGTACCGTCCCTCCCCTCCATCTATCTTTCTCTCTCCGGACCCGTTAGATCTCTCTCTCTCTCTTCTTCTCTCTGCCCGGCCAACGCCGGTAGCCAGCATCAGCCAATCCGAGAGAGAAGAAGAGAGAGATGTAGGGGGTTATGACATCTTGCTAAAATTAAAATTTAATATTTATTAATTTTATTTTTAATTATAATTATAGTTAAATTTTTACAAAACAAAAAATTAAAAAACACCCAACCCTAATAAGATATTTTAAAACCAAAAAAAATTCATCTTGTTAAAATTAGAGTTAGGGTTAGGGTTAGGCGAGGGTTAGGGTTGTAAAGAAGTAGGTAGACTAATATGCAGTAAAATCAAAATTTTTATCCACCTACATCCTAAGATCCATACGTAGAAGAAGATCCAAGATAGAAAATTACCTGAAGCGTGCAGATTAACAACGAAAAACTGCGTATTCGTTGAAATGTTGCGCGGCAATTATAGCGACGCCTCTACTAGTATCCACACGAACTTGTTGGAACTCTGCACGTCAGTGTGCTAGCACTTTGAAGACGGCGGCCTTTGGAGTCTCTCTCTCTTTTTCCTCACGATTTCAGAAGCTCGATTGGATGATCAAAAGGTCCATCCTATACCCCTTTTTATAGGGTTGTGAGGTAGTTTCTCAAACCGTTAAGAGATCAGAATTCCAATCATATGATTTCTCAAAATATAATTTGTTCAAATTAAATCATATCTTTAAATCATGATTGATCATATTAATTTGATTGCTAGGAGATAGGTTCATTGAACTTGGTCAGTATTTCTTTCAAACGTGATTGATCAAATCAATTCTGATCAATTAATCGAGATTGATCAAATCAATCCTTATCTAATTACCTGATAGCCTCACAACTAATCATATCTCTATATGACTTAATTTATGCGGGCTTTCTTAATAACGTTCCAACATGTTCTTGTGTGTGACCCAATAGGTTTACACGATATTAGCAGTGAGCCAAAATACTTTTTCAGCCCACAAGTCATAACAGACCCTAGCAGGTATGACTACCCAAATCATGTAAATGTCATTTCAGACGAAACCTAGTTCACAATGGACATATGTCGGTCTCTTCATCACTAGATATCTTGATTGAACTCAAGGCAGTAAGCGTGTCAACCTTATACAGTTCAACCTTTAATTTCTCGCACCTGAAGTTAGACTGACTTTTCAATAGTTGACTCTCAACTAATTAGGCATGGTCATGCACTTTCTCAGTCTATCTTCTTCGAGGGGCCCAGAGATATCATACTCTCATTTATATAAGAGGGACAAATTCCATCTTGATCATTCACATCCCTCTGCATGATTCATAGCATACCCGATTGATACCTTTATTATTATCCATTTAGGAAAATGTTTGGTAACATCAAAGTATACAATCCTCATGTAGGAAACCGTGATAATCTCAGGTCAAAAGACCGAACATAAATATTGTATGAAACCTACTGATGACACATATAATCCATGTAGTGTTTCATAGCGGGTCAGTCCAGTATCATGTTCACCAACATATACCCATGTGATTGACTTGATATCTCATATCCATGATCCGTGAAACATGATCATCAATCAATCCACATACAACCTATAAAATCATTAGTGTCCCAACCAATGACAAAAGACAAGAACTATTTAGAATAACATCACAATCTAATTACAGAGTTTCATGTTCAAGTCACATACTTAATGATCCATAATAAGTGATTTATTCAAGGGACCGAATAACAAATTATTCATAGAAGTTGCATAAACATAAATTAAACACAATCATCTCTATGATTGGTCTCTAGGGCATATCATAGTAACAAGGGTTAGGATTAGGGTTAGGGTTAGGGGAGGGTAAGGGTGAGGGTGAGGGTGGGGGTGAGGGTGAGAGTGAGGTTGAGGGTTAGGGTTAGGATTAGGGTTAGGGTTAGGGGAGGGTGAGGGTGAAAGTGAGGTTAAGGGTTAGGGTTAGGGTTAGGTGAGGGTGAGGGTAGGGGCAAGGGTGGGGGTGGGGATGAGGTTGAGGATTAGGGTTAGGGTTTGGTTTAGGGTTAGGGTTAGGGTGAGGGCGAAGGTTATAGCGAGGATGGGGGTTAGGGTTAGGTGAGGATTAGGGTTATAATGAGGGTGAGTGTGAGGGTGAGGGGTTAGCGTAACTATTATATCGCTAATTATATAGAAACTGTACACATTGTACACTCATATTTTTGAGCTATAGAATGCCCCGTCCAATAAATATTATATATAATCTCTTTATTTACTTGTCACATACATGTACGGGATGGTTGGCGAATACGAGACCATCATGTTCGGTCCGGCAACCTTTTCGTACGTGTATGTGACATGGGGCTTATATATAAATATTTATTGGATATGTCTAGTGTGGAGGGGTTAGGTATGTAAAAGTGGCATGTATATGTATTTACATGTGTTCTTGTGTACTATCTTTTCGTTAGAGATTCGGCAGTGCTTACTCGTTGTTCTCCGTGTACAAATGTCGGAGGGATATGCAGAAGTATATCCTTCCCACTATAGTGTACTCGGAGAACATCGGGTAGATGCTGCCAAAATTTTGACAAAATGAAAATACACTTGAACACACGTAAATACATATACACGCCACGTTTACATACCTAATGGGATAGAAGCCTTCCTCTGATAGCCAGTCACACACGCCTTCCTCTGTACACACGTTTACATCCCTAAATTAAAATGATATATGTAAGGAAATGCTCACTTTCATTAATTTTTAAATTTTAGATGTAGATAGTTCCTGACAAATTGTTCATGAGAATACCACATGATCGGGGGCATCTAGACACCCGATACAAGGATGGGATAGAAGCTTTCTTAGCCTACTCTGACACAAACCCTCTACAATCACTGAGCGGGGTGATTTTCTATCCTTGTAAGAATTACACAGACAGTAAAATGCTCGCTAGGAGTGACATAAGTTTCTATCTGTCAATCAATGGATTTGATAGCTCTTATTTATTTTGGAGTCATCACGGTGAAGGCATCTCGATGATGCAATCAGAGGAAGAGTTTGCTGAAGTCAACAATCTGACAGTTGACACGACTGATATGTTGGAAGATATTCTTGACGCGCCGTCGGTGAGTGATGTCAACACTACTGATATATTTCAAGACGTAGGTTGATTGATAAGACTTATTGAAGAAAACGAGTCACCGTTATACGAGGGGTGTAAGGAGTTCTCAAGGCTTTCTTTTATGCTGAGGCTTCTTCATATCCAAACACTCAGTGGGATGGTTGTTACATATTTTGAGATGTTATTAGATTTGTTGAGAAAAGTCATTCCAGGTGGTGAGAAAAGCATCCCCGCAACCTATTACGAAGCCCATAATATTGTTGATACGTTGGGGCTTGATTATAAGAAGATAGGTGTCTGTCCTAACGACTACATCCTGTACAATAAGGGTAATAAAGCTCTGGAGGAATGTCTAACGTGTCATGTATCACACTGGAAAGGAGAAGCTACAAGCATATTTGAAGGTGATGCATCCAATAAGCAGAACAGAATTCCTGCGAAGGTTCTCTGATACTTTCCAATTATTCCTAGACTGCAGAGGTTTTATATGTCTGTCAAGCTAGTTGAGAATATGTGACAGCACTCGACCGACCGCAAAGAGGATGGAAAACTGAGACATCCTGCTGATGGTGAGGCATGAAAGCACATCGATCTATATATCCCGACCTTGGTAAGGAGTCTCGGAATATTAGGCCGAGGCTTGCTAGCAACAGATTTAATCTGTTTGGATTAATGAGCTCCACTTGGTCTACCTGGTTAGTGTTGCTGACATCGTACAACCTGTCGCCGTCAATGTGCTTAAAGAAACCGTACATGATACTGTCACTTTTGATCCCTAGAAGTTATTCTTCTAGAAATGAAATTGATATTTTCCTCCAACCATTAACTGATGACCTAAAGCTTCTCTGGGAATAATGTGTCAGCACTTATGATACTTATGGTAAGGAGTTTTTCTGTATGTGGGTAATGGTGGTGTGGATAATTAATGACTTTCTGGCATACGCTAACCTATCTGAATGGTCGATGAAGGGTCAGATTGCTTATGCGGTTTGCATGTCAGACTATGAGGAAAAATTCCTAAAGTACAGTTGTAAGTTATGTTATTAGCAACACAAAAGATGGTTGCCTACAGGGCACAAGTTTAGAAAGTTAGTAGGAAAGTTCGATAGCAATCCAGAAAGTAGACCGGCACCACTAAGGTTGACCGCAGAAGAAATATTTGAGTTTCTACATCCTTTACCTAGAAAAGTATTTGGAAAGAAAAGATTCAACAAAGAAAACCTGTTTGGGGTTAGGAGAAAAATATCGAAGAAAAAATGGAAGCGAAAGGGAAAGGTAAGCTATTTCTCAAGGGCAAATCAAAAGGAAATAAGCCTCGTAATGTCCAGTCGCATGAACATGTCTCAAAGGGCACTGAACTTTCGCATTGATGGTCAAAATTTATCATATTGTATCAGCTACCATATTGGAGAAGTTTAAAAATATGTCACAACTTGGATGTTATGCACATTGAGAAGAACATATACCAGAATCTCTTGAACACTTTGTTGCAGGACGGGAAAAAATTGAAAGATGACTTAAGGGAACTTCGAGACCTAGCAGAATTGAACATCCGTCCGGAACTGCAAGCTATAGATAAGGGTGACGGAAAGTTTGAACTCCCAGCCTCAAGTGTCACACTATCAAAGGATGAGGTCCACAATATATGTTTATTTCTAAAGTCCGTGAAGACACCGGATGGTTATGCTTCAAACATTTCAGCAAATGTGCATATTGATGACAGAAAGATTTTGGGACTCAAGACACATGACCATCATATTCTATTATATCAACTTCTTCTGGTTACGTTGCGATATGTTGAGAAAGAACTCGTGATAGTGGTAATAGAATTATGCGGTTTCTTCAAACAACTGTGCTCCAAGGTGATTGATGTCAGGGAGTTTGAAGAATTAGAGGGATGTGTTGCCAATACACTGTGTAAAATAGAAATACTATTTCCACCCTCATTCTTCACGGTCATGGTGCATCTCATAATACATTTAGCATACGAAGCCCGCATTGCATGACCAATTGAATATCACTGGATGCACCTCATAGAGAGGTATTTATTATTATAATGTTTATTTAATATTTTTCAAATTATGTTTCCCAGTTCTATTTTGTCACAAATCATAAAACTATATGCTTGTAGGTATTTGGGTTTCATAAAACAACTGGTGCATAATCGTACACGTCCTAAAGGGTCGATCGCAGAGAACTACATAAGTAACGAGAGTTTGAATTTCATCTCTCGTTACTTGTAGGGTATGGAGACAAGACTAAACCATTCCCAACAAATAATTGATGGTACATTCTACAATGATCATGGGGAGGATACTAGATTTCCCAGAATGGAGCTAGATCAAGCCCACACATATATCATGAGCAATGATACTATATTTAACATATACGCGGCGTAAGTATTTAACCGTTTGAATCAGATCATATCACCTCACAATACTTATCTCTATTTAACTGTTACTTGTCTAGGCTTCACATCCGATATGTCCAGACTACTTTTAAATATAGAACAAAAAATAAGAGAGTTATGGACACACACTCTAGACAATTCCCTGCATGGCTGAAAGGTGAAGTAAGATCTTTTTTACATTTCTGATTCGTATATCAAATATATGTGCCTGGCACCAGATATATAAACCATTTGCTTCTTTTCTTAAAGGTTGACAAACGGATTACGAATGTGGTTAACCTGTTTGAGAACCTTTTTTTATATGCCAGAGGTCCTTCTAATGTGGTTAAGCATTATAGAGGCTACTGTGTCAACGGCTTTAGGTTTAACATCGTCGGTCTCGAAGAGAGACGACAAACACAAAACAACAGTGTGTTCTGCTCCTTCTCGCAACTGTCATACGCTAGTTCAAAAAATCTAAATCCGATACAAGGGGAAATCTATTACTACGGTCAAGTAGAAGACATCGTGGAGATTTTCTAAGGGATTAATAAGGAAGTCAGTCATGTGATGTTTAAGGTTCGTTGGTGTGAGCAGAAAAAGATAAAGAATGACTATGGTTACATACTCGTTAATCTTAACAATGAAATATATCAGACTGAAAAGTACATGTTAGCTCCTCACGCCAAATAGTACTTTTATGTCAAAGATATAATGAAAAATGATGAATGAGTTATTCTTAAGAATCCGCCTAGAGCCTACACTCAGAAAGCCATGTCTGACGAAGATCACGATGAGGAGGTTATCTTGGCCAACGAAACAGTTGCTAAGTTTTCCTTAACACAAAATAATAATCTGGCCAATAAAATTACACTAGCTCACCCTGATATACCTGCGATTATATATAAGCCAAGGCGTAAAGGTCAAAAACCAGTTCGCAGTGGAGTTGATAAAACTATAAGAATTGTCCTTTCGTCGGCCTGCGCATGGTCACAGGCTATCCACACACGGTCACAGAGTAGAGCCTCAACATCATCATAATAATGTATTACTAGGTTATGAATTAAAAAGAACATTCATTGTATTATATTATTACCTTTATATTATCTATTTAGCTGGTTATCATGTATCACCGTGTGTCATATATTATATTATTGCCTTTATATTATCTGTTTGACTGGTTATCATGTATTATAGTATTGCATTTATATTATCTGTTTGACTGGACATCATGTACACATAATTCTGTTGACATGTGCTATTTTATTAATTATTTGCATTATATGGTTTTATTGGATATTCATTATGTTTTTAAAGTATAGATGACAAAAGAATTACATAAGAAAGTGCTTGAGAGACTTTTTGGTAGACATTCTGGAGGCAACGCACATGCCTCTACGTTAGGTATTTTTATTTATTTGTTATATATGTACATTTTTATAAACTATTAATGTGTGCCTAACATTATTTTTTAACATTTCCATCACAGGACGCGGAGATGTTACACATGACTCGCCGCCACAGGACACCGAATGCGGAGATGCTCCACATGACACGGAGACACATGACATAGCATGCAGAGATACCGTCACCATCGTCACCACATGTAGATGTATTAGAGGAGTGGAGATTTGAACCGTATAGCATAACTGTAGAAGCTCCGACACTACCTCCAGTTTCTATTACGGATCAGCGAGTCCATGGCCCGGCCAAGGTGAAGGATGATTGGGATTCTTATCATGCTTTGCGACCTATCACGCAGCATAAGTATGAACAACTAAGGTGTAGATGCGTTAAACTAAAAGGTATGAATATATTTTTTATAGTTTATCGGTTATTATTTTAATTTTTAATAGCAAAAATGGATTGATTCATTATTTCACCTAATTCATTGTTTCACAGGTACCGGGTGACCTCCTAGGCACGACCGTAGTGCTATCAGAGAACAAAGCCTCATCCCTGATATTCATTGGAGGGCCATGATCCGATAGGAAAACGGAGTGCCTGTCGGGGTCTTTGCCAATACTTTTAACAATTTCCTCGCCGCTTTAGCCAGGAGACATGATTTCTTTAATATTTTTTTTTGACGTGGAAGTCGCAGTGGATTGATGCGCTGATCGTTTGTTGGAGATATATATGTGTGAGTCATTTATTTTAATTTTTATCATTATTAGTTATTAGTTTATATTATGTTTAATACACTGACTTGTATCTCTTTTTTCTTTATATGCTGAAGCGATTTTTCTTTCTTGACGATAATATTTGTGCCTGGACTTACTACTTCATGCAAATTAATCTATCATTCAAGAGATGATGGTTTGAGGTGAAGAAAAAACATTTTGTTCAAATAACAGAAGATTAAGAGCGTTTTTGGCATCTTGACGAGTGCGTAGATGGAGTAGATTTTTTGCACTTTGCGATTACTGAGACACGGCTGGAATTCAAGTATTATTGAAGTACAAATTTTTATTTATTGTTTGAATTTCTATATTGTTTTGATTTGATATTATTTTGCAGACTCAAGCTGAAATAGCAATGAGGAACCACAACGTGCCCTGCAGTTATGAGCATCATGTGGGCTCCAGGTCCTTCAGCCAGCATTATCATCAATCGGAGCTTCAGGTATATAATATATTAGCTTTTAAGTTGTCAATTTGAGTATAATTTATATGTTATGGGTTAATGATATATTTGAATAAAATAGGGAAGGGGAGATCTCGAACATTTTACAGATCGTATTCTAACTTCCTGAAACCCGAATTACACCGATGAAGAGAAGAAAGCAAAGAATAAGGATCTGGCTGTAAGTAACAGTTCATTTATATATTCAATTTCATAACAATACATCATTAATAAGTCGACTTGTCCGGGTTGTTTTGATATATCGCAGGAGAAATTACATGCCAATGTACAAGAGCAAATGTCTTAATCTCAGGTTAGTTCTAACACTCCTATCTGGCTAAGTAGAGAGGAGGATGACTCCATCATCGATACGGTCATTAGACCGAGTAGGAAGAACAGATACCGATGGAGAGGATCAGAGCTTCGGCCGTACGAGTCTAGTAGCACCTACGAGTCTGCAGCACCACCATTAACACCAGGAAGCAGTTCATATCAAGACTTGATGGAGAAATGGTTGAAAATGATTGAAGATTGATAGTCACAGCAAACAACATATCAGTGAATTATGGAGGAAGAACGGAGGTGCCGGGAGTAGAGAGAATTGGAGTTCATGTCGACTCTGCCTCAGGAGGCACATGAGGCATATATGAGACGATTTATGTCGGATCAGGTAATATATATACTTTACTTTTTATAATTGAAGGGAAAAATGAATTAAATATATAATTCTTACGTAGTTATGAATTTTCTTCATGACTAAATGATATCATACACACCGATACACATTAATACAAACTGTTACACACAAACCCTAACTCTAACACTAACACAAAGCCCAAAATATTTACTTAT
This sequence comes from Asparagus officinalis, assembly GCF_001876935.1. Taxonomy (NCBI): domain Eukaryota; kingdom Viridiplantae; phylum Streptophyta; class Magnoliopsida; order Asparagales; family Asparagaceae; genus Asparagus; species Asparagus officinalis. Next base: position 58,017,313 of record NC_033796.1, read on the forward strand.
AATGTTTTTATATGATGGTGGTGTTCAGGGGAGGGGTAGGGGGGAGTGTGGTTGGTGGGTGGGTGGGGTTAGGGGGATTTGTGGTGGTGGTGGTGTTGTTATTATTGTTTTTGTTGTGTTGTGGTGTTGTGTTGTGTTGTGGTGTTGTGTTGTGTTGTGTTGTGGTGTTGTGTTATGTTATGGTGTTGTGTTATTGTGTTGTGGTGTTTTGGTGTTGTGTTGTGTTGTATTATGTTGTGTTGTTATGTTCTGGTGTTGGGGAAATTATATTTATATTTGCACACTCTTGTTAACGGTTACATACCCTTGTTAACATTTGATTTATATTTATAGGTCGGGACTTCTACACAAGGTACAGCCGAGGGTAGTCATAGTGTAGCTAGTGATGAGGACGATGATGATGATTAGGATGATTGATTATAATTAATTTAACTTTTAAAATAATTTCATGTGTTATATAAACAATATTTAGTATGTACTTGTCGGGATACTTTTATTTGTTTTTATTAAAATATATGTGTGATATATGCGTGAGATTGAATACTATACTACTGATTGAATAGGATTTTTAAATTTATTATCGATATTGTACAGGGTTTTTTAATTTTCAAAATATTTTAAAAAAATAGTGGTCATTTTTAGCGACGGATTTTCCATCGCTAAATACATAATTAACAACGAAAAACAGACACGAAAAAATAAAAATAAAAATATATCTTTAGCAATGGATATTCCATCGCTAAAATGATTTTAGCGAAGAAAAACGGACACGAAAAAAATTAAAATAATAAATACACATTTTAGCGACGGATATTCTATCTCTAATATCTCTTTTGGCGACGGAATTTTCCGTCGCTAATACTTTTTTATTTTTTTTAAATATGGTGATGAAAAATCTGTCGCTAATATCCCGTCGCTGACAATTAGCGACGAAATTTCCATCGCTAAAGATGCAATTAGGGACCCTCAATATAGGAACGGTTTTTTAGCAACGGAATTTATTTTTTTTTCGTCGCTAAAAGTTATAGGGACGGAATTTAGACCTTTAGCGATGGAATTGTCCATCGCTAAAGGGTGTTAATCCAGTAGTGCAACAAAAATGATCGGCAACATCTCTAGATAAGTTCTCTAAGAGATTATCTATATGAAAAAGTAATAATCTATTCATTGAAGGGCATTTAACACTAATTAGCTCGATTTTAACCTCTATACATTTATACTTCCTGTCTTTTTTAAGCTACCAAAATGGCTAATCAAGGCAATGCATAAATCTTATTATGGGGGGAGAATCTATATCTTCATGTAAAGCTCTATAGAGCTTAGTCTGCAAACCTAAAAAAGAGGAGGGTTGGGTATCATTAACCTTTCTGATTTTAATCTTTCTCTTCTCTCTAAATAAATTTGGAAGGTTCTCTAAGGAGAGTCTACTCCCTCTATTCATCAAGTCTTCCTAACCTTAGTTGCACACCATCCAGTTTCTCTGCTTCTAAATTCTAGTGAGATGTTTATTCTAGCAACTTAGCTTTGAAGAGTTTAGTCCAATGGAAGTTAGGGAGTGGTCTTGCATAAGATTCTGGGAAGATAACTAGTCTATACTTAATTCATTGGCTTTTCTGTTTCCTCTGGCACACAATCTATCCTTCTCTGTCATTGTCAATGTTAGATCATAACGAATTATACATAATGGTCAATGGAGATGACACTCTACGATTAGAAGGCCTATTTCTATGAAAGAGAGGGATGAGGTCTTTGGTTTTTTAAACACACACCACAACACAGCACATAATATATTATCTAATATACATATATATATATATATATTATTATATATATATATATATATATATATATATATATATATTATTATATTATTAACTATTAATTAAATATATATATAATAATATAATATATATATAATATATATATACTATATATATGTATATATACTAGCGGGGTTTCCCTAGAATAAATATAATCTCCTTAGGCCCTAATAACTCAAAAACCAATATCATCCATTGGATCTAGATAATCCCAATGGCAGGAATCAGCAAACCGTCAACAGAAAAAAAAAACCAAATGCATTCAATTACTCTCAACGAACATATAATCTGCGATTTCACTGGCCAGTAAAAAGACGCTGGTTCGTATGAGTAATGAATCCGAATTCACTCAGTAGTTGAATTCTGGAATCCGTTGAGGAATGAAATCTGGATTCACTGCAGTTGAATCCTGGCCCTTTCACGTGCAGTGAATCTGGATTCACTGCAACGTGAAACTCTCTGATCTTCACCTGGGGCAGCGTGAATTCTGGAATCCACTGCATGTGAAGGATCGTCGTGCAGGTAATGATTCTTGGTTCAAACTGTAGAATCTTAAATTCACTACGTTGAATTAATTAATCGCATGTGTTCTTAATAGAGTAAATAATGCACTGTGTTTTGTTGACGCTTTATTGACTTGAATTCCTATCGCCATGGATTGAAGGAGGTTTTAAACAGTTTTAGGCTATAAGAGGTTTTTATAGAACCCCTCCCTATTATAATATTATTATAATATATATATTAGTAGTATAATATTAAGTATATATATATATAATATATATATATATAAGAAGACGCAAGAGAAGAGGAGAGTGAGATAGAAATGGGAGAAACCCCTTGGACCTAGTTGCTCCAATCTGAACTTTTATGGAACTGGATACTGGCCCCTATCATCAGAATGTACTGCACTTACTGACTCGACAACATAATCGCTCAATCACCACTTTTCACATATTCCAAATTAGATGTAGAACCCAGATCAATTTTACAAGATTCAAACAATTTCAAATAAGAGCAATTTGATACCAATTCTTACATCTCCCTCGGATAACATATATATGATAATAATAATAATATATATATTATTATATTATATATAATTATATATAAATTATATATTATAATTAAGTGATATAGGTTGACTCGCTCTATTTTTATTTTTACTATCAAAAAAAATGTTATCTACCATATTTATTGATGTAGATTTCTGTCAACATTAGTAGACAACTTATGACATTTAATGACGATGTGAACGGGAGACCTTGATCATGATGGGATACACAGAAATATTCAAGCACCCAAATTATGAACTTTCCTACACCACGTGTACATATTTAATTTGCTTGTAATAATATAAACTACGAAGTTTCCAATATCCTGTTGAAAAGTAAATAATTATCTAAGTTAAAGAAGCATCTCACCGACCTTTTTTTAATCAATCTCACCGATCTTTTTTGAATCTTCCATCAAGAATGGGGATTCAAGAGGCTACGGTCAGTCACAGAGCCATTTATTATTATCAATAATATCAATATTTCTATTTTTTTTCCCTTGCTTTTTTAGCATGTATAGCCCTGTGACTTGTCTCCTTGTTTATTTTGACTCAAAGTAATCTGCAGGATTGTCTTTCTTTTTCCTTTTTTTAAATACTTATTTTGTGGTTCTGTATTTAAATACAGTTCTTGTAAGTGCTACAGTAATATTTTTTTTAAAATTCTACAGCTTCTCGCTGAGCTACAGTAATAATGCTGCAGTAATGTTTTTAAACACTACAGTCCGCATATGCGCCAGTAATAATATTATAGTAATTCATGCAGCATGAACAGTGAAGCCTGGATCCTCCCGCCTGTGCTACAGAAACAATGCTATAATAATTTACTGTAGCATGAATAGTGAATCGTGGGTCCTACGGTTATTATAGAGGAATAAATATAGTAGATCTATTTGAAATTATCATTGATTTTATATGACTATGATTGATGTGCTCCTACATGTACATTAGATTTTTGGATCTGTGTAATTATAGATGCACTTGAAATAAAATACTGTA
>NC_033796.1:58021192-58086757 GCF_001876935.1 Asparagus officinalis
TTTTATTGTGGAAGCAACATTTGTCCTTGGGTTTTTGGATATCGGTCACTATAATCCTACATGTTTTAAAATAGGAAAAAATATGTCCAGGCCTCAAAAGTGGGAACTTCGTGTGACTAGTCCCCTTGTACTTTGCCCCATGTGGAATAACCCCAAAAAATGAGCTTTAATGTTTTAAGCCCCATCCACATCAGCTTTATACTAAAAGCTGAACGTATTTTGGAAAAAAGCCAAAACTGCCATTCTCTTTCTTCCCCAGAAGAGTCCTGGTCCCGAACAACAGAAGTCACTTCTCATTAATGCGATATGATGGGAAAAATGGAGGGAAATTTTCCCCTTTTTTTTACTCCATCATGAGCAATAACTAGTTAGTTCTCCATTACTCATCCTCAGACCAAAATTCTCTCAATTACTCTCTCCATTACTTTTGGGGCCTAGGCACATTTTTCCCTTTAAAATAAGTTCGCTGAGACATGTCTATTTTAAATAAGGACTCAAACCTCATCAATTGTATAAAGTGAGTCCTTTATGTTGAATGTCTATTATCTTAAACTTCTAATAGACTTAGCATGAATAAAGTTTCATATTGTAGCGATTAAAAAAAAGTTTCACATTATATCGTCATCTTCTATACAAATTTTCGGCTAATAGCTATAGTTGTCATCTCTCTACTTTCCAACCCTCTCGATCATCTCTAATGTTGGCGTTTCTTCTTTAATGTTTACTGATTAATCTCGTCTTTGTAGTGATTTCTAGTTTCACATATGTGAAATGCAAACATCAAAAAAATTATAAACGGAAAATTTGAAAATGTTAAGTTTATTAGGGTTAAGTATGGGCTACATTATCAGACTGGTATTAAAACAAACTCTATTTACCAATAGAGTATTTTAAAAAATTCCGACTATACTGGGGTATCTACAATAGCTCATCTTTACCAACAAGGTCATTTTCCTCACCAACGGCAAGATTTCCTGCAAGAAAATTTCTTTCACCCCTTAATCTCTCAAAATTATTAAGTATACACCCAAAATTATTCTCTTTATACACATTAATATTTAATTATCTTAATTATTATCTCTTATGCCTTTATTACCCCTATTTTTTTTTCCATTCCCACTTCATTTTCTCAACAGATCTATCCACAAACCCTCGTCACTTTCATGATCTCATGCTTTCTTTTGTAAACATCCCAAACTCATCAAAACCCATCAATCTGGTAAATAAGAGACTTATTGATAAAAGAGGATGTGTTTTAAATACCCTAACGTCGCTGGAGGTTTTTTTAATACCGTCTTAGTAAATAAGGTATATTGTAAATATCAATCTAGTAATTTAGCTGTTAAAGATGTCACATGTCTAATGCGGCTATCTAAATACAACTTATAAGATTTTGGGAACTTATTTTAAAATTTCTTAGATTTAAGGGACCAATCTCAGAAAATGCAAAAATTTTTTGTTTTATTTTGCTATGAGAAACTCTCTGAAAATTATAATCTCTAATAATAAATCTAATCTGAAAATTACAATCTCTAATAATAAATCTAACATATTTTTAGGCATATGATGATGTGACATGCACAAATGTAGTACGCTGTGTTGCAATAGAAAATTCATCTCTCCAGGAATAAAAATGTAACTTCGTTTAAAACGAGGAAAAAGCTTCAGAGTCCATTGGAATCATCGGATCTCTACTCGCGGCCTCCGTCCTCCCTCGGAAAATTTTACAAGTAAGTCCCTCGTTGACTTCTCTTTTCAATTTCAAGTCCTTTTTCATCCGGATCTAGTTTTTTTTTTGTCTACCAACTTCATCGGTTGTGCTTAGATTTGATCTTTTGCGTTATTTTATCTTTCTGGGTATTTTGTTTAAGCTTTAAAGATCTTTTATTTCGGTAAGGTTCTTATTTTTTGCTACCCTTTTCTTTTGAAGTGTGAATTATTTAAATTTGTATTTATGTAGTGTTTTGGATCGAGGTGGATTGATTGTATTCTTCTCATAGCACAGTTGGACTGATTCCATAGCTATAGTATGAAACCCAAAACCTTAGATTGTTCTTGTCTGATACGTATTCAAAAATTTAGTTGTTTGATTATTTTAGCTCAACCAGAAGGGGGAAGTTCTTGGAGGTTTAAGTGAAACCCTCCAGATGAACTCATGGATTCAGAAATGATTCTGAAAAAAATTATCATGAAAATGAATTGCCACTGGTTAATCTATTGTTTGGAACATATTTTTCAAGTTTTGCATATAGGTTCCTGCTAGCCTGTCTCCGCGCGTAGGTCAATCTTGTAAAGCATTGTATGCATGCTTTTTTTTGTGATTCATGAATATGCTCGAACACCTTCTACTAGAGTCATGAGAGAAGTGGAGCCTGATTATGTCCGAAATATTGTCCCAAATCTTTTTAATTTCCGTTTTGGAGAACTGCTTTGTGGATTTCATCTGGCATCCAACTGCATCTGCAAGATGATTGGATTAGCATCACCATTGCAAGTATCGGGTTGGATCGGAAATAGGGAGATCAAAGAGCCGAAACGGTTCTATGGTGACAAATATGACTCACGAATCGGCAAACTATTTGACTTCCATAGCGTAATCCCTCTGTTGCACATTGCATTACTCTTCTACTCGCGTCTTTTTAACTTCATATACTGGGATAAGGCCCTATTTCCTAGAAAAAGTTTGACATATAGGTGATTATAGATGACAACTCTTTTCTTGCAGCAAAACCATTTATTGTTTTAGTATATTATGGATTGACTCCCTTAGCAAGAAAAAGGTAACAACTGGAGGTTGGCTTGGTTCTGTATTCAATATTTCAGTTGAGGATGACATGGTGATGTTTGATAAAACTGTGAAGACAAGGGCCATAGATCGAGTCCTCGAATGAAGCAGTAATTTACATGTTGAAGAAGATTTTGATGGCTTGATCATGTACAATGTAGACGAAGAAACATTTATGAAGGAATTAATTTGTAGGAGAAGTATTCAGTCAGCAGCAGTGAGTAGCAACCTCAAGAGTCTAAATCTCATATATAGACAAGGTGTTTTATAGAAATGAATCAGGGAAGTATTTGGGAGGTTTGTAATTTTGGTTAGCAAGATTACAAATATCAGGAATTGAGGCTCTTCAGGAGGTCGAGATCTAAATGGAAAGGAATTAGGAAGAAGAAGAAGAAGAATATGAGAGTTAAGGAAGAGAGTACGGAGAAGACCATTATCTTCTACATAAGAACGAACATGCTATATCATTCAGGAAGTTCTTAATCAGATAGCCCGGGTACGTGCTTTTGCAAAACATAACTCCTAGGCTATCACAAACTACTTACAACAAACCTAACTAGTTTAATATTCTTTTATATTTATACAAACTTATTGCTAAGAATAAGATTATAAAAAAAATTGGAACTCTAGCACTTGTATAGAATTATGAACCTCAGTTAGTGTAGTCACAGATTGAAGTTTATATCCAAACTATCTAATTTGAAGAGAAGACTCTAAATAGAAAGCCTTTATGTAATTAAAATACCGTGATGCCCTAAGTTTGAGACGGCTTCAAGCCTATATTAGAGGGTTGTTTGTAGGGTAACAACGCTAATAACGTATATTCCTAGTAGTGTCTTTGGTCGAGATAGGTTGATTATAATGGAGTAAGTGAGATAAGTTAGTTGCTTTAGTTTATGTCGTACTTCGTTTGTTGTCACCTTATGCTCTTTTAGGGCCAGTTTGGTATTGCTTTTTTAGGGTGTTTTTGCTTATTTTTTCAAGAAGCAGCCAATAATGGTGTTTAGTAAAAAAAAATTTGGTATACTTATTAAAAATGGTTCTGTTTTTAAGGGAGTGCTTTTAGAAGCAATCTGAGGATGCTATTAGAAGCAACTTTTACTTTTCTTTAATTTATATACCACATATACTTTTTATCTTTTAACAATGATCATTAAGTGCAGTTCTAGCAAGCATCTTAACTGCTTTTAAAGAAGTTTTTTGATATTTGATTAGCAAACAACTATTTTCAGCAGTTTATATAAGTTGTTTCTATAAACTGCTTTTATAAACAACTTATTATAAGCTCTAGCAATACCAAATTGGCTCTTAGTATTCTATATTTGTAATCTATTTGATCTTAGTATTCTATATTTGTAATCTATTTGATCTTACTTATTATTTTTTATTAAGATTGTGTTGCATACTGTCTTTCATGCTGCCAGCCTAATTATTTTTTTCACATCTACGCATATTTCTTACTTATTCCTTCGTTTGGGTTCCTTCTTGGCTTCCGCTAAAGCATATGAATCTCAATGCAATTAGGCAAAATATGTGAAAGATGGCGACAGACTGTCTTCATTCCTTATCTCAAATCTGCATCAATGAGGCTTAGTTGTTCTACAGTCATTTTTATCATTGTACTTGTTTTAAAACAAGAAAAAAAAAGATATCTAATAAACAAATAAGCATGAATTGCATATAATCCCCCTCCCCCCTTAATTATACCATCAGTTGCATAGACACCCCTCAACTTGTTTATTCTCAATTAACAGGGAATTTATCTTTCTAAAAGTGACAATTCAAGGGTGCTAAGTGCTAGTAAATGAGTTGAGAGGTGTTAAGTACAACTGAATGCATAGATGTGAGGGATAGTTTGCATAAAATATTGTGCTTGTACTCAAAATTATACCATTTGCAACTCATTGATAGCATAAAACATGCTTTTCTATAGGAAGCTCTTTGGATAAGCTCGCAGAGATGGATATAACCAAAATGGACAGAGAGACTCTCACTCTATTAGGGTCAGGGTGCTGTGTGATGCTGTCAATGCATTTTACTGTACAATTACTTTCACAACATCTTTTCTATTGGAAAAATCCAAAGGAACAGAAGGCTATAATTATCATCATTCTTATGGCTCCTTTATATGCCATCGACTCCTTTGTTGGTTTGCTGGACATTCAAGGTAGCAAAGCCTTTTTCACATTCCTGGACTCAGTTAAGGAATGCTACGAAGCTCTGGTATGTGATTCTCTGTAGATTTTATCAAATGCAAAATATTTAGTGAAAAATATTGTTCATGCAAGTTCCTGTTTGCAAAGTGCAGGTGATTGCTAAGTTCATGGCACTGATGTATAGTTACTTGAATATCTCTCTCAGTAAGAACTTAGTGCCTGATGAAATCAAAGGAAGGGAGATTCATCATTCTTTCCCTGTTACACTTTTCCTGGTATTCTCTTAACCTTAATCCTGAAGCTAATTAACAATATAAAATGGTTGCTATGTTAAACCCCAATTAAAGACTGTTGTATCAGGAATATTTGTTTTATAATGGTTAATTCACCTAAAAATTTAGCTTCCCATTGTTTAAAGAAGGGGCCTGGATTAATGCTTCTCAGGGGAAAATGATCTGAGAAGCGATTTTGAGATTGTTTCCTAGTAGAGGATAATATTGCGGAAACAACCGTGTCTTAGACATGTCCCATAATAGATCTGAACTGAAGAATATAATTCATGTAGTTAACTCCAAATTTTGGGATAAAAGCCCTGCTGCTGATGCTGTTTCCAGTTTTCCATTTATTTATAGACCAAATTTTTTTGACGGATTTGATGCAAGTTCATTTATCACTTCAGTGTAACCTTCACTCCTTAAGAATATTCTCAGTTATATCATAATTATATTGTCCGTTTATGTTAGTAATCTGTGTATATCACATGGATTAAATTTTAATATTTCCTTTCTTGGAATGCAGCCTCGCACTGTTCGCTTAGAGCATCACACATTGAAGGTCCTTAAGTACTGGACATGGCAATTTGTAGTGATTAGGCCAATCTGTTCGATTCTAATGATTGTTTGCCAAGTCATTGGTTGGTATCCTAGCTGGCTCAGCTGGACTTTCACCTTCATATTGAACATATCAGTTTCTATGGCATTGTATGCTCTGGTTATCTTTTATCACGTGTTTGCTAAGGAGTTGGCACCGCACAAGCCTTTGGCGAAGTTTTTGTGCATCAAGGGAGTTGTCTTCTTTTGCTTCTGGCAGGTATGTTCCTTGTCTAAATTTTCTTTTAGAGGGAAAAGCTCTTTACCCTAAACATATAAAATTTTTAATCCATTGAGGCTGGCTCTATGGTAAAGGGTTTGGCTGGGTAGTAGGTTATGAGAAGTTTCAGTTTCAAGTCTGGCCGTGACTTTTCTTACCAGAATAAAAAAGTGAAAAGAAAAGAAAAGAGAAAAGTGGAAAAAGGGAAGCGTGCTGGATCCTACTTATAAGAGACATTCTGGAAAGATTATGTAGTAGTCACTATCAATTGATTCTTTAAAAGGTTAGTTGCACATACGACCCTCGTAGTATCACACTTTGGAACTTACTACCTCATGTAGATTTATTTTGGCAAATAGACCTCTACTATGAATTTTTTTGACTCTCTTACTCTGAAATTTTGGTATATATTACCCTAGATGAAATTATCGAGTCAACCTCGAGGGTAATAGAGTCAAAAGAATATCATCCCAGGGGTCTATCTGCCAAAATCAAACTACATGAATAATAAGTTCCAAGGTGCAATACTGTAGAGACTGTGCAATTAACCCCTCTTCACATAACAGGTCTAGATGTATCTAGTTGATCTGTAAAGAGTTGTCTAATTTGAGTGAAAGCATAGCAAGTAGCTTATTGATCGACACATGCCCTCTTTATGGAGGAGGCATATGTGACCAAGGTCCATAAGGTTGGAATTTTCTTTCTCAAAACTAGGCTTAACAAAATTAGAGCTTCTCTATATGCACCCACTTGGAAGTTCACGCATACACGTGCATGTAGGTATTGTTATACCTTATATACTACCCAGTAGATGCATAACTTGTGTGTATCTGAAGATTCTGAACCACATACTTCTAGATAAATCATGGGTAGCGTTTAACACCTGTTAATGTATCATGTTTCGTGCATTGGGCTAAAATGGCTAATCTCATAAGCACCAAATGCAACAGCAATGATCCCCTTTGCAGTAAACTCTCTCTATATTCCAAATCAGTCACTTCAATTTTGTTAATTGACAATTATGAAGATCTAATGAAAATATACAAGTCCAACTCTTGAACTTACTTTCTTTATTATTCTCTTCTCTTATTTATTTATTTTTTTTCGGGGCAGGGAATTGCTCTCGAGGTATTAGCTGCCGTGGGAATTATAAAATCACACCACTTCTGGTTAGATGTAGAGCAGATCCAAGAAGCACTTCAGAACATACTGGTAATAGTGGAGATGGTCATCTTCTCTGTCCTCCAGCAATATGCATACCATGTTGCTCCCTACAGCGGAGCAGATAAAGCCAAGTTCACCAAAAAGAACGAGTAATTTGTTTCGATAAGAAACCTACAGTATGTTACATTGATATTTTCCATGTAAGCTTGAACTCTAGTCGGGTATGTATGGAGTGTATTTTCGATAGTAGGAGAGGTGTGAGGAGAGACAGTCATCTGATCATATTTGCATATCATGTATGATGGAATGCTCCAGATTGTACTTCACTACATGGTGTTTGGATATCGTAATAATAATATTTGGAGAAAATTTTGGAATAGACCCTTTTTTATATTTATCCATAAAAATAGACTCACTTTCAATTTTATGTATGAAAATTGACCCCTTTTCAGCCATGTTAGCATTGTTGATTGAAATTAAGTCGATTTAAAAAGCAAACGTAGTTTACTAATTGGACGGGTCTCCAGAGTTCAAAATAACTGTGGTCGGTAACCACGACTATTTAGAACTTAGTTCAAACATAGTCATCGTTGCCAACCAAGGCTATTTGAAACTTAATTATCTTCACTAAGTAAGCAGAGTTGCCAAATCTAATTAATTAGTAAATTATTTTAAGTCAACTCAGTTTCAGCAATGGTGCTGATGAGTCTATTTTCGTAAATAAAATAGAAGTAGGTCTATTTTGTGAATAAATACTAAAATTAGCCTATTTTGAAAATTTGTCATAATATTTTTCTATCGTGTTGTCTATTGTTTTCTATACGAACCTTTTTTTGGAAAATAGGGTTGGAAGCCCTATTCAACAAATATATATCTATTGTTTTCTATACGAACCTTTTTTTTGAAAATAGGGCTGGAAGCCCTATTAGAGGAGGAGGGCTCACTCTTGTAAGGATCAAAGAGAGGTCCTTTGACGTTATTTGAAACTTGAATTGAGAGTGAGACAATCCTCCTAAGTCAACATGTTCATAAGAATGTATACAACCTTATATAGTGACCATATCCACTACAAAATGTGACAACCTAGGAGTATCTGCATAGATATATTTATATACACAACTGTGATCATATTTCTCTCTAGAAATTGTCCTCTACCATTTCAGTGTCAGTCCCATGGAGTTCCTGTAGTCCTAGTTGGGTAGCAGTCGCACGAACAGAGCATGCCTTCTCATTTGTTGTTTTACCTAACCAGAACATAGTGAAGAAAGAGACATTAATTGTTAACTGATAAGCTGAGACATGGGTTTGTCTAAATATTAGTTCATTACAACCTCTTCATAGATTCCAGCAAAAAATTAGGAAGACAATTTGCCAAAGCAGACGACCTTCTTTATCTGACAAAAAGGATCCATAAGAGCGAAGCATACTGTCAAAATCTATGGTACTTATTCAGGCATAGGTTGGACAGGATGGGGTCGCAAGGTTCTTCAACAAAAGCACACTCCCAGAAGAGTTGTGAGTCTGTTTCTGCAACAAATTGACAAAGAGAGCATGTTGTGTCTCCTAACCAACCTTAAGAGATAGATTTACCTTAGTTTGAAGCTTGTGCTTGCGTAAGAGCACGGATGGAAGAAAAGATGTCCATATGAAGTTGTATGCTACGCATTTGGTGCCTCCACTGTAGATGAGCTGGTAGAGGGATTTAATAGAGTAGAAACCTATGGTGTTGAAAGGCCAGAGGACTTCATCTATTTGGGAGCTATTTGGATCTTTGTGATTAGAGAGGAGGGATTTCAATGTTGAAACTTCTTGGATCTCTTTTTGGGATATATGCCTATGAAGGAGAGTCCTTCAATGCTATTGGTTGTCATGCATTCTACCTTGAGATCTTACACTGACATTTTTGCAGAGAGCCAGGTTATATTCCAGAGGGAACAGAGATGATAGAGTATTTGCACTTGTTCATTTATCCTCACAAAAGTGAATGGAGAGTCCATTACCCAAGTTCTATTGAACTAGAGATAATAAGGTTTGGCTATAAATGATTATGGCAATGTCGGAACTTGGATGCATTACCCTTAGGTGGTGTGCAACTAGTGATAGGTGTAAGATGGGAGTATGAAGCAGAGAAAATTTGGCCAACTAGTGAATATTGTTTGAGGAATCTCTACATTCATTTGGATAGAAGAGCCCCATTGAAGATTGATAAATTGATAATGCCCAAACCCCCTTCTAGTTTAGGCTTGCACACTATTTTCCAATTAAGTAGAGATCCACCCACCCACCAAAAAAAAAGAAAATTATGTCTAATATTGTCTATATCTTTTGATTAGCCAAGCAAAGAGTTTGAAGAAAGACAAGAAATATAGTGGGATTGATGTAAGCATAGAATTTATAACAATTAAACATCCACCAATTGAAAGTTGTCTATTTTTCCACATGGATAGCTTCCTAGAGAGAGTATCAAGCATAAGTTGCTAGATAGAGATCTTTTTTCAGAGGGATACCAAGATATTTAAAAAGGGGTTTATCAAGGGTACACTAAAGGGTAGATCCAAGCTGATAGTCTTTTTATTGATAGACCTCCAAAGTAAAAAAGACTAGAATTAGAGTAGCTAATCCTTCAGACCTGACACATCCTCAAATAGGTAGAAAATGATTTTTAGAACAGAAATGTCTTCATAGGATGCCTTACATAAGACAATAGTATCATCAGCAAAGTCTAGTGATGTAATGTTGTTGAGCTCTCCTCTCATGTGTAATTTTGATAAATTACTAAGACTACACTAGTTTTGAGCATTTTATTAAGCACATCAGCTGTCAGAGTAAAAAGCATAGGGGAGAGAGGGTCCCCCTGGTTGATACCCATGGAGTTAGAGAAGGGATGGGTTGATATACCATTAACAAGAATAGAGAACCTGGATGAGGAGAGAATAGAGCTGACCCAATTGCGCCATTTAAGACCAAACCCTCTAGTTTGAAGGAGCTTAAAAATAAATTGCCAATTGATACAATCAAAGGCTTTAACAAAGTAAATTTTGATAAGACAAATTTCTTTCTTTTTGGATTCACAAATGTGTAAAAGTTCACGAGCAGAAAGGATAGAGTCAAGGGTACTTTTTCCACTCTAGAAGGCCGATTGAGAAGGATCCACTAGGGAGTAGGGGCAAGGGGAGAGTCTGTTAGCTGGGACGTTAGTGAAGATTTTGAAAAGGCCATTAAGGAGACTAATTTGCTTAAAATCCTTGACTTTGTAAGCTCCTTCCACCTTGGGGATGAGAGATATGAAAGAATAATTGATGTGGTGAAGAGGAGATGCATCTTGGTGAAGAGATAGAAAGAAAGAAAACATGTCCTTATTAATGATTTTCAAGAAGGATTGATAAAACAAAATGGAGAAGCCATCAGGACCGGGGATTTGTCAAGATGGAGGCTAAAAACAGAAGCTTTGATCTCTTCCATAGAAAAAAATGTCTCTAAAGAATGCATTCCATCTATAACATCAGAATAGAGGGACTACCAGTCTAAGGAGAAGAATGAGGGTGCTTTTAGCAAAGAAAATATGAGAGAAGCAATCTAAAAAGGTTTTTTGCTTGCCCACCTCAGCAGTAATGAAACTATCATTATACAAGAAAATTTTCCTTTTATGATTAGAGGCAATTTTCTGGAAGAATGAAGTATTGCTATCTCCCTCATTCAGTTAGAGAAGTTTGGATCTATTTCCAAAATACCTCCTCAGATTTGGCATTAGATATAAGGTATTGCTTAAGTTTGACCTAAGAGCACATTCAGTCTCTGTGGGAATCCTGGATTCCTCCATGACCTCAAGGGACTGTAGGAATAGAAGGATAAACTCTTTGAGACACAGCCATATATGTGCTTAGTCCACCACTTAAGTCTTCTTTTTAAGAGTTTTAGCTTCAAAGAGAATGAGAGGACAATGTTCTTATTGCAAGAGAAGGATTGCCAATTGTCTGCAACAAAGGATTTAAAAGAGGGATATGTAAACCATGCTTTTTCCAATCTAAATTTTGGCTTTGGGAAATTCCCCTAGTGTCCAAAATGATAGGAGTGTGGTCTGAGCATGCGGAGGGGTATGCATATTGGGTAAGGGAAGGGAATTGTGCTTCAAAATTAGTAAAAATTAGGAATCTGTCTAGGCCATCTAGGGAGAGATTCTCTCTCATATTGGACTACGTAAATTAACTTCCACTAAGGGGAATATCTATTAGGAAAAGTAATTCAACTAAGTAGTTGAAGGCGTTAATATCTCTCATAGAGCCTGATTTACCTCTTCTTTCTCCAGTATTAAGAGTCACATTAAAATTCCCAAACATTACCCATGACTATAGAAAGACACGTCTAGTTCTCTCAATCTCCCACCAACACACTTTTCTCTCTTCTCAGTAATATGGAGCATAAACTGAAGTAGCTACAAACTTTCAATTGGAAGGTATGTGGATAAGAAGAGCAGAGACAGATAAAATGCTCACGTAGGAGTCAAGACATTGGAAGAGGGCGTTATTCCTTCCTAGAAGCACACCATTCCTAGTGTCTATAGCATCTAAACTAAGCCATTCAGTCAATCTATTAACACCCCTAGTATTAAGAGTTCTATTTCTAGGAGCATTGAGTTTGGACTCTAGGAAAGCCCACTATACCCACCGCTGAGAAAATAATAGAGTCCTTAACTAACCTTCTTTTAACACGGTTTTTTAGACCCTTAACATTCCATGATCCTATTTTTATTTAGACAAGAATATAAAAAAGTATCAAAAGGAACATTGATGGGGGAGTGGGCTAAGTTGCTACCTCTCCCCTTTCTAATTCCATGTTCTTCAACTTAGAAATACCTTTTGTTTGGTATAGGTTCCTTGATACCATAATTGGTAGCAATATTTTTTAGAATATCTAGAATTAAAGAATTAATTGGGTGAGTAGAGGTGGAGGAGAATGACTAACCCTTCTTGGCCGACGGTGCAATACATCTACTGTAGGCTGCTAAATAGCAGATAATATAGCTCATAGTAGATGTGAACTTTATTCGATTTCTGATGCATATATGCATGCTCTAATATACTGCACCATTATATTGTCTTTTTGAGAAATAGAGAGAGACAGAGACACACGCACGCACGCACACGCGCACAGAGAGAGAGAGAGAGATGATGCACTAGCACTGTAGGAATATGTACACAATGTGCCTAATTAGAACATAAATACTTTTTATAGTATTTGCTAAACATTAAAATAAACTTTCAGGTTATTGCATTAAACCCTTAAATTTTTCTTCTATTTCATTAAAACCCCTTAAAGTTTAGGGAGTTCTGCACATAACCATCTTAAACTTTTTTTTATTCTACAATCTCCAGTAGAAAACCTATCTGAACTATCCTCATAGAAGTGGGATAACTTTCACCATAGATTGTTAAGAAATATATTATAGAAATCCACAATATTAGGAATATGTGATTGAGAGATATTAGTGATATGATTTTATCTCATACCTATTTTATAATATCCTTCCTAACATCTATTTAAGAGAGGTTAGAGTTAGATGAATAATATATCTTCTTGACTTTTTCCTATTTCTCTACATGATATCAGAACCATCCTCATGATCCTAAAGAGACCTCTGTCTTCTTCGTCTACATCGATCAGCTAAGCGAGAAACTTCGCGCTACCCCTCAACGGCCTCGACATCAGATTCAACCTTGATGCACCGCACCATCAGTCACAACCTCTGTTCATAGCAAAACCCTAGTGTAATCTTGCCACTTTACAAAATAGTACTGTTGACCCGTGAGTACTATCAATTGGCAGTGGTAATGTTCATCTGTAGTATTGGTTAACAACAATATTGTTCATTCGTGGTGCAGTTTGTCACAAGTTATTGTTTATTATAGATGTTGTCCATTGGTACTGTTCATCGATGAACTATTGGGCGTGAGCTGCTATACATTTGAACCATCGATCACCTTCATACGCTAAATACTCACCTTCGATGATTGATCTCGCTTAAATCTCAACGATTCGATCTCGTCCTCAGCCTCTTTGTAGATCTTTGCTCAAGCCCAAAGTCAACTCCACCATTCGTTTGTTAGATCCTTAAAGAAGAATTATTTGTTGTTAGATCCTTTAAGAGAGAGTCACATATTGTTGGATCCTAGAAAGGATCATTTATTGTTAGGTTCTTAAAAAAGGATCATTTGTTAAAAAGGATCGATCATTTGTTGTTGAATCCTAAAAAGGATCATTTTTTGTTGGATCGTAAAAGGATTTAATTAGTGGAGCAATAGAGGGGACTAGCTGATTTAAAGACATCCAAGTGAAATATAAGAAGATCAAGATTACTTTGAGGGTATCATCACATATTAGAGTGTGTGTACTTTATTTCTAACAAGCTGGACATGTATGATATACATGCTCTAGCTTTGGGGAGAGTGTTAATAAATATATTATAGAAACCTATAATATTAGGAATAATATATTAGGAATATGTTGTTGAGAGAGATTAGGAATATGATTGGATATGATTTTATCTCATATCTATTTTGTAATATCCTTCTGTTGATGTTAAATAGCACACAGCCAATTGAAGTCACATAGTTTATAAAAGAAAAAGGGGGCCGCTTTCTTCTTCAACTTTATGCCTGGTTATGGAATTAGGATGGTTGAGCAATCTACACACAAAGAATCGTAAGAGGGCGGGGATGAGTTCCCTCATGACACCTCCAACGATCAAGTCAGTTGATGAACTTGAATGGGGTTAAAGAAGAACTGTGTGTTCTTATTTTTATGCAGTGTGTGCTTTAAGGGGTTTTAGATTGTGAACCTCTTGCTATGGCCAATAGCACCTGTATTTATAGGAGATGCCAATGGCAAATTGTTCACTTCATGAGTATACAGTAAGAAGGTGGTAAGGGTGAGCTGGAAGTTGAGTTATCCTTTACTTCACATATGTTGGTTAGCGAGTGACGGGAGGTCACTTCAGCAACATTGGTAACTAACAGTCCGAAAAGTCTTCAAGACTGTTGAGGATGGAGACATAATGATGGTCATCGAAGATTAAACAATGTTGAGAAGTGACACCTATGCCGGTAGGTTCGAGGCAAGGGTCACCTCTTAGCTTCGTCGAGAAGCAAGGCCTGTAATGCCATATCTTCGAGTTGCTGGTTCTCGTGTCGACTAACACCACCTTTAGTGTCGACATACGAGTGTTAGCTTGCCTGACTGGTCAGAATGTCATCTTGTCCCATCTAACAACCGTCTCTTGAGTTGATATAGAGATGTTGACTCGTCAGGGAAGTCAGGATCTCTCGTGCTGACTAACATCACCTTTCGTGTCGACACAAGAGTGTCGACTTGTCTGGCTAGTCAAAATGTCGACTTATGAGATCATATATCCGTGGAATAGATATACCCCATAACAGTTAGCCCCTTTCGCTTGGAGTCGGCTTGAGCCGAGTCCGAGTGAAATAAAATAATCAAAGGTCAAATAGGAGAAGAGATGATCTTATTTAAAGAACTGTACTATCTGACATCTGTGGGCATCATCATAACTATAATAGGGCTGCTCTCCTGGTAGATTACGGGTTCTTCGAGGTAAAAGAAAGGGGACACAGTTTGTCTTTCGGGAGAATTTCAAATTCCAAGGATAGATCCTAACCATAAGAGGTAATTGAATCTAACGGCTCGAACCTTGACAGTTGTAAAGTAGGAATTTTTATATTTATATATAAAACCATCATGCGCCGCCATCACCCTTTCATTCCCTTTTGTTAGACTGTTCTTCTTCCTCAATTCCTCTTACCCTTTTGCTCATTATTCCTGCAGATTATCCTTCTGTTTCTCTATGGCTTTAGAAGTAGTTCATCGTCGGGATCTTCAGGAAAGTATTCATTCCAAAGTAACCTTGTCTTAATTGAGGACGATGTCTAAAAAGTTTGACATTCCTGTAGGATATGAGCTACTCACTCCGACAAGATTTCTCCGGAAGCATATGAACAAGGTGGGGCTCGACGAATTCCAATCGAATGGGATACAGTCTCCAACCCGGTG
The DNA here is from genome assembly GCF_001876935.1 of Asparagus officinalis. NCBI lineage: Eukaryota > Viridiplantae > Streptophyta > Magnoliopsida > Asparagales > Asparagaceae > Asparagus > Asparagus officinalis. The sequence goes on from NC_033796.1 coordinate 58,036,448, forward strand.
AAGTTTCAGCCACTGGACCTCCTGCACTTTGATGGCAAGGGTTCTCCTACCCAGCACATTTACTACTTCCAGACGCAAATTAAAAACATAGTGGGGAATGATCCCATTATGACTCGATTGTTCATTGGTACCCTCAATGGGGTCGCTTTTGAATGGTTTCGCGGATTGGACCCTGGATCCATCACTTATTATAAGGACATGAAATGACTCTTCATGGCTAGATTCTTTGACGATGATGAAGAAGTATCTATGGCTACCCTTATAGCTGCAAAGCACAAGAAGATAGAGTTTGTAAGCAACTTTGTCAAGAGGTTCAGGAACCGATCGCTGCATACACGTGATCAGGTTTCTAAGACCACTCTCATTAAGATGTGTCAAAACAATCTCTCCATCGACATCCTATCTAATATGGGCGTAGTCGTGGCTCGCTCGTTGAAAGACTTAATCCGTCAAGGAGAATAAGTCGAGAGCATGCTCAAGCGCATGGATGCAGAAGAGCCATATGAATTTCAAGGGTGTGATGACCAAGACATCTTGGTAGTGGAAACTACCTCCTCATCCAAACCCTTGTCAAAATAGAGGGGCACTGCTTCGAAGCATAAGAAGCCCACAATGGCATCTGTCGAGTTCGCCGACTCGAACCCAAATTGTGGGGCCAACTGCGAAGACTTGGCTACTGCTGGCCGAAGATGATCGATGACGCTTAAATGCGTCAATCGCCAGAAGACCTGCATCTGACGACAACTTTATACCCATTCATAGTAGAGATGGTCTACTCGAGTGGGCAATGTGTCAGCAGAGGATTTCATTCTTCAACTCCCGTGAGGTCAACTAAGGCGTCTTTAACCTTCAACCCAGATTCTCGTCGGAGTGGGGGTGGTCTCGGATTCTCTGTGAAACTATATACTACCCCAAATCTCCTCCAACTGGTATACGAGGCTAAACTATTCCTATTCGCCATTCCTCCTACTAGTGCACAAGGCTAAACTACTCCTTACACCGACCACTTGGTCAGATTTCCTACAGTTAGGGCCAAAGCCAAAATCCATCGCCAATCCTCTCCAATAGGATGGCGGATCCTGTACGACTATCAAGTTAACTATTACCTCTGATGGTCTCCTCCAAATTGCTTTCGTCAACCCTCTCCAATAAGACGAGGGGACCGCTCCCGCTGTTATGTTAACAATTACCTCTGACAAATCAACTTGTCAATTCTCTCCAATAGGATGGTGAGCCCACAAAGTTGCTCAAAATCGCAACAAACTCCCACCGTCAAGTTAACAATTACCTCTGACACAACCAACTTATCAATCCTCTCCAATAGGATGGTAGGCCCTTGAAGTCACTCCAATCGCGGTAATTTTTATCACATTAACAATTACCTCTGATAGCTGACACTGTCATTTTTGCAAATGACGTTGTCCGATCAGTCGTCATACTCATATGTCCCTGAACGACCTGATTCGTTCCGAGCGTTCTAATATCCTTAGAACAATCAATGGGTAGTAGCCTACCATGCGATGGCTCCTATAACAATCAATCGTCATACTCATACATCCCTGAATGATTTGATTCCCCCAGCACCGTCTTTCCCGAAAAAGGCATTGTTGTTTGATAATGGCCTACCAAGCAATGTGTCTTTATCTAAATAGTGGTGTTCCATGCGATGTGCTGTTATTTTGAGTTTGTCTTTGCCCCAAGAGAAGATAAATCAGGATTCGTCTTTGCCCTAAGAGAAGACAAATCAGGGTTCATCTTTGCCCTAAGAGAAGACAAGCTTCTCCCAGACTCCAACGGATATACGAGTATAAATTGCTTCCTACCTTTGTCAGAAAGTTTCTGGAGGATATTACCCATAATATTCTTAAAGAACAACCCGCTAACCTCCAACTGGTATATGAGGCTAAACTGCTCTATAGACTCTAATAGATATATGAGTATAAACTGTCTCCTACATTTGTCAGGAAGTTCCTGGAGGATATTACCTATAATATTCTTAAGGATAACCTGCTAACTTCCAACTGGTATATGAGGTTAAACTGTGCCATACATCCAAACGCCTCAAATGGCTAAGGATAGAGGAGAAATCTTAACATTAAGCCTAAGAGAAACTCCTCGATAACTTACCATGCTAAGGGCAAGAGCATGGGTAGTCTAACTCAAACAGCAGTTGGTAAAGGCAAACCAAGTCCATTGATAGCTGAGGGTTTGCTAAAAATCCTAATTGGTGATCGTTAGCAGCGACTGAATAATTCAATCTCGCCGAGTTCGATTAGAAGGCGCCTCGCTCTGTCTGCACGGTTATCATTTTGCAGGTCTTCATATCCAAAGTTTTCTAGACCTCATACGACCTGATTCAAGTCTAAAAACTTGGAGGGGGTTTTGTAGGCAATAAAAACTACCTTTAATCTCTATCAGAGAAGTTCATAACAAGACTACTAAAACCTCACCCGCAAGAGCAAAAAAGAGGAAAACGCTAATATCTCTCAAACAACCATAAGGAATTTGGCAAAACAGAGGCGGCAAACCCCCTTCTGAGGTTTGGTTAGCCCCGTCTTGTCGAGATAGGTGATTTTTATATATAATTCGTCCAATTCTGAGTTACGGTTTGCAAGTTATGACATGTTCTTCGTAGCATGTTCTGGAGCTCGCCTAAAGAGCAACCCCGCCTACAAAAGAGTTTAGCTCACCTGAATGAGGCTGGCTCGCCTGCATAGCCTCGCCTACCAAGCTCACATGCATATTTGAAGCTCGCATGCACAAGGCAAGCTCGCCCGACAGTTAGGAGCTCGCCTGCATGACCTAAGCTTGCCTGCACGCTTGAAGCTCACCTGCTTGTTTGAAACTCGCCTGCACAAGGCAAGCTCGTCTGACAGCTGGGAGCTCGCCTGACGACCCCCTTGGGCTCTCCTAATGCTTGAAGCTCGCCTGCTTGATCCAACCTCGCCTGCACAAGCTCGCCTGCACAAGCTCGCCTGCACAGCCTCGTCTGCAGAGCTCGCCTGACAACTTGAAGCTGGCCTGCATGATCTAGGCTCATCTGCACAGTCTCGCCTAATGGCCAAGCTCACCTGCACACCCTTGCCAGCTCGCCTAGCCTATCAGCCATCCACTTGAAGTATGGGAGCAGTCAAACTCGTTGAATTAAGTGATTGGTTATCCTCATGACCGTACTGAGTACGGGAATAGTCATTTCCCACGATTTAAGGGATTTGGTTATGATTCTTCTCATGGCCATACTCAATGATGCAGCATAAACATGTACCAAAAAGGTTGCAAGTGTACAACCGTGTCAAGTTATAGTATAAAGATATCGATCCCACGAGGAAGGTGTTTTTGTAGGAGAAAATATAAAATCGGTTCTTATGTTGTGTGCGTGACAATTAGAAGTGATGAGTGAATGTGATTGTGAAGAGATTGAGAGAGTGAAAATGGTGTGTAAATAGGCAAAAAATATAAGTAAGAGTGGATGTGACAAAGAATGAATGTGATTAAAAAGGCAAGAAGGAAAAATCAAATAAAAATCAAGAATGAAAAATAAAATTCAAGAATAAAAGAAAATGCAAGAAATTAAAGATGGTGGGTTCAATTATAGATATGGGTAATCTAAAATTGAACCCACTTCTTAGAAAAGGGTGATTCCCTAGAGGGTTTAGCCTAAAGGCGAATCAAACAAAATAAAAATAAACAAAAAGAAAAACTAAACCCAAGAGGGTTCTATCCTTGTAGAACCCCGTAATTTTTATATGAATATATGTGAATTATTAGTAAATAATTAATTCTTTCATGATAAATAGCTTGAGGTCATTGATGTACATGATAACAAGTTATTTGAGATGATATAAGAATATGAGTGTAGAGTTTTATGCGTTGGTTTTGCAAATAAGCAAAACATGCATAAAAAACTAAAATTTCCCAGATCGGTCGACACATCAGTCGACTGACTGTATCAGTCGACACATCAGTCGACTGATACGTTGATTTCTAGTTTTTTAGGTTTCGGGTCTGTTTTGTTTTGGTTCGGGTTTGGGTCGGGTTTAGCTGTTCACATATATTCGTTTTCACCCGAAATCACCCCTCTCATCTTCAGATCTGAGAAAACCCTAGCCCCCCTCTCCCCTATCTCAAACCCTAGTTTTGTTCTTAGTGATTTGGGGAAGAACTTGGAGGATTTTCGTCGAGATCTTCACATTGCAGCGAAGGGGAACCTCTCTCTCTCAGATCCAGGAGTTGTTCATCACCCAGAGGCGAGTAACATCTCGCTCAACCTTGTCCTATTTTTCTAAACGTTTTCAAAGGGTTTTTATGAGTTTTGATGAGCCAAAAATGTAATTTTTGTACAAAGATTTGGTTTTTATAGCATATAGTGGGAAGATATGTGATTTCAGAATGTTAAAAACCCACCAACGTTTTTGTGAATTGAAGATCTAGATCTGAAATGTTTTTATAAGAGATTTAACATGAGCTTTGTTTTAAAAACGTTTTAAAACATAAATACACATGTTTAGGGTTTTGTTTATGTATTCACACATGAGATTTTTGTTTCAGTTTAGTTCATACATATAAATATCAGTATTTTTCATGCTTGGGATTGATGGTGATGAGTTTAGATCGAATTTTGGGTAAATAACAACCTGTGTAGAGTTTCTACAGTCTATCGGTCGACTGATCAGTCGATAGACGGGCAAATTTTTAGTCATCAGCCGACTGATCAGTCGACTGACGGGCTGATTGTGTTTTCTCAGCTTCTCAGTCGACTGATCAGTCGACTGGTGAGCTGAGGCTGTGTTGCCTAAGCCTTATCGGTCGACATATGAGTCGACTGACGTCATCAGTCGACACATCAGTCGACTGATGAGATGTTTTACAGATTCTTGATCTGTTTGAGTTGCTTTTCGGGGTCGCCTCGATAACCTGACCCTAGTATACCATGTTAATGATTTATCTGTACATGTGGGTTGACTTTTGACACAAGTTAGACATATACACCGAGATGCGGGCGAGTTTAGATTATGTATATCTGTCCGCCTATACTTTTCACAGTTACACAGTCCTCGTGTTGGACTATAATCCATAGAAGTCCTCGTGTTGGACTATAATCCATTTCAGTCCTCGTGTTGGACATTTACCACTTATTCCATGTGTTTGGAAACCACAGTATCCAGTTCCTGTATCGGACATATTTCTTAACCCTATATATGACTTTCTCACATGAGTTTATGACATGACACTTATGTAGATTATAACATGGCATACATGTAAGTAATAACATGATGCTTATGTAAGCTATGACATGGCACTGTACTTATGCTCTGAGATTAGTTGTATTTCTTTTATTATTGTTTCCTGTACTAGAACCTCGGGTTTAGTGTTTAGGGATTTACAATTTGAGATACAAGGTATATACATGAGGGTTTCATTGTTTGGGCTATGTTTTATTTTGGAGCTCCACTGTAGATTTGTTTGACATTTGAGGACTATTCTCTAGATGTTGTAAAGGCTGTATGCCTTATTTCCTTTACTCAGATATTTGTACTTGAGACTTGTTGAGTATTCCAGTTATCTATTCAGACATTGGCTATGTATTTTTGTATGTTGGATGATGAGATATTTATGTGATCACTATCACTTCATCAGTTATTTCTTGCACTATCTTTTACTTGCTTTTGTACCTACACCTATTGTTGACTCTGCTAGATAGATGTTAATTATGATGGTGAAACATGTTATTGCACGGTGAGGTGCAAGGCAAGTTTGACATTCTTGGTTTCACCTTGGACTGCAGCCTTGTGTGAACCCAGGGGCGTCACAGTTGGTATCAGAGCTCTAGTTCCAGTATCCTTAGGATCATCCTGTGTCGAGTCGTGGAGCTAGGATAGAGTTTCTTAGGATTCATGTATAGAGTCCGTAAGGATCTCCTAGTATGAGTGAGGACGATATATGCGTATATCTCAAAATTTGATTTTTTTATAACGACTATTTTTGTATAAGTTTAAAGTATTTGTGAAAATACTATATGTTGTGAAAATTGTGTTGTGATACACTATTTATAGGAGTCTATTTTGACTCATAAACTCTTATTTTCTTATGATCAGAGAGAGATGGCAGGACGTGGTAGGCCTCGTACTCGGAGAGCTGGGCAGACAGAGTCACAGCAGACTCCATCCGAGCAGCAGCCAGCTCAATCCGAGCCTCAGTAGGTACCACCCGAGCCGCAGCAGGCTCCTCAATATTTGGTTGATATCATGGCTCCTCTTATTGCCCGGATGACAGCCATTGAGGAGTTGGTGAAGACTCATATAACACCACGGACACCACCACCACCGGTAGCTCAATAGCAGGGGATACCTACCGTTCCTGTCAGAGAGAGATCCCCAGAGATCACGCCTGTAGCTGTTCCTTTAGCAGTCCCAGATAGAGCCACAGAGCAGGAGGTTTGGCTCCGTATGGTGGAGAGGTACCAGAAGATGAGGGCACCAGAGTTTCAGGGGTCACCAGACCCCCTTGCAGCTCATAAGTGGAAGGAGGATGTGAGCAACATACTTGACATACTCAGTGTGGATTCAGTTCGAAAGCAGAGATTGGCATCCTACAGCCTGAAGGGAGATGCCGGGAGATGGTACCGACTTCAGTTTACTCCAGAGCAGAGGATGACCCTCACATGGGAGGACTTCATATACTTCTTTGATGGGCAGTACATTTCTTCTGCAGCACGGACTGGGAAGGAACTTGAGTTGTCCAGGTTGACTCAGGGGGACATGACCGTTGCAGATTTTGAGAGCAGGTTCATGGAGTTGCTACATTTCACGGGCATGTGGCAGACGGGAGAGCGTCAGGCTCAGATGTTCTTAGCAGGGCTTCGCCCTAATCTCCGACGGTACCTCGTGTTAAGGAGGTTTTATTCAGTTAGGGAGGTAGCTGAGGCTGCCACTTCTCAGGAGATTGAGACTACTATGTTCCAGAAGGATAAAGAAGGGAAGACTAAGGCAGGGCAGAGCGGTGACAAAGGCAAGAACAAGAGATATTTTTCTGGTCATCATCAGCAGCATCAGGGCTCTTATAAGAAGGGACCCCAGTAGGATCAGAGAGCGCATCAACAGTGCAAGTTCCAGGGATCTTGTTTTAACTGTCACAAGGTCGGGCATAAGGCATCGGAGTGTCGTAGTGCACCAGCAGGAGCCCAGCAGCTCAAGGGTCCGAACCAGTAGCAGCGCCAGCAGGGCAGAGGGCAGGGCCAGCAGAACAGGCTCCAGGCACCGCCAGCAGCTCAGAGGACTGAGGGGCAGGTTCGAGCAGTTCAGGAGGTTCCTCAGGGGCAGATTGTCCCATACAGGCAGGGTTTATGCAGTAGTTCTCCGTGATCATGGAGCTGGCGGAGCCGTAGTGGAGGGTACGTTCCTTGTGGATTCTTTCCCCGCCCGTATTCTTTTCGATTCGGGAGCTTCGCATTCTTTCATCTCTCATGCATTTATGACTAGACTCCAGCTTGTAGCTCAGCCTTTAGACACCCATTTATCTGTTTCCACCCTTTAGGTGAGATATCGCTTCTAGAGAGCGTTTGTAGGAGGTGCACCGTCAGTTTAGACGAGTCGGAGTTCATAGTTGATTTGATAGTGTTGCATATGTCCGAGTTCGATGTCATCCTTGGTATGGATTGGTTGTCTTCCTATCATATTAGTATTGACTGTTTTGCGAAGACAGTCAATCTGCGAGCGTCCGATGGGTCCAAGATGATTGTAGCCACCTCTCAGGGCAACCGATTTACGGAGTCATTTCTGGCGTACATCGAGGAGGTGATGCGACGGGATCAGGGTGCTGAGTTATTGGAGACTAGAGTTGTCTCAGAGTATCAGGATGTCTTTCAGGACATACCTGGATTACCTCCGGTGAGAGAGGTAGAGTTCTGTATTGAGTTGTAGCCAGGCACAGCCCCGATATCCCGCACACCCTATCGTATGGCACCAGCTGAGATGAGGGAGCTTCAGACCCAGTTGGACGAGTTATTAGCTCAGGCACCAGCTTTATTCGCCGGAGTCATTCTCCGTGGGGCGCGCCGGTCCTCTTCGTGAAGAAGAAGGACGGTAGTATGAGATTATGCATAGATTATAGAGAGTTGAACAAGGTCACTATCCGGAATAGGTACCCACTACCTAGGATTGATGACTTGTTTGACCAGTTACAGGGAGCGCAATATTTCTCGAAGATTGATCTTCGTTCTGGCTATCATCAGTTGCGGGTTCGGGAGATTGATATTCCCAAGACCGCCTTTCTTACTAGATATGGATCTTTTGAGTTCTTGGTCATACCATTTGGGTTGACCAATGCATCCGCGGTATTCATGGACTTGATGAACCGGGTTTTTCGTCCTTTCTTAGATCAGTTTGTGATCGTTTTCATCGATGATATTCTCATTTACTCGAGATCGGAGGCAGATCACGAGGAGCATCTACGGATAGCGTTGAGGACTCTGCAGGAGCATCAGCTGTGTGCTAAGTTCAGCAAGTGTGAGTTTTGGCTTTCAGAAGTCAGATTTCTTGGCCACGTCATCAGTAGAGAGGGCATAGCAGTGGACCCAGCTAAGGTCACGGTAGTTCTTGATTGGGAGCCACCGAAAACTGTGACAGAGATTCGCAGCTTTTTGGGCTTAGCTGGATATTATAGGAAGTTCATTCAGGACTTCTCGAAGATTGCGACGCCGACTACACACCTTACGAGGAAGGGTGTACAGTTCATATGGAGCATGGAGTGCCAGAAGGCCTTTGATATTTTGAAGACTAAGTTGACTACAGCGCCGGTTTTGACTATTCCGAGCAGCGACAGGACATTCGTTGTATATACAGATGCATTGTTGGCAGGCTTAGGAGGCGTATTGATGCAGACTCAGAGGGTAGTAGCTTATATCTCACGGCAGTTGAGGGTGCATGAGCAGAACTATCTCACTCATAACTTGGAGTTAGCAGCAGTGGTATTTGCACTGAAGTCATGGAGGTACTACTTATATGGAGTGCAGTTTGAGTTGTTCACAGGCCATCAGAGTCTGAAGTACCTCTTTTCTAAGAAGGAACTCAATCAGAGACAGAGGAGGTGGGTTGAGTTTATCAAGGTTTACGAGTTCGCGATTCAGTATCATCCGGGGAAGGCGAACGTCATAGCAGATGTCTTAAGCAGGAAGCGTCGACATCGGGTTTCAGCTTTGAGGTGTTCATTACATCGGGATCTTATCACTCTTAGCCAATTTGATTTTAGACCCGAGATTGGAGGAACCAGTGCATTTTTGGGCGCTATGTCAGTGCAGCCATCTTGGAGTGACAGAGTTGTCAGAGCTCAGTTGGGAGACTCTTGAATTCAAATCCGAAAGGAGGAGATTTCCAAGGAGCCTAAGACTGATTGGATCATTGGAGCAGATGGAGGTCTCCGGATGAAAGGCAGGCTAGTCATGCCAGCCAGTGCCGAGCTGAAGAGAGAGTTACTTGATGAAGCTCATCGTACTCGGTACACAGTACATCCAGGGACTACTAAGATGTACAAGGACCTGAAGAGACACTTTTGGTGGAGTGGTATGCGAAGGGAGATTTAAGAGTATGTGGCTAAGTGTTTTACTTGTCAGCAGGTGAAGGCAGAGCATCAGAGACCGGCAGGAACACTTCAACCTTTACCCATTCCAGAGTGGAAGTGGGTAGACATTTCTATGGACTTCATTGTAGGGTTGCTAAAGTCGAAGAAGGGGAATGATTCAGTTTGGGTAATTATGGACCAGTTGACGAAGTTGGCACATTTCATTCCAGTGAGGACTACCTATACTGCCGAGGCATATGCGAGGATATTTATCCGGGAGATAGTTCGACTTCATGGAGTTCCAGACATGATTGTATCGGATCGAGGTTCGGTGTTCACTTCGCACTTTTGGAGGAGTTTTCAGGACTCTTTTGGCAGCAGATTAGCATTCAGCAGTGTTTTCCACCCATAGACGGATGGTCAGACAGAGAGAGTGAATCAGGTGTTGGAAGACATGTTGCGGGCTTGTGTCATTAACTTTCAAGGCAGCTGGGAGGACCACATTCCATTGATAGAGTTCGCTTATAACAACAGTTATCAAGAGACAATCGGCACGGCTCCGTATGAGGCATTGTACGGGAGACCCTGTAGATCACCGATATGTTAGGCAGAGCCGGAGGATAGCTTGATGCTTGGACCGGAGCTGGTGAGACAGACTATTGAGAAGGTATCATTGATCAGGGAGCGGATCCTAGCCGCTCAGAGTCGGCAGAAGAGCTATGCAGATAAGAGGCGAAGACCCTTGGAGTTTCAGGTTGGGGATTCAGTTATGTTGAAGGTATCGCCTATAAAGGGCGTGCAGCGATTCGGACGACGGGGGAAGCTTGCGCCGAGATATATTAGACCATTCCAGATTTTGGAGCGCATAGGAGTTGTGTCATACAGACTAGATCTTCCAACATTGATGTCTAGTATACACAATGTATTTCATGTTTCTATGCTCAAGAAATACTTACATGATGAGGAGCAGCAGCGAGTATTGGATACACCAGAGATTGAGCTTCAGGAGGATTTGACTACTGTCGAGATTCCGGTTCGTATTCTTGCCAGAGAGGACAAGAGACTTAGAAACAAGGTAATTCCCTTGGTGAAAGTTCAGTGAAGCCGAGGAGGCATTGAGGAGATTTCTTGGGAGCGCGAAGAGGATTTGCGTCGTGACTACCCACACCTGTTTGAACAGGTAAATTAAAATTTTTATGATGTGTATCTTGCATGATGTTCATGTCTTTGATTATATTTACATTTAACACTAGAATGGGAATATTCACGCTTAATCTTAATCTTTCAGAACACATGGTATATATATGGGGGGTTCTTTGTTTGGATTTTTCACCCGATGTACTAGTTCCACTAGATTAGGATTTGAGCGGGAATATTACCATTTTAGATGGTTAGGTATAAATGTCTCTATATATTTATCTGGAAGTTTATGTTACGAGATGCGTATGTTTCCGAATTTCGAGGACGAAATTCTTCTAAGGAGGGAAGAATGTAGAACCCCGAAATTTTTATATGAATATATATGAATTATTAGTAAATAAATAATTCTTTTATGATAAATAGCTTGAGGTCATTGATGTGCATGATAGCAAGTTATTTGAAATGATATGAGGGTATGGGTGTAGAGCTTTGTGTGTTGGAGTTTGCAAAATTAGCAAAACATGCACAAAACTGGAATTTTCCAGATCAGTCGACACATCATCGACTGATACGTTGATTTCCAGTTTTTTAGGTTTCGGGTCTGTTTTGATTTGGTTCGGGTTTGGGTCGGGTTTAGTTGTTCATATATATTCTCCTTCACCCGAAATCATCCCCTCTCATCTTCAGATCAGAGAAAACCCTAGCCCCCTCTCCCCTATCTCAAACCCTAGTTTTGTTCTTGGTGATTTGGGGAAGAACTTGGAGGATTTTCGTCGCCGAGATATATTGGACCATTCCAGATTTTGGAGCGCATTGGAGTTGTGTCATACAGACTAGATCTTCCAGCATCGATGTCTAGTATACATAATGTATTTCATGTTTCTATGCTCAAGAAACACTTGCATGATGAGGAGCAGCAGCGAGTATTGGATACACCAGAGATTGAGCTTCAGGAGGATTTGACTACTGTCGAGATTCCGGTTCGTATTCTTGCCAGAGAGGACAAGAGACTTAGAAACAAGGTAATTCCCTTGGTGAAAGTTCAGTGAAGCCGAGGAGGCATTGAGGAGATTTCTTGGGAGCGCGAAGAGGATTTGCGTCGTGACTACCCACACCTGTTTGAACAGGTAAATTAAAATTTTTATGATGTGTATCTTGCATGATGTTCATATCTTTGATTATATTTACATTTAACACTAGAATGGGAATATTCACGCTTAATCTTAATCTTTCAGAACACATGGTATATATATGGGGGGTTCTTTGTTTGGATTTTTCACCCGATGTACTAGTTCCACTAGATTAGGATTTGAGCGGGAATATTACCATTTTAGATGGTTAGGTATAAATGTCTCTATATATTTATCTGGAAGTTTATGTTACGAGATGCGTATGTTTCCGAATTTCGAGGACGAAATTCTTCTAGGGGGGAGAATGTAGAACCCCGTAATTTTTATATGAATATATGTGAATTATTAGTAAATAATTAATTCTTTCATGATATATGTGAATTATTAGTAAATAATTAATTCTTTCATGATAAATAGCTTGAGGTCATTGATGTACATGATAACAAGTTATTTGAGATGATATTTGAGGTCATTGATGTACATGATAACAAGTTATTTGAGATGATATGAGAATATGGGTGTAGAGTTTTATGTGTTGGTTTTGCAAATAAGCAAAACATGCATAAAAAACTAAAATTTCCCAGATCGGTCGACACATCAGTCGACTGACTGTATCAATCGACAAATCAGTCGACTGATACGCTGATTTCTAGTTTTTCAGGTTTCGGGTCTGTTTTGTTTTGGTTCGGGTTTGGGTCGGGTTTAGCTATTCACATATATTTGTTTTCACCCGAAATCACCCCTCTCATCTTCAGATCTGAGAAAACCCTAGCCCCCTCTCCCCTATCTCAAACCCTAGTTTTGTTCTTGGTGATTTGGGGAAGAACTTGGAGGATTTTCGTCGAGATCTTCACATTGCAGCGAAGGGGAACCTCTCTCTCTCTCAGATCCAGGAGTTGTTCATCACCCAGAGGCGAGTAACATCTCGCTCAACCTTATCCTATTTTTCTAAACGTTTTCAAAGGGTTTTTATGAGTTTTGATGAGCCAAAAATGTAATTTTTGTACAAAGATTTGATTTTTATAGCATATAGTGGGAAGATATGTGATTTCAGAATGTTAAAAACCCACCAACGTTTTTGTGAATCGAAGATCTAGATCTGAAATGTTTTTATAAGAGATTTAACATGAGCTTTGTTTTAAAAATGTTTTAAAACATAAATACACATGTTTAGGGTTTTGTTTATGTATTCACACATGAGATTTTTGTTTTAGTTTAGTTCATACATGTAACTATCAGTATTTTTCATGCTTGGGATTGATGGTGATGAGTTTAGATCGAATTTTGGGTAAATAATAACCTGTGTAGAGTTTCTGTAGTCTATCGGTCGACTGATCAGTCGACCAACGGGCAAATTTTCAGTCATCAGTCGACTGATCAGTCGACTGACGGGCTGATTGTGTTTTCTCAGCTTCTCAGTCGACTGATCAGTCGACTGGTGAGCTGAGGCTGTGTTGCCTGAGCCTTATCGGTCGACATATGAGTTGACTGACGTCATCAGTCGACACATCAGTCGACTGATGAGATGTTTCACAGATTCTTGATCTGTTTGAGTTGCTTTTCGGGGTCGCCTCGATAACCTGACCCTAGTATACCATGTTAATGATTTATCTGTACATGTGGGTTGACTTTTGACACAAGTTAGACATGTACACCGAGATGCGGGCGAATTTAGATTATGTATATCTGTCCGCATATACTTTTCACAGTTACACAATCCTCGTGTTGGACTATAATCCATATAAGTCCTCGTGTTGGACTATAATCCATTTCAGTCCTCGTGTTGGACATTTGCCACTTATTCCATGTGTTTGGAAACCATAGTATCTAGTTCCTATATCGGACATATTTCTTAACCCTGTATATGACTTTCTCCGAGGAGTTTATGACATGACGCTTATGTAGATTATAACATGGCATACATGTAAGTAATAACATGATGCTCATGTAAGCCATGACATGGCACTGTACTTATGCTCTGAGATTAGTTGTATTTCTTTTAATATTGTTTCATGTACTAGAACCTCGGGTTTAGTGTTTATGGATTTACAATTTGAGATACAATGTATATACATGAGGGTTTCCTTGTTTGGATTATTTCGCTCGACGTACCTATGCTCATGTTGTAAATTTTTAAATACTAAAATCCTCTTTAGTAAGATCAATGATTTTAGATCTATTATGTATTATCTATATTTTCTTATACAACGAGCCCTGTTCCCTTGGGGTTGGTTGTGATGTTGCTCGCTAGCGCTTTGACGCTCGTTGTCCCTCCGCCTTTCAGGTAACGAGCCAGGAGCCCGGAGAGTCGCAGGTTGATGGCGACACACTTTAGTGTTCAGCTATCTATTTTAGCTAGGATTTATTTTGGAGCTCCACTGTAGATTTGTTTGACATTTGAGGACTATTCTCTAGATGTTGTAAAGGCTGTATGCCTTATTTCCTTTACTCAGATATTTGTACTTGAGACTTGTTGAGTATTCCAGTTATCTATTCAGACATTGGCTATGTATTTCTGTATGTTGGATGATGAGATATTAATGTGATCACTATAACTTCATCAGTTACTTCTTGCACTATCTTTTACTTGCTTTTGTACCTACACCTATTGTTGACTCTGCTAGATAGATGTTAATTGTGATGGTGAAACATGTTATTGCACGGTGAGGTGCAAGGCAGGTTTGACATTCTTGGTTTTACCTTGGACTGCAGTCTTGTGTGAACCTAGGGGCGTCACAATCCTCAAGGTGAATAGTGTAAGAAATTAAAATCTAACTACAAAATAAATTGTAAAATCTAAACTATAAAATAAATTGCAAGAATTAAATACAAGAAAATAAATCCAATCTATAAGTATGAAATAAATCTAATCTATAAGCATGAAATAAATCTAAGGCAAGAGGGTTCTAGCCTCTTGGCTATTTAACAAGAAAATAAAATCTAATTATAAGCATAGAAATAAATCTAAACTAATAAGCAAATAAAAAGAAATAAAAGAGAAAAAGAAAAAAATGCAAACCTCTAAATAATTTTTCATCTCCATCTTCATCATCCAACAAAGAGAAGAAATATCTAAAGTGTTGAAAAAATTATTATTATTAATTGTAACAAAAAGTTACAAATTTGGAAGGCCTTCTCAATTAAGAGTAGTCCTCCTCTCCAAAAGGAGTTACAAAAATTTTTACACCTCTAACCCCTCACTCTCAACCCCTATTTATAGTAAACATCAGTGAATGAGAGCCCTTGGATCAAACTTGAGCCCCAAGAATGCAATTTCGACCGTTGATGAAATATGGATGACTTCGCATCGATACAGGCATCGATGCCCGCATCGATGCCTGCATCGATGCTGGCATCGATGCTCTAATAAGAATTCTGACTTCACGGTTGGCTTCGAGATAGGCGATTTTCATATATTATATGTTAAATTCCGCCTCTCGGATTGGGAGATATCGTCGTTTCTTTGCGGCCAACTATCTTGAATACATTTTTTTTCATATTTAATTTTTTATTTTCTCCGGCTTCTACAGGCTACTCGGCTTGATTCTGGGCTTGGGCTTTTTGACTCTTGCTTGTGTTCTTCATTTAATTCATGGGTTTTTGTTAAGATAAGAGATCTTGGGCTTTATTCTTCACTAACCTGTAATTAAAGATAAAAAAATTATTAATGGCATATTTATTCATATAAAATAGATAATTTGGGTATAAAATTATAATAAAATATGATTATCAAATACCCCCACACCTAAACTTTTGTTAGTCCTCTAGCAAAGAAAGAAAACTGAAAGAAAACCTAACTCACTTTCGCAGGAATCGCGGTTGTATTAAGAAAACTGAAAGAAAACCTAACTCACTTTCGCAGGAATCGCGGTTGTATTTAGCGCATACAACAAGCTGTTAAACCCCTAGGTTATCCTAGTGGACGAGTTGTAGTCTCGTGAGGATTTGTAGTGAATATACCCATAAAATTCGGTCAACTTGCCAAATTAAAGAAGTTAGTAAATAACTAACTTTACTTGATAATTGAAGCTAGTTATTACTCAAGAAAACATTTTTATATATAACTCTAAGGTAAATTTTCTAGAAAATCTTCTCATTATAGCAATACAAAACTAAGCCAAACTTAGAAATTTAATTTAAAAGTTTTGAAAAGAACATGCTAACTCTTTGTTTAAAATAATATTCAAGTTGCTTGATCTAAAATATTTTTCAAGACCATATATACAAATATAACTATATATAAAACATTTATTAGTATTTTTATTTTTATTTTTTTATATTATTATTATTTTTAACTCTTTCTTTCTTGGTGATTTTTTTCTACTTTAACGGGCTTTCTAAGCGACCATTTAACAAGTTTTAGGCCAATGGATCCCAACCCAATTGGGCTTAGGTCATTAAGTACGAAAATACTGCTTGGGCTTAATTACTCGATCAGCTTAGGCTTTATAAGATAGAATCACCTTGAATTTAAGAGTTTTTCTTTCTTTTTCTTTTTTTTCTTTTTTTTCTTTTGATGCCCATTTTTCGCACTCTTCTTTTTGCAATTTTTTTTATATGTATATATTCTGAAAAATATGTAAGTCAAGCCACTTTGAAAAATTATTTTTAACTCTAAGCTAAGCATGTATTCCATTATTTTAAATAAAAATCTAAGTTGAGGCTTAAGTAAAGTATACTACTTTGAAAATTATTTCTTAAGAACTTTATTTAGAGTTATCATAAAAAGTGAACTTGAGTAAATAACAGATTAGAAAATTTATCAAATAAATCAATTATTACATAACTCTATCAATTTGGCAAGTGACGATATTTTTATAATTTTTTTTTTTGAAAAAGGAAATTTTTTTTTGACAAAAATGCAACAAAAAAAATGTAGAACAAAGAGAAAAAATAACTAATTCCCACCCCCACACCTAAATTTTGCATTGTCCTCAATGCAAACTCTATGATGCATAAAGTAAAGTAGATAAAAAGTGAAATACTTATATTTGGTCGGCTGATAAAAATCTGTAATTACCTTTGTTCTGAGGAGGATGGAATCAAAAATTTATTCTTCTTTCTCTTTTTTTTCTTTTTTTTTCTTTTCTTTTCTTTTTTTTTTCTTTTTTTTCTTTTTTTTCTTTTTTTTCTTTTTTTTCTTTTTTTTTCTTTTTTTCAACTGAATAAGAAACTCTCGAATGAGAGAAGAATAAATTCTTTTTATTATTCTGAAATAAACAAAACAAATAATGTAGAGTGAAGTGTTCAAAACGAAGAGCTCGTATTCTACATTGAATCCTACCTTATTGTTAAAAATTCTTCCCCGGATTTTAAATAAATTCAGAATGATATAATCAATAATGTGAAATTTTAAGCATTTCGGGGTGTTCAATTGTAACAAAGTAAGGTAGGTATTATTGGTGTCATGCATTTTGTATTTCTTAATGAACTCAGACTCTTGTACTGTAAAGTTTTGTTTTCTAACAACCAATTTTTTTGTAGAGTTCTAAAAATTTGGTTGTTGATTATTCTCCAAGAATCTAAGTTCATAAAGAAAGAGTTTTTCAAAATTTAATTCAAAGCAGCAAGTGTTTAACACAGTTTCATTATTCTCAAGGACCTGATCTGCTTCTTCTAAAAACTCTAACTCTTCATCAAAAATTTCCTCAAAACTTAAATCAGACTCTTCTTCTTCTTCTTCTTCTTCTTCTGATCTTTCCTGAATGTAATTTATTTCTAGAGACTGATTATTTGGCAGGTCCCCTGGATTAAAAATATTGAGATCAGCAGTCAAATTCCCAAAGGACAGCTTCATTTGACCAGTTCTACAGTTGATGAGAGCATTAGAAGTGGCTAAGAAAGGTCGTCTTAAGATGACAGGTGTCTGTCCTTTGGGATTGAAAACAGGCTGTGTTTCCAAGACTACAAAATCCACTGGAAAAATAAAATCTCCAACCTTAATCAGAACATCCTCTAACTCACCCATATGGACCTTAACAGATCTATCAGCCAACTGTAAGGTGCATTTGGTTGGGTTCAGTACACCTAGACCTAATTGCTGGTAGACTGAATATGGAAGCAAATTAACACTGGCCCCTAAGTCTAAAAGCACCTTATCAATATGACTATTACCAATGATACATGAAATGATGGGGGAACCTGGATCTTTACGTTTCAAAGGTATGGGATTTGATAGCATTTCACTGATATTGGCGGCTAAAAAGACTTTCTTTGGAATATTTATTCTCCTCTTCTTAGTGCATAATTCTTTTAAAAATTTAGCATAAGATGGAATTTGTTCAATTACATCTAAGAGAGGAATATTGACCTTAACCTGCTTGAATGTTTCCAGGGTCTTCTCCTCTTGAGGGGAGTGTTTCCTAAGCCTAAGTCTATCTGGAAAAGGAGTAATTGGTCTAAACCTATCAAAAGCAGGCTTAGGTTCCGGTTCAGGTTCTTGGTCATCTGAGGAGGGTGATTGTTGAATAAATTCATCAGAAGGAGAAGGCAAAGGAATTTGTACTGGATTAAAAGTTTGACTTGGGGGAGTTCTCACTTGATTATCGACCTGTCTACCTGACCGAAGTGAATGGATTGCATTCACTTGAGCTTCATAGGATGAACTGCATCCTGTGTTTTAGGGTTGACCACGGGTTAACTCGGAAATTTTCCTTTCTCTCTTTCACTCACGGCACTAGCTAGTTGACCAAGTTGGGATTCTAATCTAGCTATAGCTTGAGTGTTGGAGTTGAGCATTTGTCCGGTTGATTGCATGAAGGAATTCAGCGTGCTAGACGTTTGAGTCAACATATTCGTGGTTTGAGTAGAGGCCTTAATTATGGTTTCTAAACCCCTTTCCAAGACATTGAGACGTTTATCCTGATCTGGATTGTGAGGAGTCTGAATTACAGCTTGATGAAGAGGAGACTGATTTTGATACGGCAGATTGGGTTGTTGAAATTGTGAATGAGAATTGAATGGAACTGTGTTTCCCCTAGGAAAATGTTGGGTCGGGTAGAAACATGATTGATTTGAGCTGGAACTCGTTCCTTAACTTCTAAAGCTTCTAACCTCCGCAGAATCGTCGCCATCTTCGCTTCAGAAGCAATGTTTGACTCCAAGGAAGGACTACTAGACTTAGAATTAAGGACCGATGAAACCCTGTCATCACAGTGTTCCCACTGTATTGTTTTCTCGGATAAACTCTCTAGAAATTCCCAAGAAACCCTGTCATCACAGTGTTCCCACTGTATTGTTTTCTCGGATAAACTCTCTAGAAATTCCCAAGCTTTATCTGCGTTTTTCCTCATAAAATCTCCCTGACACATCGATTCTAAAGATGTTTTTGAAGAATAGTCCAATCCTTCATATATGACTTGGCATAATCGTTATTTTTCTAGACCATGATGAGGACATTGGATTAAAAGATCTTTGAATCGGTCAAAATATTTCCAGAATGGCTCTCCCGGGATAATTTTAAAGTTTTGAATGTTGTTCCTTAGCTTTACCGTTTTGTGAATAGGAAAAAATTTCTTAAGAAAAACGGTGACAAATTTATCCCAAGTTGAGATGGAATTTGTCGGTAAGCTGTACAGCCATTTTTTAGCTTTATCCTTAAGAGCAAATGGAATAAATCTAAGCTTAATCGCATCTTTGGTTAATTCTCTCATTTTAATCATAATACACACTTCCTCTAATTCCGAAATAAAAATATATGCATCTTCTGTTTCATTTCCAATGAATTTAGAAAGCATGTTTATGTAATGCGGTCTAAGCTCAAAATTTTCTCCATTTGCTTCGGGGAGCCTTATGCAAGATGGAATTATATTTCTGGTGGGATAACACATATCTTGAAGAACGGGTTGATTTGCCATTTCTTGGATTGGTTCAACACAAATTAAACGATGAGAATTATCCATAACCCAAGTTTGCATACACCAAAACAACTTCTTTTTATAATTTTTTTTTCTAAAGAAAGAAAGAAAATTAGTTTTTTTTATGAGAAGAAAAAGAAAAATCCTAACTAAAACAAATCAAAACAATCACTTTTCAATCACTCTAATTCTAGGGTTAGCCTAACTCAACTAGACCAGCTCCTAACCAAAAACTCCTACAGTGAAAAGATTAAAGTTTTACCCAGGTAGTTAGCCAGGTAAGGATAGTACTAGAAGGTGATCAAAGATCAATTAAGTATCTTTTTCCTTGCGGAGCGCTTTACGCAACCCCTAAACCTTGCCTTAGACACCAACTAATCTGAGAAAACTTAAACCGGTTCACTTAAGGATTTCTTGTTCCTTATTGAGCTCGTGTCCTTAGGAGCCAACGTCTAATGAGTTTTAGAAGGCTTGGGTTTGTGAAGTGAGGAATTAGTGATTTGTGGGCTAAGGAAAGGGTGATGAAATCCCTTACCTTATCTTGATTAGGGGTTTTGCCCTTAAAATGTTTTAAGTGTGTGCCAAATCAAGTACTACAATCACTTTGGTGAATTCCTACACTATATGAAATGCAACCCTAGAAATTAAAAGCGACTAAAAAGGATGAAAAAAAAATCTTTATATTATTTTTTTTATTAGGGTTAACAATCAAACAACTATGAGAAGGGGGAACATTGTTTGAGTTTATTATCTTGTTAGTTAATGTTCAAGTGAAAGATGGATTTTATTATGGTCAACAAAAATAATTTTTTTTTAATCCTAATTGTCTCTAATTGTGAAGCTAACTACAAGGGGTGGAATTGAAAATGCTAGAAAGAAGACTTCCCCGAAAGCAAATCTTCAAATCTAAGTTCTCCAATCCACGATCTTCAAGCTCCAAGCGTTTCTTTCATAATAAACACAAAAGTTAAAGAACCAAAATAATTAAAACCTACTTAAGCACCTTCCCCGGCAACGACGCCAAAAACTTGATGTGGCATAAACATGTACCAAAAAGGTTGCAAGTGTACAACCGTGTCAAGTTATAGTATAAAGATATCGATCCCACGAGGAAGGTGTTTTTGTAGGAGAAAATATAAAATCGATTCTTATGTTGTGTGCGTGACAATTAGGAGTGATGAGTGAATGTGATTGTAAAGAGATTGAGAGAGTGAAAATGGTGTGTAAATAGGCAAAAATATAAGTAAGAGTGGATGTGACAAAGAATGAATGTGATTAAAAAGGCAAGAAGGAAAAATCAAATAAAAATCAAGAATGAAAAATAAAATTCAAGAATAAAAGAAAATACAAGAAATTAAAGATGGTGGGTTCAATTATAGATATGGGTAATCTAAAATTGAAACCACTTCTTAGAAAATGGTGATTCCCTAGAGGGTTCTAGCCTAAAGGCGAATCAAACAAAATAAAAATAAAAAAAAGAAAAACTAAACCCAAGAGGGTTCTAGTCTTAAGGTGAATAGTGCAAGAAATTAAAATCTAACTACAAAATAAATTACAAAATCTAAACTACAAAATAAATTATAAGAATTAAATGCAAGAAAATAAATCTACTCTATAAGCATGAAATAAATCTAATCTATAAGCATAAAATAAATCTAAGGTAAGAGGGTTCTAGCCTCTTGGCTATTTTAATTATAAGCATAGAAATAAATCTAAACTAATAAGCAAATAAAAAGAAATAAAAGAGAAAAAGAAAAAAATGCAAACCTCTAAATAATTCTTCATCTCCATCTTCATCATCCAACAAAGAGAAGAAATATCTAAAGTGGTGAAAAAATTATTATTATTATTAATTGTAATAAAAAGTTGTAAATTTGGAAGGCCTTCTCGATTAAGAATAGTCCTCCTCTTTAAAAGGAGTTACAAAAATTTTCACACCTCTAACCCCTCACTCTCAACCCCTATTTATAGTAAACATCAGTGAATGAGAGCCCTTGGATCAAACTTGAGCCCCAAGAATGCAATTTCGGCCGTTGATGAAATATGGATGACTTCGCATCAATACAGGCATGGATGCCCGCATCGATGCCTGCATCGATGCTGGCATAGATGCTCTAATAAGAATTCTGACTTCACGGTTGGCTTCGTCTCGTCGAGATAGGCGATTTTTATATATTATATGTTAAATTCTGCCTCCCGGATTGGGAGATATCGTCGTTTCTTTGCCGCCAACTATCTTGAATACATTTTTTTCATATTTAATTTTTTTTATTTTCTCCGGCTTCTACAGGCTACTCGGCTTGATTCTGGGCTTGGGCTTTTTGACTCTTGCTTGTGTTCTTTATTTAATTCATGGGTTTTTGTTGAGATAAGAGATCTTGGGCTTTATTCTTCACTAACCTGCAATTAAAGATAAAAATAATTATTAATGGCATATTTATTCATATAAAATAGATAATGAGGGTATAAAATTTTAATAAAATATGATTATCACTCAGTATGAGAATAGTCACTTTCCATGATTTAAGGGAGTGATTACACTTTCCTTCTTCTCCATAAAAGGCCATGAGCAGCCATATAGAAAGGGTCTTAGGACCCTACCTCTTTGAGGACAAATTACAGAGAACTCAAGACCATCTTGGACTAGAGATTAGCCTTGTTCCAGTCACGCCATCAGCAGAGTCTTGGTCTTTAGAGATCGGACTTCTTGTCATTCAAGAAGACCGAATTCTTGGCATCTTTGGCCTACAAGCACAAGCACTTGTTTGGCCTAGGTTGATCGAACTCATCCAATCAAGCTTCTACTGTGTATTGAAGCTTCAAGCACTTGCTTGACCTCTGTTGATCGAACTCACCCAGTCAAGCTTCTACTGCGTACTGAAGCTTACCCGCAACTTCGATCGGATCGTCCAAGGGAAGCAAACTCAGTACGAGCACCGAGGGAGGTATCCTATCACTACCAAAGACACCACGTTAAGCAAGAAGGACATTCCCTTTGCTTCTGTTATAACTTTGATTCATTAGTTTGTAATATGCTATTTTTATCAACACAAACGAAATCCCCATTTTGGAAAATCAAATTTTACCCCTACAGTACTTTGAAGGAACATTTAGCTGGAGTGAGCTTCATTCGATATCACCTTATGGTTGAAAATATCTCGTCTAAATCTGAAATATGAGTAGACGCTTGTTTGGATTTCACCAATAGATCATCCACATAAGCTTCAAGATTGCAACTGATCTGATGCTGGAAGACCTTGGCTACGAGTTTTTGGTAGGTGGCTCCGGCATTCTTTAATCCGAAGGGCATCATTTTATAACAGTACATACCCATATCGTAATGAAAGAAGTCTTCTCTTGAGCATGCTTAGCCATAAAAAATTGATTATAGCCAGAGAATACATCCATAAAACTAAGCAGTTCATGTCCCACGATCTCATCAACTAACTGGTCGATCGAATGTAGGGGATAACTATCTTTAGGACAATCTTTATTAAGGTCGGTGAAGTCTACACACATCCTCTACTTGTTTAGTGATTTTTTTCACCAGGACTATATTGGCTAACCATTCTGGGTATTGGACTTCTCGGATAAAGTCGGCTTTCAAAAGCCTCTTTACCTCGTCTACTACCGCCTTCAAGCATTCTGGGCTAAGATGTCTCTTCTTCTGTCGAACATGTTTGACATGTTTGTCCATGACTAATTCATGGCACATTATCTCGAGGGGGAAGCCCTAGCATGTCGCCGAATCTCCAAGCAAATACATCAGTATTTGCTTTTAAATCTTTAACCATATCCCCTCTCAAGGGCTCGACTAATCCGGACCCAATCTTGATTGTTTTCATTCCTTCTTGGTCAATTGGGATTTCATGGAGCTCTTCTACTAGCTCTGTCCTTGGTCTCTCCGTAGTCTTCTCCAGTTGGAGATAGGTTTTTTCAATTGGCATAGTACCTTGCACACCCTTTCCCTTGACCAAGAGTGTAGGCGTCAAAATTTGCCTATGAGTTCCCGTACGCACTCGAGGCGAAATGCAGACGATAAGTGTTATCATCCAAGTCAGGAAAGGATTATCTGGTCTCATGAAAGCTAACTAATATACAAAGTGACTCATTGGAACGTACAAGTCAACGGAATGATGAAATGCACAATATAAGTTCGGAGAAGTCAGAAAATGTCGAACACCTCAAAGTGGCCCGTAAAAAGAAGAGGCATTTAGACCATGCTATGATTTGAATCTAAAAAGTTCAAAATATAAAAGTTGTAGATCTCTTCGTAAACTTTCTAACACATCTTGGATCACCTCATTCTGAGATCAGACAATGGAGTTAGAGTCAAAATACCCAAGACCATTCAGGCCGTTTTACACCAGCGAGACACAATCTATGTCTCAGAGAAAATGAAAATTTTGGATATGATGTGGTTCTAATATGAAGAATCTTAAAACATAAAAGTTGTAGGTCTCTTTGTTATCTTTCCAAACCATCTTGAATCACCTTAATCGGAGGTCAGATGAAAGAGTTAAGACTAAAATACCCGAGACAGGCCAAGCTATCTCGGACATGTGCGAGATAGTCGAAGTGACTCGCGCCCATGTCAGCTCCCGACGTGTTTTCTGATAAGATTGGCTTCTAGAACTCCTTGGGGTCATCCATAAATATGTGGGGTTATCTTTAAACATATGGAAGTTGTTACACAATTGAAAACCCACCTAAACGGATAATAACGGTTGTTCTTTGATCCTATCCACAGATCCTATCCACAAACACGACATCTAAAGCCTATAAATACACCCCTAGCACCCTTATAAAATCAGATCTGAAGGGAGCCATGAATTTCAGAGGAGCTAGGGTGAAGATCTGGAATTCTCAAGCCTCGGCGAAGCCCTGCAGGATTAGAGATCTGAAGGGAGTCACAAATTTCAGAGGATCTAGGGCGAGATTCTGATGAATTTGAGAGAGGCTAGCAGATTTTGACGAACTCCGACATAAAGAAGGAGCGTTTCGAAGGATTTGAGGCCCGTTCCCCCTTTCCTCCGGATTTAAGCTTAGTCTTAAATCTCGAGCGCTTGGTCGGGATCATCGCTGTAGCGATTATTTTCTTCGTGAAGTAAGAGCTTTGATCAACTTAATCTGTCGACCGGATCTGATCCGTGGTGGTCCACGGATATTAACGTTCCCGGCATAGGCAAAGATCCCACACATACAGAGACTAATAAATAGATTTTGTGTGTTGTTTGACAAAGTTATAATTTTTATTTTTCATTGTGTAAGGAGATCTTATAAAAAGATCAACTTTTCTACTTTGTGAACTTGTAATCGATAAACGATTGTAACAGGTTCAATGGCAATGAAGAAATCAACTTTTGACCCGGAGCTAGGGTGAAGATCTGGAATTCTCAAGCCTCGGCGAAGCCCTGCAGGATTAGAGATCTGAAGGGAGTCACAAATTTCAGAGGATCTAGGGCGAGATTCTGATGAATTTGAGAGAGGCTAGCAGATTTTGACGAACTCCGACATAAAGAAGGAGCGTTTCGAAGGATTTGAGGCCCGTTCCCCCTTTCCTCCGGATTTAAGCTTAGTCTTAAATCTCGAGCGCTTGGTCGGGATCATCGCTGTAGCGATTATTTTCTTCGTGAAGTAAGAGCTTTGATCAACTTAATCTGTCGACCGGATCTGATCCGTGGTGGTCCACGGATATTAACGTTCCCGGCATAGGCAAAGATCCCACACATACAGAGACTAATAAATAGATTTTGTGTGTTGTTTGACAAAGTTATAATTTTTATTTTTCATTGTGTAAGGAGATCTTATAAAAAGATCAACTTTTCTACTTTGTGAACTTGTAATCGATAAACGATTGTAACAGGTTCAATGGCAATGAAGAAATCAACTTTTGACCCAAACAAAGAGTAAATAGCAAAACCTAGCTTCTCTTTGATTGCTCCGAGCTACTCCGACTCCATTTGGGGTCGAAAATTTGATAATCTGGTGGTAAGTTGAGGGGATGGCCCGCAAGAGGTGGAGAGCAGTTCGACCCAATATGACATTATGGGCCGACTTCAAATCCATTATCAAAAACTAGATTTGGGCAGTGATTTGCCTAGGATATTCTCCTAATACCAATGGCAAAGTTATCATTCTTTCTAGTAAGAGGGCATGGCCAGTGAAACCCACTAGGGGTCCTCTGCAAGGGAGGAGGCGGGATTTGTTAATTCCCATCTGGTTGAAGGCGCTAGTATAAAGACGTCCACCAAACTTTCGGTGTCCATCATAATTCATTTCACCTGATAACCATTAATGGCTGTGGTGATAACAAGAGGATCATTGTGGGGTGTCTCAACACCCTGTAGGTCATTGTTGCTTAAAGATATGAGTTCTTCTGTATTCGTCTTCTTGGGATTATAGTACACTTGTAGCGTTCTTCTAGCATATCTCTTCCGCTTATTATTGGATGACCCCCCAACTGTAGGACCACCACTTATCACATTGATAACTCCTTTATGAGTAGTCTCCAGGGGTCGTTCGTCTATTTAAGGTCGAGATCGAGGTGATCATGAGTGGGACCTCCTATCGCTCCTGGTTAGGGTAGTATCCCTACGATCTCTCTGAGAAGTGATATTTCTCAATTATCGCCTCTCAATCAGATCCTCTATATCCCTCTTAAGGATTCAGCAATCATTGGTAAGGTGTCTGTGATCCCGATGATAACGACAAAATTGTTTGGTACCCCTACTCCTGGGATTTGATGTCATCTTGGGTGTAGGATCTTTGAGATATCCCTCTCTCTAGACCATAGACAAAGCAATAGTAAGTGAGGTGTCGAAGATGGTTAGAGACTCCTTTGGTGTCGGATTTCTCTGATGATTCCTGCAGTCAGATTGATTAGGATGGGGGTTGGCCCTTAGAGAATTCTTGTGTCATTCTAGCTTTGGAGGACTCCTGATCAGTTCAGGGGGCAAGATTACCACTAGCATCATTGGAGGGTTTGATGGAACGGCCACAGTTGCTAGCATTATTGAAGTCATGGCAATAGGGGCCTCCATGTTCCTTGCTGAAGCCTTGTAAGCCTGGACGTCCTCTATGTCCATGTATCTATAGGCTTTGGCCATCAATTGCTCATAATTGGCTACTGGTTTCTTAGCAAGAGAGTCGACTAGCTCATTGCTCTGTAAGCCGGTGACAAATGCCGACATGGCGACTATGCTTCCATGGTCGTTGACTTCCAACTTGTTAGCTTGGAATCTCTTGAAGTAGGTCGGAGGCTCTCTTCTGGTCCTTGCCTCATTTGGATCAGCACATGAGGGGGGGAGCTTCTGCTTGGTGCCAACTAGAAAGTGGTGCATGAACTTTTGACTAAGCTGTCAAAAATTACTGATGGATCTTCTACCCAAAGCATTCCACTAAAGTTTAGCACTTCCTGTGAGGGTGATAGGGAAGCACCGACAGAGGATTGCTTTAGAAACTTGGAGCATACTCATTATGTCGAAATAGTTCTGAACATGTTTAGAAGGATCTCCTTCACCCGAGTATGCCCCTAAGTGGGGCATTTTAAACTTCTCGAATGGGCATTCCATTATATCGTCTGAGAGTGGGGTATTCCCTCCGATTACATGAGCAATCGGCCTGTATACTCGATTGTAGGCGGAGGCTCTTGCAGTATCCTCTGGCACGCCCCTCCGACTGACTGGGATTGGGACTTTCATCATGGGTCTTTAGATAAGGACAACGAAGTCGTTCCTGTTGAGATAAGATGCCCGATTGCTTGAGACGGCTCTCCATCTTCTTAGGGTGATTATGAGGAGTCTGCGGTGAAACGCCCCGTTGTTGGGAAAGAGGTGCTCCCGATTGTCGGTCTCCAGAAGGTGGAGGTGGTGCAGTGGCATGTGGCGGCACTGGGATTCGTCATAGAATTTCGTCAGTCATGATGGTAAATTGCTCTTTAAGTGATAGGGAGAGCCGGTTCACTGCTTGTTCTAGTTGATCATGGGTAACATAATTAGGTGACTATCCCCCAGGTTAGGACTACTCGGATCCTAGCTCGGAGCCTGGTATTTTTTTTTCTCAAAAAAGGAAAAGGGGCCCCACGATGGAAGCCAAACTGTTGATGTTGAATATCACACAGCCAATTGAAGTCACGGAGTTTATAAAAGAAAAAGGGGGACCGCTTTTTTCTTTGACTTTATGCCTGATTCTGAAATTAGGATGACCAAGCAATCTGTACACAAAGAGTCGTAAGAGGGCGGGGATGAGTTCCCACATGATACCTCCAACGATCAAGTCAGTTAATAAACTTGAGTGGGTTAAAGAAGAACTGTGTGTTCTTATTTTTGTGTAGTGTGTGCTTTAAGGGGTTTTAGATTACGAACCTCTTGCTATGGCTAATGGCACCTATATTTATAGAGGATGCCAAGGGCAGATTGGTCACTTCATGAGTGTATAGTAAGATAGTGGTGAGGGGTGAGCTGGAAGTTGAGTTATCCTTTGCTCTACACGTATTGGTTAGTGAGTGATAAGAGGTCACTTCAGTAACATTGGTAACTAGCAGTCTGACGAGTCTTCAAGGTTGTTGAGGATGGAGACATAATGATGATCATCAAAGATTAAACAATGTTGAGAAGTGACACATATGCCGATAGGTTCGAGGCAAGGATCACCTCTTAGTTTCGTCGAGAAGTAAGGCTTATAATGTCATATCTTCGAGTCGCTGGCTCTCGTGTCGACTGACACCGGCTTTCGTGTCGACACAAGAGTGTCAGCTTGCCCGACTGGTCGAAATGTTGTCTTGTCTCATCTAACAGCTGTCTCTCGAATCGATATAGAGATGTCGACTCGTCGGGGAAGTCAGGATCTCTCGTGCCGACCAACATCACCTTTCGTGTCGACACAAGAGTGTCGGCTTGTCTGGCTAATCAAAATGTCGACTTGTAAGATCATATATCCGTGGAGAAGATATACCCTCATAACACCTCCTAACCTCTATTTAAGAGAGGTTAGAGTTAGATGAATAACATATCTTCTTGATCTTTTCTATTCTCTACATAGAAAAAATAGTTATAATTCCCTAAGTAACCATCCAACTACCCGTGAACAGTATAAATCATCCTATTCTATGTTGCTTTTAGATACAACCTTTCCTCCTAAATCCCACTTAAGACTTTCTCATTTAATCCCCCAATGTAGTATCATCAACTCTTAAGTGTTGCATGAAAAGTATGTGACAAAACAAAGATGAAAACAAACTCCGGTCCACCAAAAAAAAGGTCTTGTACTTTTCTTTTAATAAAATGGTGTTTGTTAGGTGTTGAGAAGGAATTTTTATATGCTTGCCATGTGACATGTTAAAATATATAGTGCTAATTTGGAGAATAAATGAGACATTTTTAGGTTAAATTTAGTGGAATAAAAAAGTTTAGGAGGTTATGTGCAAAACTCCTAAAGCTCAATGGGTTTAGTGCAATAAGAAAAATTCAAGTGGTTTAATGCATCAACCCCCATAGTTCAGGGGGTGTCCTAAAATTAACCCTATAGTTTTGCATAATTTGCACTTACATACCTTGCTTGTTTTGGTACCACTTATATACCCTAAATTTGTCAACATCTATATTTTTAATACTTTTGTGGTGTAAACGTCTGAAGATTTCTTCTAAAATTCTCATATGTCACTCACATGCTAATTGTAGAACTTTAAACACTTAAGTTTAGAATTGTGATAGGTATAAAACAAAATTAAGATAGTTTTAACATTAAATTTAATAAAACTTAAATGTTATAAAAGTTCTATAATTAGCATGTGAGTTTCACATTGCGAGTTTTCGTAAAATATTCTCATGTTTGCAAAACAAAAGGTATTATGGTACAATTTTTAAAAACTTCAAGGCATATAATTAAGGGTGTAGAAAAATATCCATATCTTAGAAAATATTTGTTTTCATATACGTTAGGATACGAATATGGTTGCTAAAATCTATAATTGATAGGATATGATAACAGATATAATTACTTAGTGAAATATCCGTATCCATATTTAAAATATCCTAATATTTTTTTTTAAGGAAAGACTCTCTACAAGATGGAGAATCCCATACAAACTAAAGATCTATATCCTCATGTGGCAAAGAATTAAAGTTCTCAGGTATCTCCTCGAGCCAAAAAGTTGCCTCTACAAGAGAATGGTCGTATCTCACTAAAACATGAGCCACTTTGTTTGTGTTTTGAGGAACAAATGATAAAACCAATGGACCACACAAATCAAAATCTTCCTTAGCATCATCAAGCAATGCACCCAATGGATGACGATCATAAATTTCATCGTGAAGCAAAGAGATCAACCATAAACAATCTGATTCGAGGTTACCAGGTAGTATGCCAATCTTTCCAGCAAAATGCATTACATGCACCATCGCCAATAACTCCATGTGCTCTGCTGATATGCCCCCCACTCTTGAAATAGAAAACACCCCCATCACTTTACCTTTATGATCTCAAATAACACCAACCCTAAAATTCCCAGTACTACTTATGTAACTCCCATTCACATTGAGCTTATAAAGTCCTTGAGCTGGTGGACACCATCTCGATCTGTTGGAGGGGGAAACTCTTTACTTGACCTTGGGCTTGATACCATTCAAAAAGAAACATAGCTACTCTACTCTAAATAGCTCCCCTATCTACTTGCACTTGTAGGCACTAAAAAATGCCAAGAGATCGACAAAAGAGTGTCGAAGCTCGCTCAAACATGACGAGGTTCATCATAATGATGAACCTCGTATCAGTGAATAAAGATCATCTCAGCTAGACGATGCTCGCAGCGACTCACCTTAGAAGATGAAGTTCGTCTCAGTGAATGAAGCTCGTCTCAGCCAAACGAGGCTCGTAGTGACTCACCTCAGAAGACGAAGTTCCTCTCAATGAATGAAGCTCGTCTCTGCCAGACGAGGCTCGTAGCAAAAGATGAAGTTCATTCAGGAATGAAGCTCACCCTGTCAGACGAACTTCGCCACGTAGCGAGGCTCGTCTCATCAGATGAATCTCGCAATGCAGCGAGGTTTGTATCATCAATGGATGCTCGATGCCAGAAGGCTAACATCTATGAAGACCCAATCAGCCCATGTGGGCTAAAATCAAGGAGTCAGTTACGCTCCTAATCCCATGACTTCAGCGTCAGTTATGCACTAAGAGTTTATAAATAGTTGTGAGTAGCTACAAGAAAGGGCACTTTTTTGGAGACCCAAAGATCGAATTTTGGAGACCCAAAAAGATAAGACGCACGTACGTCAAGAGCCAACAGCAGCCACAAGTAGCAACTAAAGCACTCGACAGAGGCTATTTCTTCTTCGGGTTGAAGCAATCTTGCTCCGGTCGTCAACGAGAAGTAGGCTCAGCACAAGCATCGAGCGATGCATCTCATCGCCACATCTATCACACGTTGAACAAAGGAGAAGCTGAATCAATCTTCTCCTCTTTTGTACTTGAAGAAGAATGACTATAAAAAGATTCTTACCAATTAGCGATAGAATCCCTTCTTACAACCAAGCAGTTGAAGAATCAGTCGTCTTGTCTTTTTCTAGATCCTACAGCACTCCTACCTCATATATACTTTTATTTCTCGCATTCCATACAAACCAACATGCAACCATCCAATCCTCAAAATCCTCCCTCTCTAGTACGTTAAAACAACGCATAAACCATACATTAAAAAATTTCTTCTTTTTTTGGCCTTGCCCGCTTAACCACAACTCGCATAATCCGAGACTTTTATCACACTGTGCTAGAGCATGTATAGTAGTTCCACCTTCATTTGCATGCCAAATACACATGGGATTAGATATAATATGTCTTTGATATAGATTGTGCACAGTGGGTAGGATATCTTCCCAAGCTCGCCATAAAAAATGTTTCATTTTATTCAGGATTTTAAGCCACCAAATTTATATCAAAAGGCTTCAAAGATTTAGCCATAAATCTACTTTGGCCGCTATTATTTTGCTTCACCTTTTCCTCAACTACAACTTTATATGCGGATCGAACAGTAAACTCGCCCGAGCTTGTATAATGCCACACTAGAACATCAGGCCTCAGACTTTCTGGCAGTGGTATTTGTACTATTATCTCTAAATCCATCTCCCATAAGTATTCTTGAAGTTCGGCCGCATCCCATCTATTATCAACTTGACTTATAAGATCAAAAAATTTCAACTCTAGTTGTACCTCAATCGCTGGTGTGATTACTCGAAATGTCGAGGGGAAAGGTAGCCATCGATCCTTCTAGACTTTGATACCTTGCACGGTGCTAATCCTCCATTGAGTACCTCCCTCTACTAAAAATCAAGCCCCGATGATATTGCGCCAAATATGTGAAGGACTTCTGCCAATCGTAGCATCCACAAGTGAGTTTGAAGATAAATATCGAGCTAGCCTTAGGTACTCGATTAGAAATGATCGTCAGGCACACAAGAAGCCTCCACCCTTGTTTAGCCAACAAAGCAGGATTAAAAGCCTCCATGTTGCGAAAACCAAGACTCACGACTCCTTTCGTCCTACACAATTTATTCTAACTCAACCAGTGCATTTTCCTTGTTCCCTCCTTATGACTCACCCGCCATCATAGAGTTTATAGATTCACATATAGTCGTCAGAAGCCTAAATATGTTCAAAGATAAGTGGGCACGGATTGAGCAATTGCTTTAATGAGAGAACCATTTCTCTTGCCAACCTTAGACCCTTTTCCATATCTAATCTTTTATAGTCTCAAAAGCCCGCACCTTAGACTTGCCAATAGTTGATGGAAGCCCGAGATAAGTGGAGTGTCCCCGCGTCTCATTAACCTGAAGAGCTCTTTCAATAGTAACTTCATATCAGCTGGTACCAATGGGCTAAAAGAAAGCACTGAATTATCAAAATTCACCATCTATCCTGACGTTTGTCCGTACGAAAGAATAATATTTTTAATCACAACCGCTTGAGCTAGAGTTACCTTTGAAAAAATAAAACTATCATCCATGAAGAATAGATGAGATACAACTAGAGATGATCGAGCTACGTACTGCCAAGGTACACAACCTTCCATCTCTTTGAGCCTTCGAAAACTATGTACTTTATCTGCGTTCATAAATCAGCAAACTTCAAAGTTGCCACGTGAGACTAACTATTATCCTTTTAGACCTCAATGTTTGAACGTCCAGTTCCTTTCTCCCACTTATGAGTCATCGCATGAATGCATTAATTTGCACGATGATATATGTAGATCGAATGTTTGTACCATGATACTGACATATATGATTGACCTTAGTCGTGGACAATGCTAGTGAAGTCTAGCAATAAGAGTAAGACTTGTAATTAATACTGATTGAAAATCAAGAAAAGAATGAAATAACTCGAGGACACGGAAATGAAATAACATATGTACGCAGATTCCAATCAGTTTCGCTAAGGCTCATTTTTGTTAAGGTTCATTGCTGT
Organism: Asparagus officinalis; assembly: GCF_001876935.1. Classification (NCBI taxonomy): domain Eukaryota; kingdom Viridiplantae; phylum Streptophyta; class Magnoliopsida; order Asparagales; family Asparagaceae; genus Asparagus; species Asparagus officinalis. Next base: position 58,069,587 of record NC_033796.1, read on the forward strand.
TTTGTTAAGGCTCATTTCGTTAAGGCTCATTGCTCATTGCTGTTTGTTACTTGAAGTTACAACATATGTTTCGTTAAGGCTCATTGCTGATTTGTCTTGAATTTATGGATGCTCATAAGATTCGTTTTGCATACTTTCGTAGAGTTCAAATTCCATAATCAGTTTTTGGAATAGTGTATGTATACATAATCGATTCGTCTTTGGTGTGGTTGACCACGAGTTGGACTTAGTATTGAGTTTAATGTTTTATTTCTGCATTATTATTTGATACTCTTCAATTGAAAGTTCCATGAATTTTATTATATCAATCTACTATTTGGTTTGAAGTCTTTGCAAGGGCTCTAGTCTATTGATGTCAGGTTGGAAATTAATCATAAAAATGCATCAGAAGTTTTTAATGCATGAGTAGCAGTCTAAAAATGTTTATTTCATATTAATAGGTCACCAAATGTTGAAAATGTCCATGAGTTGTACTCCAAAGAGATACAGCAGTTCTATTTTATATACTATTTTGTTTTATCTTCAATCTCCAAAGAGATAATCTAATGCATCAGCACCACAGGACCATTACGCATGCACATCGCACACTGTTATGCTAGATAGATTAGTTTCTCGTGTTGCCATATTGATATCCCTGAGGTAGATACCACATCACTTACATCCATGCTTTTGTTGTTTAACACACAGTAGACTATTACACGTGCACCTCTCATACTGTTATGTTAGATTTATATGCCATGTTTCCATATCCTAATATCCCTGAGGTAGATGCTATGATTGTTTAACAGACACTGGACCATTAGACATTCACCACTCATACTGTTATGATGACATTTTTATATCCCATAATTCTGTGTCTCGATATCCCTGATGTGGATGCCACATTACCTATATCCATGCTTACACACTTGTACTCTGTTCAACTTATTAGATAGATCATGCCTGCATGTACATGTCTTTCGTATAGCTCATATCTCAGTTTCCATTTATTGTGCGTTGGTAGGTTTCTACAAACCCATGCATCATCATCATCATCATCATGATTCTTTGCATGCATATTTTCCCTCGTTTTCCACACTTGTGGGCTATTTGCTGACAGACCTGGATTTGACAACCAAATCTGTGTCGTCTTCTTTCAGGATTTAATTCATGTGGTTATATTCCATTACAAACTTGCAACTCTACCTGCAAAAGAGAACCCAAACTACTTTTCTTTCCCAGGATATGTTGTTAGCTTTTTTAGGCCTGATAAGGCTGATCGCGAATGATATGAGCAGAGAATGTTTTAATGTGCTTATGGTACATATGTATATGGACCTGCTAAAATATGATTGTTTTTCGACTGTTCAGTATGCATTTCTTGCCTAGAAATATTTTCTCATTCCTAAACATCTGACATGGCATTTCAGTTTGTCACAACTCTTAACAGCGAGTTGTACATCAGATTCCAATGACACGCTTCATTAGAATGTGATATCTTGGATCTTGGAGATAGTTGTGTGATCACAAAATTTTATAAGGTGTGAACTAAGGGTCCATTTGGATGAAGAATAGGGGGGCTTTGGATTTATGACACAGTTTGCTTTTATTAAAATTTCCAAGAATATCAATTTTTTTGTTACTTTTGGGTAACTATTATGAAACACTTTACAAGTTTGATCATTTATTAGGAAACCCCCCTATCATCGTCATTTTCTTATTACAAAACCCTTGCTGTTAATATTACCGTTAACTAGTCCTTAACCGTAAGTACTATATTAATGGATTTTGTGATCTTTGATGATGGGATTAGACCTATGACATAGCTGAATATTCTCTTAAAAGAAGATAATTTTACAATTACTGCCCATATGCAATTTTTTATTGTCATGCAATCTTATGGTTGCTATTTCTAAGTAGGGTGTTATTTCTATGTCTTGAGTTGTTTTTTCTTAGGACTTCATTAAATTTGCATCCTGCTAAATATATATTCAGGATATATGTGTAATCTGCTTGCATGTTCAACTTTTCCAAGAGCCCAGAGTGTTACTATGGATATGAACAGCAAATCAAAAAACCAATTTTGGAATTTATGCAATCATTAGTGTCATTTTGGAATTCACATCCCAGGTCCTGCTACTTTGAATCTTTAAATCCAGAAGCTTCTCCATTTTCTACTTAAAGTGAATCTATATTATTCCAATAGCTTTCATGCGAGTTACTCCTTTTCTTATGTAGCTTTGTCTCACCAGGTGCTATTGTTTCTCTTGTCCAAATCCTTTTACGATCATATCCAGTGTGCTTTTCTCATAAGCAGTCCCAGGTTTTTCTAATGTCAATGTTATGGGTTTTTTTTTCGCAGGTCAAGCGTGATATTGTGCTGAGAGTGCTTGTGCTTTGGTCTCACCTTTTTCGGTTCTCATTGTCATTTGATATAGCTTGCTGCTTTGTCGAATGATTGTAGCTAATATGTAAGGGTTAATTGCATATACTCTCTGTGGTATCGTTTTTAAATTACAACCCCTGTAGTGTACACTTTTGCAGATGTGCCCTTGGGTTAAAATTGTGACTGTTAAAATTGTGACTGTTTTCTTGTTGTGGTGTTTGCTTCTATGGTGAATGATTGTGGCTTATAGTATACTCCAATATATTGGCATCTGATGGTTTGTGGTTTGGTACATTTGCTCTTTTATTGGATGTCTTTGTGAAAGATACTAGTGGAGAGTATATCAAAGTGATGTCCAAGTACGTTAACGGGAAAATTGAAAGATACTTATTATATGAAGTGTTTTATCTGTTTGCTGGGGCCTCGCAAAGTATCAGAGATGAGTTTAGCTATCAACTTACCTAAATTTGTGTTTTTTGGTTACTATTTTACACATCTCCATTGCATTTGATGTAAACAAGATGGGTTAAGAGAATAAATTTTCATCAATTTTAAATTCAAATTCGTATATAATAAAGTGTTGTGCGCAGCGGAAATTTTGGCAGAGTTTCTGGTGCACAATAAAAGAGAAAGATCTCAATAAGAATTCTTGTATCTCAAAGAAAATAAGAATCTAAAGCCTAATATCCCATCAGAGTGGGATATTAGCTCTTCCTCTCGTCAGCTCTAGGACTGCGCGTCGAGGGATCCTAAAAACTATTACAATGGCCACAAACTCAAACAAATCAATTTTACGTGGTTCGGCAAACTGCCTACGTCCACGGGGCAAGGAGAGGGAGATCTACTATTAAAGAGAAAAAGAATACAATGGGTTTACAACTCTCACAAAAAGGGGATGTACAGAACCCTAGAACAACTGCACAAAAACCCCACTAATCCCTAGAAGAGATAGCCGATTTTTCTTCTCTGCACGCCGCCAAAGTATCTGCCACTCAACCCTTTTTGCACCCGCGCCCTTGCTTGCCTGCCACCGAAACCCTAGGACAAAAGTCTTTTTATAGGCTGCAAACTCTATGTAGGCTATCGGCTGGACCTAGTCACAATCAGGAAGCGAACAAATGCCTTCACATGAAACCCTCACGCGTGGACCCCACAAGAACAAAACACACTCACGTTTCTCTTTCACACGGTTTCCCCTGTCCCGCATGGCCCCCACAATTCACGTGCTTCACAATTCTCTACCTCGGTGAAGTTTTTCCAAAACTGAACCGACACCAACCAAACTAAATGCCTCACTTGTTGTGTCCAGTACGAAGTGAAACAATTCACGACAACGGACTCAATCCATAACAAGTCGAGAGCCCAAATGAGAATGCGAACACTCTCCAAATGTCGGTATCAACCCACCAAATCGATCTCACCCCATCAAAATCCAACCCGACTGCATCATAAAGACTGCCTATGTATCCTCTTGCCCAAGGAATCAAGCCTCACGTAGTTCATCAAAATGGCCGCGAACGACCTCAAACCAATAGAAGAGTTCGTAACCCTTCTCTAATATCATCAACTCTGCGGCTGATAGCACCTCCAATGGCCTCAAACACCTCCACCTGAGGTGAACCACTGGCCATATCCAAACTATGTCTGCCAGCTACACTCGAATCAAAACCCAACTCATCATCTGCACCCAAATCCAAATGATCCCTAAGCTGTGTCACCTTAGCTGGAATCCCAAATAATACAGTATGATCTGGAGTAATCTTCACCTAATGTGGAGTAGCATCACACTCCACCCGCTGCGATACCTCTAAGGTCTGTCCAAAACTCTCCACCTGCCCTTAACCAAAGTGACACTACCAGACCTATCTTCCAAAGGAGTTTTACCTCCAATCACAGCAGTTGTCAACTCTTTAATAGGATAACCCAAATATGTCGAAGCCTCAGTCCAGAATCTCTTCTGCAAATTATTGCTTGACAACAAACACCGATCCTCCTCTAGCAAGGCACGGTTCTCCAAATTTGTCACCCTATTTAGTTGCCCCAGATTTCCTTTCCAACGAAGTGTATCGAAATGCTGTGAGCTCGGCTCCAATACAGAAACAGGTCCATCTTGTATCTCCCACCCAAACTAGAGTGAAGTACCTTTACCTTTCTGTCCATCTTACACTTCTTCAAACTGTTGGATACTACTAGGACTTTCTCCAAAGGGGATTTGGTTGCAACCCAAACACGCCTAGAACGGCCACCAACAAAGGAAACCAAACGCCTATTACCTCCCAATGATGCCCCCTTGGAAGGCCCCCAAACATCCACGTGAACTCCTCTAGAACGACCCTTAGTACGGTGAATAGAGGTGCCAAACTTCACCTCGGTCTTCTTGCTCACATCAACATGTTTACTGGACTTTAAATTGCAGGTCTTTACACCCTCTTTCAATCTATGCGAGGAATCAATACTGGAATGACAAAGCCCCAAATGCTACAGTCTAGTCGAATCAATAGAAGTCGCTAATTCTCCACCTGCCGCTATACCTCCAGTCAAGTAATACAGGTTATTCCTCCTGACGCCCTTCATCACAATCCGAGAGTCTCTCACAATCTCGAGAACCATGTCCTCAACACGTACCTTCAGACCCTCTCTAACCAAAGCTCCAATTGAGATCAAGTTTTTCCTCAAAGAAGGAACATATCTCACATTATTTAACTCTCTAACAGTCCCATCAAATATTTTTATGCGAATTCTTCCTATCCCAAGGATCTGGCATGCACGGTTATCAGCCATGTACACCAAACCACTATCCACCAGCTTCTCAAAACTAGAGAACCATTCCCTTCTAGGGCACACATGATAGGTCGCACCACTATCCAACATCCATTCAGATTCCTCCGAATAGCTATCTGTAGGACTGATAGAAAACGAATAAATAGAAGAGTCAGAATTATTACCATCCGATACGATATTTGCTTCTGATGATGGCTGCTTCCCTTTTCCCTTCTGCTTATTCTTCATCCATTCGTCGAGCTTTGGGCAGTCTTTCTTCCAATGACCAGTCTCCTTGCACCAAGCACACTGATCTTTTCCTACTCTAGACTGTGACTTCCAATTCTTTCGGTTTGGACCCTTCCCTCTTGCGACCAACGCCTCCGCTACCGGCTCAACCGAAGCCTCCTTATCCTTCTTTCGAAGCTGATAATTCACAAGTGCAGCGGTGACCTCACTATACGAAAGTGATGCCTTCCCATTAATCAGAGTAAGAACGAAGGTCTCATATTCCTCGTCGGGCAAGGAACTCAACAACAGCAACGCCTTGTCCTCATCTTCAATCTTGACATCCACATTCGCCAAATCCGCAAGAAGCTTTGTGTAGTGGTTCATGTGATCTCTAATGGAGGTTCCCTTCTTCAACTGGAAACGATAAAGTCTCCTCTTCAAATGCAAGCGATTTTCCACACTCTTGGTCAAATACTTGCTTTCGAGAATCTCCCAAATCTTCTTCGCAGAAGTCTCATTCATCACATCATATTTTAGATCTTGAGTCAAACAAGACCTAATCACACCACACGCCGTTCGATTCATCTTCTTCCAAACCTTCTCTTCAATCTCATCTGGCTTGCACCTTTATCACCAAACGAAGCCCTAGACGAGCCTCCAAATTGATCTACTCCTCCAAATAGCCCAAGCGTAGCCCGAGCTCTGATACCACTTGTTGTGCGCAGCGGAAATTTTGGCAGAGTTTCTGGTGTACAATAAGAGAGAAAGATCTTAATAAGAATTCTTGTATCTCAAAGGAAATAAGAATCTGAAGCCTAATATCCCATCAGAGTGGGATATTAGCTCTTCCTCTCGTCAGTTCTAGGACTGCGCGTCGAGGGATCCTAAAAACTATTACAATAGCCACAAACTCAAACAAATCAATTTTGTTGGACCCTAGAGGTGGGGTGATTAGGGTCAAGAGGCTCTAAATATGCAATAAAAACAAACACAAGCAAACCACAAAATTCTAATGCAATCAATGTAAATGAGATAGGGTTAGGAATCGTTATCATTTGACGCGCGATGTGTTAACGAGGTTCGGTCCGTTAACCTACGTCCCCGCTCCCCACTCTCGAGGAGAAATCCACTACACACCCGGTTTGGAAGCCGGAACTTCGTCTACACAGCGATCCCCTCACGATCTCACACTACACAGTTGATCTCAACAGATCACACTCCCTCACAATTGATCTACACAAGATCACACTCACAAAGCAGTAGAAATAGTGCAAGACTCTCTCTTTACAAGTCCCTATGGCAAAGAGAAAGAATACTGAAGCTGGGAAGTGAACACATACAAAAACACAGAGAAAAACACAGAGAACAGATTTTGAAATTTTTTCTCAAAAAACAGCGTCTCTCTGGTTTTTGCAGAAGTTAGGGCACTTGGGAAGATGAAGAAGTATGGGTATAAATAGGAGAGATTAATCATTTTAAAATAACAACCCAATCTTTCCAATTAAGAAAATAATCTCCTACACAAACTGTGCCTCAAACTGTGCCAAACACAGTTAAGTGATAGCACAGTAAACAAGGCAAACGACCGTTTGAAAAAAAGTCTCGGTTGATCGAAGAGATTTTCGGTCGTCCGACAAAACATTCGGTCGACCGAAAGAATGAAATCGGTCGACCGACGGAAAATACGGTCGACCGCGAGCAGGTCTGAAAACAAAGAAACAAACAGAGACTTCATCGGTCGATCGGTACGGTCGACCGATAGAAAAATCAAGATTTTGGTCGACCGCACCGGTCGACCGACAAACTCTCTGTAGCCCAGTGACGAATGATCTTAAGTGCGGTCGACCGATGCGGTCGACCGCATTCTGATACATTCCAGAAATAGTTTTTGACTCAAACAGAAATATTTAGAAAATATTTATTTGACCTCTAAAAATTATGAAACTTTGAAAAATGTTTTTAATACTAAAAACAAACTGTTTGAAAAAGGAATTTTACAGATAGGTCCTCATACTTGTGAAAAAAGTATTTTGTGAAAAACGCTTAAAAACATAAGTATGAAAAATATGTGTGTGAGTCCCAATAGCTTCAAGTGAAATCAATAACTCTTTGCCTATATTCTAATACTAGAGAGAGAATAAAAACTAGCTAATATCCTCACATAGAATACAATTCTTGAGTCTTGATATAGCTTGAGTTTGGATGAAGCTTTTATATGAATTTGTTGTTCTTAAAATAACATTGCTTCATCACTATGTCTCCTCCTCCTTTGGATATCATCGTTGTAGCGTATATTCCATCCAATCCTCCATGAATGGCACTAACAAGCTTGATAAATAGATTTACTGCATTTGCACTCAATAAGCCATTAGTACCGTTAATGGTGGTTGTAAAACATCATCAAAACATAAGGGCTAATAATCTCCCCCTTTTTGATGATGACAACCAACCATTATATAAGAGCAAAAAGAAGAGCAAAAAAGAAAATAGCTTATAGATAGGTGCTCCCCCTATCTATGAGCTCCCCCTAAGTATATGCAACAAATAAGGAGATTTCTCTCCTCCTTTGTCACCATAAAAAATGGGGTAATGAGACATGCATACCACAAAAAAAAATGCAACCAAAAGGAGCAAGCAATTTAGAACTATCACATATTGCATAAGGCCAAGCCATTTCTTATGCGACAAAAATCATCCTCTCCAAGAGGCTTAGTAAAAATATCCGCTAATTGAGATTTTGTGTCAACAAAGACTAGGGATACATCTTGTCTCTCTACATGATCGCGTAAGAAATGACGGCGCACATCAATATGCTTGGTTCTAGAATGCAACACCGAATTTTTGGAAATATTTATAGCACTTGTGTTATCACAAAAGATTTTAATATTTTGAAAACTCAAATCATAGTCAACTAAGCTTTGTTTCATCCATAAAACTTGAGCACAACATAAGCCGGCGGCAATGTATTCCGCTTCCGTAGTGGACAATGCAACACAATTTTGTTTCTTGAAAGCCCAAGAAACAAGTGAATTTCCTAAGAATTGGCATGTTCCACTAGTACTCTTACGATCTACCTTACATCCGGCAAAGTCGGCATCACAAAAACCATATAAATCAAAAGATGTGCTTCTTGGATAAAATAAACCAAGATTAAAAGTTCCATTAACATATTTAATGATCCTTTTAACCTCAATTAAATGAGATGCTTTAGGAGATACTTGAAAACGTGCACATGCACACACACTAAACATAATATCGGGTCTACTAGCGGTAAGATAAAGAAGACTACCTATCATACCTCGGTATAGTTTTTGGTCCACATCTTCACCACTCTCATCCGCATCAAGCTTAACACGAGTACTTATGGGAGTAGGCGCATGCTTAGAATTTTCCAAATTGAATTTCTTAACCAATTCCTTTGCATACTTGCTTTGTGAAATGAAGATCCCATCCTTAGTTTGCTTGACTTGGAGCCCGAGAAAGAATGTAAGCTCTCCCATCATACTCATCTCAAAGTGATCCTGCATAACTTTAGAAAATTCCTTGCACAAGGATTCATTAGTAGCACCGAAAATGATGTCATCCACATATATTTGAACTAAAATGAAATCATTTTTTCGTTTTCGCACAAAAAGAGTGTTATCAATTGTTCCTTTTGAAAAACCATTTTCAACAAGAAAACTAGAGAGGCGAGCGTACCAAGCTCTAGGAGCTTGTTTCAACCCATATAAAGCTTTTTGTACCCGGTAAACATGATTAGGGAAAACATGATCTATAAAACCGGGGGGTTGCTCAACATACACTTCCTCTTCTATAAAACCATTTAAGAAGGTACTTTTAACATCCATTTGAAATAGTTTGAAATTTTTAAAGCTAGCAAATGCCAAAAACATCCTAATAGATTCCAACCTTGCAACCGGTGCAAAGGTTTCATCATAGTCTATGCCCTCCTCTTGATTGTATCCTTGGGCAACCAAACGAGCTTTATTTCTAGTGACAATACCATGTTCATCAAGTTTGTTTCTAAAAACCCATTTAGTACCAATAACACTAGCATTGTTAGGTCTAGGAACTAATTTCCAAACATCATTTCTTTGAAAATTATTTAGTTCTTCATGCATAGCCAAAACCCAAAATTCATCATTTAAAGCATCATTAATCTTTTTAGGTTCTAGTTGAGATAGAAATGCAACATTACCACATTCACTCAAGGCTTTTGAGCGAGTTATAACTCCTTTTGAAGGGCTCCCAATGATTTGTTCCTTTGGATGATTTGATGTGAATTTCCAAGCTTTAGGAGGTTCAATTTGTTCATTGTCATTTGAGCTATCCACATCCTTTTGAGCTTCTATAGAAGGAGTATCATTGATTTGCAACAAATCCAATCCTCCCTCAATATCATCATCATCATCTTTCCTAGGCAACACAACTTGAGAGCCAACATTAGTCTCATCAAAAGTAACGTTTATAGATTCTTCAACAACGAGACTTCGTTTATTGAAGACCCTATAAGCCTTACTTCGAGGTGCATAACCCAAGAAAATACCAACATCAATTTTGGAATCAAATTTATCATGGTGATCTTTTGTATTTAAAATAAAACATTTACAACCAAAGATACGAAAATAACCAATAAAAGGAGTTTTTCCATAAAAAAGTTCATAAGGAGTTTTCTTAAGCTTTGGTCTAATCAAAACACGATTTAAAACATGGCAAGCCGTATTGACAGCTTCCGCCCAAAAGTATTTTGGTAAATCAAAAGAGTTTAACATAGTACGTGTCATCTCTTGTATGGTGCGATTTTTTCGTTCAACAACACCATTTTGTTGTGGTGTTCTAGGAGCGGAAAACATATGAGTTATACCATGATGATCGGTCGACCGGACCGGTCGACCGATTTCTGACATATTCTGAAATCAGGTTATTTGACCAAGTTGAAATATTTCCAAAATATTCATTTGACCTCTGAAAATTCTGAAACTTTGTAAAATGTTTTTAATACTAAAAACAAACTGCTTGGAAAAAGAATTTTGCAGATAGGTACTCAAACTTGTGAAAAATAGTATTTTGTGAAAAACGCTTAAAAGCACAAGTTTAAAAACGTGTGTGTGATTCCCAATAGCTTCAAGTAAACTCAGTAACTCTTTGCCTACATTCTAGCACTAGAGAGAAGAACAAAAGAAGGCTAATATCCTCATATTGAAAGCAATACTTGAGCTTTGATATAGCTTGAATCGGATGAAGCTTTTATATGACTTTGTTGTTCTTGAAATAACGTTGCTTCATCTTTTTGGCCTCCTCCTCCTTTAGATGTCTTCGTTTTAGCGTATATTCCATCCATCCTCCGTTAATGGCACTAACGAGCTTGACAAATGATTTTACTACATTTACACTCAATAAGCCATTAGTACCGATAATGGTGGTTGTAAGAACATCATCAAAACATAAGGGCTAACAATCTCCCCCTTTTTGATGATGACAACCAACCATTATATAAGAGCAAAAATAAGATAGCTTATAGATAGGTGCTCCCCCTATCTATGAGCTCCCCCTAAATATATGCAACAAATGAGGAGATTTCTCTCCCCCTTTGTCACCATCAAAAATGGGGTAAAGAGAAATGCCAAATGCAAAATGCAACTAATCAAGCAAGCAATGTAGAACTTTCACATAGTGCATAAGCCCAAACCATTTCTTATGCGACAAAAATCATCCTCTCCAAGAGGCTTAGTAAATATATCCGCTAGTTGAGATTTGGTGTCAACAAATACTAGGGATACATCTTGTCTCTCTACATGATCGCGTAAGAAATGATGGCGCACGTCAATATGCTTAGTTCTAGAATGCAAAACCGAATTTTTGGAAATATTTATGGCACTTGTGTTATCACAAAAGATTTTAATATTTTGAAAATTCAAATCATAGTCAACTAAACTTTGTTTCATCCATAAAACTTGAGCACAACATAAGCCGGCGGCAATGTATTCCGCTTCCGTAGTGGACAATGCAACACAATTTTGTTTCTTGGAAGCCCAAGAAACAAGGGAATTTCCTAAGAATTGGCATGTTCCACTAGTACTCTTGCGATCTACCTTACATCCGGCAAAGTCGGCATCACAAAAACCATATAAATCAAAAGTGGTGCTTTTTGGATAAAACAAACCAAGGTTAAAAGTTCCATTAACATACTTAATGATCCTTTTAACCGCAATTAAATGAGATGCTTTTGGAGAAGCTTGAAAACGTGCACATGCACATACACTAAACATGATGTCGGGTCTACTAGCGGTGAGATAAAGAAGACTACCTATCATACCTCGGTATAGTTTTTGGTCCACATCTTCACCACTCTCATCCGCATCAAGCTTAACACTAGTACTCATGGGAGTAGGCGCATGCTTAGAATTCTCCAACTTAAATTTCTTCACCAATTCCTTCGCATACTTGCTTTGTGAAATGAAGATCCCATCCTTAGTTTGCTTGACTTGGAGCCCGAGAAAGAATGTAAGCTCTCCCATCATACTCATCTCAAAGTGATCCTGCATAACTTTAGAAAATTCCTTGCACAAGGATTCATTAGTAGCACCAAAAATAATGTCATCCACATATATTTGAACTAAAATGAAATCATTTTTCCTTTTTCTCACAAAAAGTGTGTTATCAATTGTTCCTTTTGAAAAACCATTTTCAATAAGAAAACTAGAGAGGCGAGCATACCAAGCCCTAGGAGCTTGTTTCAACCCATATAAAGCTTTTTGTACCCGGTAAACATGATTAGGAAAAGCATGATCTATAAAACCGGGGGGTTGCTCAACATACACTTCCTCTTCTATAAAACCATTTAAGAAAGCACTTTTGACATCCATTTGAAATAGTTTGAAATTTTTAAAACTAGCAAATGCCAAAAACATCCTAATAGATTCCAACCTTGCAACCGGTGCAAAGGTTTCATCATAGTCTATGCCCTCCTCTTGATTGTATCCTTGGGCAACCAAACGTGCTTTATTTCTAGTTACAATGCCATGTTCATCAAGTTTGTTTCTAAAAACCCATTTTGTACCAATAACACTAGCATTGTTAGGTCTAGGAACTAACTTCCAAACTTCATTTCTTTGAAAATTGTTTAATTCTTCATGCATAGCCAAAACCCAAAACTCATCATTTAAAGCATCATTAACCTTTTTAGGTTCTAGTTGAGATAGAAATGCAACATTACCACATTCACTCAAGGCTTTTGAGCGAGTTATAACTCCTTTTGAAGGGCTCCCAATGATTTGTTCCTTTGGGTGGTTTGATGTGAATTTCCAAGCTTTAGGTTGTTCAACTTGATCTTGAGCATTTGTGCAATCTACATCCTTTTGAGCTTCTATAGAGGGAGTGTCATTGATTTGCAACAAGTCCAATCCTCCCTCAATATCATCATCATCATCCTTCCTAGGCAAAACAACTTGAGAGCCAACATTAGTCTCATCAAAAGTAACGTTTATAGACTCTTCAACAACGAGGCTTCGTTTATTGAAGACCCTATAAGCCTTACTTCGAGGTGCATAACCCAAGAAAATACCAACATCAATTTTGGAATCAAATTTATCATGGTGATCTTTTGTATTTAAAATAAAACATTTGCAACCAAAGACACGAAAATAGCCAATGAAAGGAGTTTTTCCAAAATAAAGTTCATAAGGGGTTTTCTTAAGCTTTGGTCTAATCAAAACACGATTTAAAACATGGCAAGCCGTGTTGACGGCTTCCGCCCAAAAATATTTTGGCAAATCAAAAGAATTAAGCATAGTGCGTGCCATCTCTTGTATGGTGCGATTTTTCCGTTCAACAACACCATTTTGTTGTGGTGTTCTAGGAGCGGAAAACATATGAGTTATACCATGATGAGCACAAAAATCATAGAAAAATTCATTTTGAAATTCACCACCATGATCACTTCTTATTTTAACAACTTTCAAATCTTTTTCATTTTCAATTCTTTTGACATGATTAGCAAATTCTTCAAAACAATCATTTTTCTTTGCAAGAAATATTGTCCATGTAAAACGAGAAAAATCATCAATAATCACAAATATATAGTGTTTGCCTCCAAGAGAGGTAACACGCATAGGACCAAACAAATCAAGATGAAGTAATTGCAAAGGTTTAGAAGTCGATACCTCATTGATGGATTTGAAAGAAGATTTTGTTTGTTTACCTTTGGCACAATCCTCACATATGGTATCTTTGATGAAGTGCAAGCTCTTAGACAATTTTGAGATTAGCTCCATATTTGCATGTCCAAGTCTCTTATGCCAAGTCCAAGGGTTTTCATCAATTGCCGCAAGACACTTCACATCTTGATTCACTAATTCATTCATCTCAAAAATGTATACATTAGATTTGCGATTAGCAATAAAAACAACTTTCTCATTCATACTAATGATGCATTTATCCGGTTTAAATGAAATATCAAAACCTTTATCACTCAATTGGCTAATGCTAAGAAGATTTAAGAAGATTATGATTCAAGCCATTTACTAAATAAACATCTTTAATAATGGGTGAGGGTTTCTTACCAATAGAACCTATACCAATGATTTTACCTTTCTCACCACCACCGAAGGAGACATTGCCTCCTTCAATCCTTGATAGGGTTGCAAATAACTCTTTGTTGCCCGTTATATGATGTGAGCAACCACTATCAAGGTACCACATCTCCTTACGTCGTTGCCGTGATGTTCCCTACAAAAGATGAAGATGAAGATGTAGTAGCTTTAGGTACCCAAGTCTTGGGACCTTGGTGGTTAGTAGTCTTGGTAGCTTTGGGTACCCATATCATTCCATAAAAGTCAAAATTATCTTTAATTCTACAATGAGTAGAAATATGACCATGTTTCATGCAATAAGTGCACACAAAATTTTTTTTGTATGTATGAGTGTGAGAACCATGAAACCTATTTCTACCATAGTGATGATGATTAGCATAAGCATGAGTGGGTCTAATCCTACCACCCTCAATTTCTAATCCTTATTTTCGAAATCGAGATCTCCTAGCAATTCATCTTTTAGTGTAAGAGAGGTAGTTAATTGTTCTAGCTTAATATCACAAGAAGCATGTAATTTTTTAAAAGAAGAGTATTCTTTAGACATTCTTTTAAATTCAAAGTTCAATTCTTCTAAAGCCGTAGCTATGTCACATTTCATGTAGAAAGATTCACTTTCGGTCTCGGATATTACCTCATGTTCATTTGCCATGAAACAAATATTGGGGTCATGAAGAGCAAGTTTGGCTCCTACTTCATCACTATTCGAGTCACTTGGTTCGGATTCTTCCCATCCGGCATACATAGCCTTCTTCTTCTTGTACTTCATGTACTTTTCATTAAGCTTGGGGCAATCCTTAGCGATGTGACCCGGTTCATTGCACTCAAAACATTTACCTACACGAGAGGAAAACTTGTTGTTAGATCGGGGGTTAAATTTCTTGTTTATTTTTATAAGTCTAGAGATTCTTCTAGAGAGATGGGCCACTTCTCTAGAAAAATCGACTTCACTATCCGATGACGAAGAGGAGTTATCACTAGCTCCTTTGAGAGCTATGGTCTTCAACTTTGGTGATGGCTCCTCAACTTCACGTGATGGCACTTCCTCCTTCTCCTTCCCCTTGAGCTTCTTCTCATGCACTTTGAGCTTTCCGATGAGGCTATCGAGAGCTAGAGTAGTAAGGTCATGAGCTTCCTCAATGGCCGTAGCTTTGGGCTCCCATGCCGGAGTCAAAGAGCGAAGTATCTTGTAGTTCATCTCTTGAATGGACAAATGCTTATCAAGACCATGTAATTCATTAATGATGTTAGTGAAACGGGAAAACATAGCATCAATGGATTCATTAGGATGCATTTTAAATAGCTCATAATCATGCATAAGCCCACTAATCTTAGATTCCTTAACTTGGGGGGTTCCTTCATGTGTGACACACAATTTTACCCAAATTTCGTATGCGGTTGCACACGTGGAAACTCTATTATATTCATTGGGGGAAAGACCACAAATTAAGGCGTTTATGGCCTTGGCATTGAGATTGGCTTGGTGCCTTTCTCCATCGGTCATGTTCCCGACTTTGGACTTCTCTACATATTTCTTTAAGACTAAACAGCAACGTGTATCAGACGTAGACTTAGGATTTTTGGCAAATCCTCAGCCTTTAACGGATTTGATGTGCTTTTTGTTGGACCCTAGAGGGGGGGTGATTAGGGTCAAGAGGCTCTAAATATGCAATAAAAACAAACACAAGCAAACCACAAAATTCTAATGCAATCAATGTAAATAAGATAGGGTTAGGAATCGTTATCCTTTGACGCGCGATGTGTTAACGAGGTTCGGTCCGCTGACCTACGTCCCTGTTCCCCACTCTCGAGGAGAAATCCACTACACACCCGGTTTGGAAGCCGGAACTTCGTCTACAGAGCGATCCCCTCACGATCTCACACTACACAGTTGATCTCAACAGATCACACTCCCTCACAGTTGATCTACATAAGATTGTTAGACCCTAGAGGGGGGTGAATAGGGTCTTAAGCTAATCTAATCCGATTTAATGCCAATTAAAAATAATTAACAAGTTATCCTAGCAAGTATGAAATACAACAATGTATATGAGCTAGGATAAGTAATATGAACAACAAGATATATCCTAACAAAGAGATATATGCAATGTATGTGTAAGGATATATAAACTCAAGGGTAAACAATCTAAACTAGATAGTGGGCAATATAATCAACAAGCAATATATAAAGGCGATATTAGATATGAACATAAAAGAGTGCGGCAATGCAATCACAAACAAACAATATGATTACGGAGTTTGGTCCCCACGACCTACGTCTCCGCTCCTCACCTCGAGGAGATCTCCACTATCTCAACCGGGTTTTCTACGTTCACCCGAACAACGTCTACACCTCACAATACAATCACTATGTAATCACACCTCACACACTAAGTGTTGGTCCTAGCCCGTGTCCTCCTCCTCAAGTGCTCGGTTACAACCTCTCCCTAGGCACGTCAACCGACGCCACTCCTCTTGGATTTGACCCCGTCTCTCACCACACACTTCTCTCGGTGTACAAGTGTATTACAAGTGAATCCTCACAATTAGGCTCAATACAAAGTGTTTGTTCTCTATAATGAATGAGAACGAATTATAAGCTCACTCTCTAAGTTACACAATCCCACAACTCAATTATACTATGAAAGCTCACTCTCTAAGTTACACAATCCCACAACTCAATTATACTATGAATGTAAATACAATAAGCTCAAATAGTTGTGTGTGAACAAAGAGATATAAATCAAAACTAAACTCAATGTAATTCTAGCTAAATAACAATGATAATCAAATATATAAAGTAGCTAGAAATAGAGTTTAGAAAACTTTTCAATATATCAAGAGGTAGAGGGAGAATAGTTGGATGCCCAAACACCAATAGATGATCTCCTCAAGCTCTTGTGAAATTGATTTCTCAAAAACAAACTCTCAAATGCTTAAAAGCTTTTTAAACAAACTTAAACCAAACATAAACCCTTGTTAAAACTTCCTTAAACTTGTTTTAAAACTCTCATTAGTTAGTTGGAGAGTTGAAGGCAATGGGGTATTTATACCCTCTCAAAACTCAGCCAAAAACCCAAACAAAAAGACAAAAATAGCCCAAAGCAACGGTAATAAAAAGAGCCGTTGGAAGCAGAAAAAGTTACTGTCGGTCGACCGGAATTTTCATCGGTCGACCGAAAAATTTCATCGGTCGACCGGACCGGTCGACCGACAGGCTTCTGTCG
>NC_033796.1:58087317-58090028 GCF_001876935.1 Asparagus officinalis
ATATAGGGATTGCTCCCCCTATCAAAATGCCATATGGAATATATGAAATGAATATCATGGCAAGCATATGTGAGCAAGCATAAATGAAAAATATGCTAAACACCACTCACATACAAAAAGACAATGAGAGCACATATAAAATGTCAATATGAAAAAGAAGTGTCTCATATCAAAGAACATGAAAAATATGTATAAAAGTAGATTTATGAGATCAAAGGAAAAGGAACATGAGAATCATGCAAAATATTTTCAAATGAAAATAAAATCAACCAAAATAAATCATAAATCAAAGTTTAAATCCAAAAACGATGTTTGATCAATCAAGAAAATTTTCTTTGTAGGATTTGATCAAACCACATATGGAATACATTATAAGGCACGAATAGATGATCCATAAGCACAAACACATAAATATCATCATATAAGTAAAATATAATGAATTCAAAGCAATAATTCAAAACAAAATCTTTAATAAAAGAATTTCAAGAGAGGCAACAATATATCAAGCTCTTAAGCTTGTTCCAACCCATATAATCATTCTAGTATCCGGTAAACATGATTTAGGAATAAACACCCAATAAATCCGGAGGGTTATATAAATACAAACCTCTCATTAAAGCAAAACCAATGTTCATGAAAACAAAAGAATTTAGCCAATAAAAGAAATTGTTTTCATAAAAGTTTAAAATGCATTTTTCAAAACCAAGAAAGAGAAAAATAAAAACACTAAAATTCTTGGTTTAAAAATTATTTTGGCACCCAAACATTCTTGGTGCCGGATTGTTTAGGGACATGACCCCTATCATTAAAGCTCAAAGTCCTAGGGTTATGAACCCTCTTAGGCGCATATGGTGCACGAACACGGTCATAACAAAAATTACTCAAATGACCCTTCCGATTGCAATAAGTACAATGGAAAGGAAGCATTTGCTTATGTTGACCATTAAAAGGTGCACGTGGAACATTTGCAAATAAAGATTGTCTTTTAGAATTATTTTGCAAATGAGAAACATCATTAAACAAAGGTGGTCTACTTGAGAAATTTGGCAAATTTGAATAATTTTTTAAATCATAACAAAACTTTGCCAAATGGCCAAATCTACCACAAATATCACACTTAAACACATGTGGTCTATGAAAAACATTTGGCAAACTAGAATTCTTTTTCATGTCAAAGCAAAACTTTGCCAAATGGCCAAACCGACCACATAGATCACATTTATACACATTAACATGCTTATGATGAGAAATAGATGCATGTGCATGTGTGTGTGATGAAGAAGCCTTATGAGATGCACAATAAGCATTAATCTTAGAAGATTTGTGTGCATCATAGCAAAATTTAGCAATGTGGCCTTTACGACCGCAAATTGAGCATTTGTAAACTTTGCTATACATATGTGCATAGTGAGTGCTTGGTTTTGAAGAGTTAGCACGAGACTTTGCACATAAGTCCATAAGTTTCTTATGATTATTGATGCATATTTTCAAAGTTGAATCTAAAGATGAAATACTATTTTTCATAAGATTCAAATCTTCATTTTTAGGCACATATGCATTTTTAGAAGTAGAACATAAATAGTTATTTATAAAAGAAGCTGTATCATTCTTTATGTTCTCTACTTCTAACATGACATCAATCTTAGCATGAGATAGACTAGCAATAGATGAAATCAAATTTCCATATTCCAAATTTAATAAGTCATTGCTTTCTTTAAGAATAGTATTTTCATTTTCAATGACATCAAATTTGGACACTAGCTTCTCATGATCGGATTTTAAAACATCATGCTTGCTTTTTAAATCATTAAAATCATTTTGCAATTTGTTATAGGCATGCAATAATTTTTCACTAGCACAAGCAAGTTCATCACTAGATAAATCATTATCGGGTTCGAACTCGCAAACCTCACTAGGGCTATCGCCTAGTGGCCGTGTGCATGAAGCTCCATATGAACTTGAAGCGGGATCCTCCAAAGCTTGTCGGATCGCCTCCAAGTCCCCTTGATGCGCTTCTATGAATTTCCATAATGTATAAGCGCTATCAAAAGAATCAAGCTTGTTAGACAAAAATGAATCAAATGCATTTAATAAAAATTCTAACATAAGCTTGTTCATAATAAACATCTTTTTATCATGTTTGCTCCACTTGGATTTCTCCAACGTGGGCACAATATAAGCACAATCAATGATTTCCCATAAATCGATATTTTTAGATTGAACAAATATTTTGAATCTAAAACACCATTGAGCATAAGGGAAAGCATTGAATTTAGGAGCAATACTAGAATCATAGCCTAAACAAGATGCATCATTCATATCCATAATTTGTAAAAATATGCAAGCAAGATACAAATGCAATCAAAACAAGATTAGCACAAAAATATAACTTGGATCTTTAACTCAAGGCGATTAGACCTTAAATCAAAGAGCACCAAGCTCTGATACCAATTGTTAGACCCTAGAGGGGGGGTGATTAGGGTCTTATGCTAATCTAATCCGATTAAATGCCAATTAAAATTAATTAACAAGTATATTCTTGCAAGATAGATATACAAGAGTTATGTGCAAGAATAAGCAATATGAACAAAGGTAAATATCCTAGCAAGGAGATAGACTATGAGATATATGCAAGGATATATAAACTAATACAAGAGTAAACAAAATGAAACTAGATAGTGGATCATATAAATAAAGAGCTAATGGCAATG
>NC_033796.1:58090643-58114629 GCF_001876935.1 Asparagus officinalis
GTTTTCGCATCGCGGGTCTGACCTCGGCATTTTGACTTGAAACGCGGCTATGACTTTTGGCGTTTGGTTTTCGCATCGCTGGTCTAACCTCGGCATTTTGACTTGAAACGCGGCTATGACTTTAGCGTTATCGTCTTTGCATCGCGGGTCTGACCTCGGCATTGTGGTTTTTGCGACGCGGGTCTGACCTTGGCGTTCTGACTTAAAACGCGGCTATGACCTTGGCGTTATCGTTTTTGCATCGCGGGTCTGACCTTGGCGTTTCGATGTGAGACGCGGAGGTGACTTTCATGCATTTTTGACTAAGTCTTTGAGACTTGTCTTTAGCTTATTCGTTTCAAGTCTTGGCTCACGTCCATTAAGCTGGTGGGCCTGAAAACATGCATAGGATTTTTGGCAAACCCTCAGCCATCAACGGATTTGATAAGCCTTTACCGACTACCATTTGAGTCGTCGGGCTAGCATGTGAATTATTTGAATCCGTTTCACATGTAACGTTGTGCTAAGAGAATGAACCCTCTTAGACTTGATGCTATGATTTTGAATACATAGGTTTTGTTATTTTTACGGAAAAAGACTAACCGGCGACGCGTGTTAGGCGTAGGCTTATCCCTACTTAGGATTTGGGATAAGGTTCCCCATGCGTGTGAAGCATGGATTTTGGCGTTATTAATAACAACCCACTACGATGTTGAATACGTAGGCTTTGCTATTATTACGGGAATAGGCTACCCGGCAGCATGTGTTAGATGCAGACTTATCTCTAATTAGGGATCGAGATAAAGTACCCCATGCGTGTGAGGCATGAATTTCGGTGTTATTAATAACGACCTGCCACGATATTGAATACGTGGGTTTTTGTCCTTTTTTACGGTCAAAGACTCACCGGCAACGCGTATTAGGCATTGACTTATCCCTTCTTAGGATTCGGGATAAAATTCCCCATACATGCAATGTATGGATTCAGAGATTATCAATTTAATGATATTTATGTTATTCGAAACACTGAAAGAAAATTAGAAGTGCCAGAGGTGTAATATTAACTTGGCATGAGTTTTCACTTAGAGTGAAATTCAGAAATTTTCTT
The DNA here is from genome assembly GCF_001876935.1 of Asparagus officinalis. Taxonomy (NCBI): domain Eukaryota; kingdom Viridiplantae; phylum Streptophyta; class Magnoliopsida; order Asparagales; family Asparagaceae; genus Asparagus; species Asparagus officinalis. Next base: position 58,091,731 of record NC_033796.1, read on the forward strand.
TAGGATAATTCCAGAAAATCTTTAATCCAGTGGGGATTTTATAATGAAAACTTGCTATTCTTGTTGAAAAAGGATTAACAAGTTCATTGAGGAGGGTTTGACTGTTAGAGGTGTGATGTTAACCTAACAGTATTTTATGGGCTTATCGCTCTATTGAAGAGAGTCGATAAGTTGATTTGGTCGTCAGAGGTGTGATGTTAACCTGACTGGTTCGTGGACCTATCGCTCTATTGAAGAGAGTCGATAAGTGGATTGTTGCGATCAGGGCAACTTTGAGGACCCATCGTTCTATTAGAGAAAGTCGATAAGCGGATTGTGTCAGAGGTGTGATGTTAACGTGACTGGAGGATGTTGCGATTGGAGCAACTTTGGGGACTTATCATCCTATTGACGAGGATTGATAAGTGGATTGTCAGAGGTATAATGTTAACGTGACAGGATGATGTTGCGATTGGAGCAACTTTGGGGACTTATCATCCTATTGACGAGGATTGATAAGTTGATTGTCAGAGGTTTGATGTTAACGTGACAGGATTCGTGTACTTGTGACTTGCACAAGGTTTTGGGAATTAGCGTCTCGCTGGGGAGACTTGCTAGGTGAGTTTATCATCAGAAGCGATGAGTTTTGATGCTCGTGATTTGAATAAGATTTTGAAGACTTAGTGTCTTGCTGGGAAAGATTGCGATTTGAGCAATTTTGGGGACCTATCATCCTATTGTTAAGGATGATAAGTTGATTGTTGTCAGAGGTATATTGTTAACATGACAAATTAGGAGTGATGCAGGTTGCATTCATACCCTGTGGGGGTGATGATCGTCCGAAGTATAATGTTAACTTGACGATGTGAAAGGTTCGTTACTCTTAATCTAATGGATTCCAAGTAACCAACCCCCAGTCTTGATTAAGACTTAGCAGGGGAAGAAAAAGAGGCAGACAAGGCACATCGCCTAGTGAGGCACTATCTATGAAGTCGGAATAGAGGCACATCACCTGGTAGGCCATTATCTGATGAGTTTGACTATCAGAGGTAGATGTTAACGTGATAGTTTTATGGACCTGTCATCCTATTAAAGAGGGTTGGCAGATTGATAGACTATCAGAGGTAACTGTTAACGTGATAGATTTATGGACCTGTCATCCTATTGAGAAGAGGATTGACAAGTTGAGGGACTATCAGAGGTAGATGTTAACATAATAGTTTTGTGGACTTGCCCTCCTATTGAAGTGGATTGACAGATTGATGGACTATCAGAGGTAACTGTTAACGTGATAGTTTTGTGGACCTACCATCCTATTGAAGAGGATTGACAGATTGATGGACTATCAGAGGTGATCATTAACATGATAGTTTTGGTGAACTTCGTGGTTGACAGAGATATTCTATTGAACATGACAACTCAGAAAATTTATTATTCATAATCCAATGAACTACAAATAAATCAACCCCTAGTCCTGAATAAGTGCATGGGGAAAAAGGGTAGACATGGCACGTCGCCTAGTGGGCCACAATCTAACGAGCTTGACTATCAGAGGTAATTGTTAACGTGATAGTTATTGGAGACCCGGCATCCTACTGAAGAGGATTAGCTTCAGTGGTCGTAGTATCTTCCCCTTCTGACTGAGGAGATTGGGCTTGGTCCGATTGCTCAGGAGAAGGTTGGGCTTGGTCCGATTACTCAGGTTGATCGTTCCTACTTTGTTCTTCAGCTTTGATCCTGACAATAATCTTTTGAGCCTGTTCGCCTTGAGAGATTAGTTGTCTCCAAGAACGACATTCTGCAACTCCGATTCGGGCTAGGAGGTCGGTCCGCAAGTTGTGTCGACAGGTCTCTACTAAAGTAGACTGTGTCATACCTGAAGTTTCCTGAACCATTCAAAGGCAATTCCCTTGAGGGTGCCAATGAACAATCGAGCCAGTATGGCATCGTTCGATATTATATTTCCAGTCTGTGACTTGAAATGATAAATATGTTGGTTCGGTGATCCCGTGCCGTCAAAAGTTTGTAGCGTCGGGACCTCGAACTTTGGAGGATAAGGGGCTGCATCCCATTCGGCAGGATAGGGTCTGATAACTCCCTCATCTTGGAGCTCGCTTCTATTAGCAATGGCTTTGAGGCGGGCTTCCAATTCTTCCATTTTGGCAGACTGAAGATTCTGCTCGTTCTCATTCTCTCTTCCTTCATCAGAGGAAGATTTCAGGCTGTGGGCTTCTTGGTCAGAAGCCGCATCATCAACCACTTTTCCCTTCCCTTTGCTTGTGTGAGGTCGGGATGAAGACGCTTTTCCTCTCCGGGAAGATTCTTGCCTAAGCGGCGAATCTGTCTCCTGAGATTTGGCCTTGTCTGCGACGATTTGAGTCAACATGGCCATGAGTTCGTTGATGGCCTCCTGTTGAGATTTGAGCATGGCTTCCTGTTCATCAAGTCTCTTCGTGAGATCTTCATGGTTTCCCGTCATATAAGCGAAGCTCTCATGTTAAACAAAAGAGCTTGATGACTGGGACTCTGCAATGGCTGAGTGTTCATCATTAGAATTGGTTCCCCTGGCTAAACTCTGATAGTTGACAGGAGGAATGGCTCCTGTTCGCGTCCGAGTGCGTCGATAAACTCCTTCAAACTCGTTAGCGATTTCTCTGATGGTCGGCGAACGACTTGTCTCAGAGTCATCGGAACTAGGACCTGAGGCTTTCCCTCTGCCGATCACATTGATAGTGACCTCAGGATATTCGATCTCTGGAGACTTCTTCCTGTGCGAACGTCGTCGTTGGTTAGACAAAGCAACGTCCGTTAATTGGTCGAACACCAATGGTTTGGCCGCATATGAGCAGCATTGATATCCCGAGAGGACCATAGGAATCAGCCGTTCACATTGGAATGAACGAATGACTTGCTGCATCGGTCTTTCTCTCGATATGAACTCTCTTAAATCTGTTGTAAAGATTCGAGGAGAATTGCTCACTGATCGTGAGGTTTGAACTGGAACCCCCAGTCCATGATTGGATAAGACTGGCTCTTGGTGAACATGGATGTGGTTGAGATTCCTTGAATCCATAAACTTCTTATATCCGCCCCTCAATCTAGTCACGCTACGCAGAGTATTCGGGGGTCTCGCTGCCTGGTTAGCGAGCCGGGGGTCCAGGGGGCGGCGCGCCCCTGGCCAGGGGGTCCGGGGGGGGTGGAATACCCCCCGGCGGGGGTCGGGGCAGCGCCCCGAAGCTCCACGGAGAAGGCCAGTTTCCATATTGAATTTCGTCACCCGAACGCATGCCTGAGCTCCAGGTGTTGCTGGTGAAACGCAGATTTGAGAGTTGCGTTTATTTTGTGGAAGCTCCACGATATACACCAGGCGCGGTATTGGATTTGGAACTTGGGACGCGAGGGTCGCGTTTGGCATTTGATACGCGAAGGTCGCGTTTGGCACTTGAGACGCGAAGGTCGCGTTTGGCACTTGAAACGCGAAGGTCACGTTTGGCACTTGAAAAGCGAGGGTCGCATTTTGGTTTGGCGACATGAGGGTCGCGTTCTTTAGCGTCGACGCGAAGGTCGTGTTTTGACTTGGAAACGCGAAGATGAAGTTCGCGTTCAACGAAGGCTCGAGGTTCGCGTTTTGGCTATAAAACGCGCCATTGAGGGCCATGTTCAGTCTGGTTCTCGCGAAGCTCATGTTTGGGCAAATAAACGCGGAACTCAGGGTCACGTTCAGGCTCACGAACGCGAATCTCGCGTTGGTTGGAGGATCGATTTTCTCGAAGTTGTGCTCGTCGCTGAGACCTTCTTCTTCGACGAGCAGCGTTCTTCTTGGCCTGTTTCAAGGCTTTTGCAGGGGCATCATCGGCGTTGATTGGATCTATCTCCGCCGTAGGCCTTTTACCTCCCATGACACGTCGTGTTGACTGTTTGTTGGAAAATTTGTAATACAAAAAAAAGAGAAATGAAAGAAATGAAAGAACTGTATTTGACTTTATTCTCTCTAACTGCTTAGAAAAAGAATAATTACAACTCTCTCAACTCTCGATTACAATTGGATTTCCGATTACAAAAGAGAAGAGAATGATCTGGATTCTCTCCTTTGTTTAATTCTGGGTTCTTCACGGTGACGATGAGATGCCTCCCTCGAATGCTTACGTCGAGTTTGCTTCTCGTTGACGATTCGAATATCTATGCTCACTGGAACAACAGTCTTGTCTGGTTGATAACTCTTGATGAGTTTCGTGATTCAGAACAAACAATAAACTCTAGTAATAGAGTTGTTCAAACCGAAAATAATTCGGTTAATAAGCCAAATATCGACGGTTTAGAGCTCCTCCGTTTGTTGATTTCCCAGACTGTGTAAGGAGTCAATCCTCTTTTTCTGATACTAGGAAATCTGATCGAAAGATCCTCTCCAAGTAATCTAATCTCCACAAATCCGTTCCTCGATCTGATTATCAAAAATCCGATCCTTAACTCTGTTGAGTTTGTTGATATTTATAGGGGGATTAGGGGTGTAACTGCCCCTATAATCCGCACCTAAATGGGGGTTTAGTTACCCCATTAATCGGGTGTAACAACCCACGTAAACCACTCCCTATATCGTGGGTAGAGAACAGCTTCAAAGTTGTTACGATCACGTTTGAATGAGTCAGAACCTTGACTTGCGTTCTGGCGGTGATTGGAAAGAGCTGCTGTGACGAGCTGCGTCGTGCGGCGATGGAGCTACGTTGGCAGCGATTGATGAGCTGCGTTTGGCAGCGGTTGACAAGCTGCGTTGGGCAGCGATGGAGCTACGTTTGGCAGCGGTTGGCAAGCTGCGTTGACAGCGATGGAGCTGCGTTTGGCAGCGGTTGATGAGCTGCGTTGACAGCGATGGAGCTGCGTTCGGTGGCGGTTAGAGCTGCGTTCGAGCTTCTCTGTCTTTATATATGGATGACACCAATGACCAGTAAAGAAGGTCTTATTCAGGCCATTTGTGACAATTGAGGCATCTCAACAACGCTCTATCAACTGCAGGTCACGATCTCCACTAAGATTTCTTTGCATGGTTTAACCATGTGCTCCTCAGTGTGTCGAATATCATTACACTGCTCATCAGCACCTCTAATGGTTGAAAGTTCGCGGTTGACTGGGACGAATTTTCGAAACACTTTGGAACCCAAAAATTTTGTTGATCAAATGTATCTTATCGCAGATGGAGTGGAGCATCTTGTTGACTTCTTCATTCTCTTTTGGTTCATCCGTAATGACTTGGGCTTTAGCTTGTTTGACTAGTTTCGTCATCTTCAGGGGAATTAGACATTTATGGGCTTAAGACAGATCTATTGCCATAGACGGAGAGAGCCACGAGCCTGTATAAGAAGGACTTTATCCCCAGCTTAGTCAGAAGGATGGCCTCAGAGGGATTTACTTCATCTTCTTTCTCGATCAGCTTATCTGGGGTTATTGCTTAGAATATTAACCCCTTTAAAAGGGTTAATTATGTGATAGGCTGAGGTTGGTCACCAGAACGCATGTCTAAATTATGCGTTCTGCTATTTAAACGTGAGGGTGCGTTCGGAAATCAAAACCCCCTTTTTTGAAAACGAGAGAATCACGTTTCGGGTGAGATTTGCCTAAAATCCCGCTTCGATTTGACAGCTATAGCTGTGTATAAATGGGTTATTGAGGTCAAATCAAAAGGTCATTCGACTTTTCCCCTCTTTACTCGATTTCTAAACAGGGCTCCTGTTCATCTTCTCCAGCGCTTCAACGGAGGAAAGGATCCGTTCCTAAATACCTCGCCCATCTTCGTCTTCCTCGCCACGGTTGCCATGGGACCCAAGAAGAAAATGGCTTCTAAGTCGAAGACCGCCCAAGCTCAGGATGTTCCTTCGACTAGAACCTCCGGGGATGATCGGATCCCCACGCCTTCGTCGCTGGTTTCTTCAACTAATGGTAAGGTTGAACCATTGGAAGTTGGTTTGATAGATCTCACATCCCTGACCCCTGATTGACGATCTGTACTTAAGCTCAAGAGATAATTCTGGGCTGGTAATCAATTTCAAGAAAACGCATGGCTATCTCCATCGTTCATACAATTTTAACGCAAGTTCAGACCCTGCGTTTAAAATCTTGGATGCGGGTTGAGACCCTGTTTTTTTAAGGATCTAGACGCAGGTCTGAACCTTGCGTTCTAGATTTTAGATGTGGGTTGAGACCCTGCGTTCGAGAATCCGAACGCAGGTCTAAACCTTGCGTTCAAAAATTTGGTTGTGGGTTGATGAGCTCTGTATTTAATGATCTGGACGCAAGTCTGAACCTTGCATTCTTGAGTTAGACGTCTTCTGACTAATTCTTCTATTTGCAGTGTGCTACTCCAACGAGCCTCTTTTGTTCAACTACTACTTTGGTCACGCGGGAGGTGCGGTGAAGAATACAATCTTCAGTTTTGCTTTCGAGTATCCAATATTCTAGAATACCCACAAAGAGCGGGCGAAACTCATTACTCAAGCTTTTTCCGAGACTCTCAGGTCTTTGGTTACGGATGCTAAATTTGAAACTGCAGAGCGTGAGATTTTAAAGAAGCCGTCCTTCCTATTCGGGGACTCTGTAAAAATGGATCCCAAACGGATGTCCGGGGGGAATTACAAATGGCTGAAAGTCGTCAACAACCGTCGTCTTTTCCTTCCCAATTTGGAATGGATGTGGCCGATCTCTTATTATCAGTGGGCTTCTATCCCGCGGTCGATGAATTGGGAACTAGTTCAGGACCAAGACGGTGTTGCTACGGGGCACATCACTCATCGGGGTACTCATCCCGCTGGTTTCAATAATTTTATGGCTTTGAAGCCAGATTTATTCCAAAAAGAGCATCCTGTCGGAGAGCCTGCTAAATTGGCGGAGGTGTTCATTAGAACATTTATTTCTGTCAAAGGAGAGTTCCCTGCTCGGGATTTCAGGGCCCCTACTTGGGTTCACTCCAGTGATACGAACTGGTGGGCCCGGATGATAAATTTCATCTTGGAGGAACTAGAAGACCCTTTGAGAATTTCGGATTTGAGAGTTCCAATAATGGCCACTCGATATGGCATTTCTCCGAATTACAGCGGACTCTTCGCTATGCTGGAATTCTACAACCCTCACACCGGCACCTTTTTCACCCCAGTTGGTGAACTGGGCTTCGCTCTCCACGAAATGTTTGAAATTTCTGGGTTGTCCTTTGGAGAATTGCCTTATGAGGAGTTTGTTCCCGGAAGCAGGGAATTAGAGATCCTGAAAAATGGTGCTCCCGAAGTCTATGACACTTACTGGGAATTGATGTGCCATTTCCAGATATGTGCGCAAATTACCGGGAAAAGAGCAAGTGGTGTAAAACAAGGACAGTGGTCGGAGTATCTTTTCCGCAATCTATGGGACAAAGAAGCCGATGTGACTCGCTTAGCCGCCAGTACTCTTGAGGAGATCACGGAACGCATCAATGATGCAACTTCTCACTACACTTGTGAGGTAGAAGAGGATGTTTTCCCAGCGTTCACCACATTTGAGAGCTTCCATTATCAGGCAGAAGTCCCAATCTCCGACATGGCTTTGTTTGCTGGTTTGACATGGCTTTGTTCGCTGGTTTTCTGACTCTCTGGTTGAAGCGTTGTGTGGTACCCACAAGACCGGTGGATGCTATTACCGTTGAGGTCTTATACCCTGCTGTTCTATTGGCTTATGGACGATCCTTGAATCTTCTTTCAGCCATGGTGTGCTGCTTACAAAGTGGCTTGCGGGAACTATCTTCCGAGTTTATTGCTGTCAAGAAAGTGGATTCCGACGGGAAGACTATCATTCAGACCCCAACCCCTCGAGTACCGATGCCATACATTTATTTGGTATCTTGGTTCGTGTTGCACTGTCCTCCGATAATGACGACTCCTGAATCAAGTGACACTTCCACTCCTCTTGTTCAGCAATTAGAAACCTCTGAATGGGCCGGTTGGTATCAAGTTAGATTCCGTGAAATATTGAGACGGGATTATAATTACGAGATTGCTTGCAAGTTTCCCGCTTTCGAGGGCGGCGCGTATGGAGAACTTCATCAAGACACTCCGGGACCGAATTCTTTCACCATGCTTAGCAGGGGTGCCTTTTGGTGGCTCATAAACATTCGTCCGGGCTATCTTATTTTTCAACAAGGGAGGAAATGCTTTATTGAACCATATCAGCCTTATCGTTTTTCTCGGCAATTTGGCTATGATCAGCTCTATGTTGGGAACCCAAACCCTACTCTTGCATACACAGGTAATGTGTATGAAGGAGCAAGAGCTTGGTACTACTCAGTAGCTGGTTGTACCGGAGCAAAATTCCGACTACCACATAAGACGCCCAATGCTCGTACTTCTTTGAGCTTCTGTACATGGTACCAGGCCGCTTCTCAGATTTCAGCTTACCACATGAATACCTCCTGCTTAAGAGACATCCGCAAATGGTATGCTTCAAAGAAGAGTGCTAAGCGGTTCCGTGCCCGGGGTGCCAATGAATATTTGTCATATGAAAAGTCGATTACGGAGGGTGAACGGCAACAGTCACCAGAGCGAGCTCAGGAAGAGATCAGGATACCGGATACCCACAAGGTACAACCTTCAAGAGTTCTGACCCGGAGTCAGAGTGCCACGGGAAAAAGGGCGCTGGGGGCGGTCGAAGAAGCCAAGTATGACAAAAGAGCTCGTCGGAAGTTAACGCTTGAACCCCCTGCTTCCAAACTTATGTCGGACGCTCAGAAAACATGGCGTTCTGAAGAAGAAGAACAAGAATCGACTGCTCTGGAACTCTCGCCTCAGCCTACTCTCCCCACAGTTAGTCCTGCTTTAGGAGGCCATGATCCTTCTGCTCGTTCATTGCATGAAGAAGAGCATGGAGATGAATCTTTTGCAGGGGGTGCGGAGTTTGTCCCCGAAGGCACGCTTCATGATACTGCCTCCACTACTTCTCACGTGGTAGAAGATATACCTCCTGTCCCCGAACCTATTGTGACTGCCCAGCAAGACCCAGCAACAGACAAGTCTCCTTCCACCTCTGTGTTATTGCCAATTGTAGGCGATTCACAGCTTAGCCCTACCACTGGGATCATAGCAAAGCCTACAATCACCGAAGATGCATCAGCATTTTCTTCCGTAGGCGAGGATGAGCCCATGGATCATAGCGACGGCGATGATGATATGAATGATGAGGGTGACCAAGGTGGGGGTGATGATGATATGAATGATGATGGAGACCAAGGTGGAGGTGATGAAAATGATGACAACTTGGGTGATGACAGCGATGATCCAGAAGACTGGTATATCCCACCATCATCCTTTTCCGACAAAGCGTCAGCCTACATTCCCCTACCCCTCGATGGTAAGTGCCGTTTGTTTCAGCTCAGCTAATCTCTTCTCTGTATTTAAATAGATTTCTTATACAGATCCTATGATACATGAAGCGAGTACTGTCACCCCTCCTTCGACGCAACAGCTTATACCACCACCAGCTCAGGTGTCAGAGCCACCTCGTTTGGAGACCTCCACAACGGCTCTTCCACCGACGACTTTACTGACAATTTCTCTAGCCTCTACCGAAGTGGTAGACGTTCCAAGGTCATCTCAAATGGGGGAACTGATGGCTTTGCAATCGAGTCCATCTCAGCTGGATATCGGCACTCCTTCACAAGCTACTACACCGAAATCGCCTGCTGGTCTTTTACTTGGCTTAGCATCTTCAGAAGTTTCTGTACCGTCGCCTATTGCTGTTTCGAGCCCCGCAGACGTACCAGATTTTGTCAAGATTTCCCTTGACTACTTGAGAGGGCTTACCAAGAAAATAATTGAGGTTGTGCTAGCCGGACGAGATACTTTTGATACCTTCAAACCCATGCTCACGAATAGTTTGAACAACCTCAAGCTTGTAGGTGACGTCGACGTCGTTCAGCGCTGCTCTGAAGCTATCTCACGTCTAGAGGGACAACTCAGATTCTTGGAGGCTTTGGGTCGCGCTGATATCCAAGCGCAAATTGCATCTACTTTTGAGAAGATTCGAGCCGAAGAACTCAATAAGTATGAAGCCGCTCAACGTCATATAGCTGAGGAAGAGGTTGAGGTTGAACAACTGCAACAGCTACATGCTCAAAAACAAGTTGAGCTGACACTTTCGAATACTTCTCTGGAGAATTTGCGAGAGAAGATCGCTGCCGCTGAAGTGGAGTTGACTAGGATGAAGGCTCAATTCAAACGAGAAGAATCTATTGTCACTGAGCTCAACGTCAAAAGTGCTGCTTCCCTGGTGAATTACCGTGCCAAGGCTGGTGCTCTGGAAGAGGCTAAGAAGGAGGTATCTGCCATGCTGTCTAGTGAGGACGAGCTTCGGAAACGGGCCGAGATGCTGGTTCGGGCCGACCATGAAGAAAAACTTTCTGACATTAAGTCTCAGCTAACTTCATTTGATCTGATGAATTGATGAGCCTGTTTTCGTATCGTTCTTTTGGTAGGAACAACACTTATCTTAGGTCACCTTGTTTTCCTTTAAATAAAGGTAGTGTTGCCGTTTGGCTTTTTATTGTTTCTTTTTCATATCATGTTTTGACATGGAACAATGAAATACCAATTTGATATTGCGACAACAACTATTTATTCCTCTTGTATTATGCTTTTGCCTTAAATACTGGAAGAATAATGTAAATGCCAGGAATACAGTATTAACGTGGCACACTTTGTGGTCCCGTCGCTCTATTGTTAAGAGTCGACGAGTGGAAGGTGTTGCGATTGGAGCAACTTTGAGGACTTATCGCTCTATTGACGAGAGTCGATAAACTAGAAGTGTTGCGATTGGAGCAACTTTGAGGACTTATCGCTCTATTGACGAGAGTCGATAAGGTAGAAGTGTTGCGTTCAGGGCAACTTTGAGGACTTATCGCTCTATTGACGAGAGTCGATAAGGTAGAAGTGTTGCGTTCAGGGCAACTTTGAGGACTTATCGCTCTATTGACGAGAGTCGATAAGGTAGAAGTGTTGCGTTCAGGGCAACTTTGAGGACTTATCGCTCTATTGACGAGAGTCGATAAGGTAGAAGTGTTGCGTTCAGGGCAACTTTGAGGACTTATCGCTCTATTGACGAGAGTCGATAAGGTAGAAGTGTTGCGTTCAGGGCAACTTTGAGGACTTATCGCTCTATTGACGAGAGTCGATAAGGTAGAAGTGTTGCGTTCAGGGCAACTTTGAGGACTTATCGCTCTATTGACGAGAGTCGATAAGGTAGAAGTGTTGCGTTCAGGGCAACTTTGAGGACTTATCGCTCTATTGACGAGAGTCGATAAGGTAGAAGTGTTGCGTTCAGGGCAACTTTGAGGACTTATCGCTCTATTGACGAGAGTCGATAAGGTAGAAGTGTTGCGTTCAGGGCAACTTTGAGGACTTATCGCTCTATCGACGAGAGTCGATAAGGTAGAAGCGTTGCGTTCAGGGCAACTTTGAGGACTTATCGCTCTATTGACGAGAGTCGATAAGGTAGAAGTGTTGCGTTCAGGGCAACTTTGAGGACTTATCGCTCTATTGACGAGAGTCGATAAGGTAGAAGTGTTGCGTTCAGGGCAACTTTGAGGACTTATCGCTCTATTGACGAGAGTCGATAAGGTAGAAGTGTTGCGTTCAGGGCAACTTTGAGGACTTATCGCTCTATTGACGAGAGTCGATAAGGTAGAAGTGTTGCGTTCAGGGCAACTTTGAGGACTTATCGCTCTATTGACGAGAGTCGATAAGGTAGAAGTGTTGCGTTCAGGGCAACTTTGAGGACTTATCGCTCTATTGACGAGAGTCGATAAGGTAGAAGTGTTGCGTTCAGGGCAACTTTGAGGACTTATCGCTCTATTGACGAGAGTCGATAAGGTAGAAGTGTTGCGTTCAGGGCAACTTTGAGGACTTATCGCTCTATTGACGAGAGTCGATAAGGTAGAAGTGTTGCGTTCAGGGCAACTTTGAGGACTTATCGCTCTATTGACGAGAGTCGATAAGGTAGAAGTGTTGCGTTCAGGGCAACTTTGAGGACTTATCGCTCTATTGACGAGAGTCGATAAGGTAGAAGTGTTGCGTTCAGGGCAACTTTGAGGACTTATCGCTCTATTGACGAGAGTCGATAAGGTAGAAGTGTTGCGTTCAGGGCAACTTTGAGGACTTATCGCTCTATTGACGAGAGTCGATAAGGTAGAAGTGTTGCGTTCAGGGCAACTTTGAGGACTTATCGCTCTATTGACGAGAGTCGATAAGGTAGAAGTGTTGCGTTCAGGGCAACTTTGAGGACTTATCGCTCTATTGACGAGAGTCGATAAGGTAGAAGTGTTGCGTTCAGGGCAACTTTGAGGACTTATCGCTCTATTGACGAGAGTCGATAAGGTAGAAGTGTTGCGTTCAGGGCAACTTTGAGGACTTATCGCTCTATTGACGAGAGTCGATAAGGTAGAAGTGTTGCGTTCAGGGCAACTTTGAGGACTTATCGCTCTATTGACGAGAGTCGATAAGGTAGAAGTGTTGCGTTCAGGGCAACTTTGAGGACTTATCGCTCTATTGACGAGAGTCGATAAGGTAGAAGTGTTGCGTTCAGGGCAACTTTGAGGACTTATCGCTCTATTGACGAGAGTCGATAAGGTAGAAGTGTTGCGTTCAGGGCAACTTTGAGGACTTATCGCTCTATTGACGAGAGTCGATAAGGTAGAAGTGTTGCGTTCAGGGCAACTTTGAGGACTTATCGCTCTATTGACGAGAGTCGATAAGGTAGAAGTGTTGCGTTCAGGGCAACTTTGAGGACTTATCGCTCTATTGACGAGAGTCGATAAGGTAGAAGTGTTGCGTTCAGGGCAACTTTGAGGACTTATCGCTCTATTGACGAGAGTCGATAAGGTAGAAGTGTTGCGTTCAGGGCAACTTTGAGGACTTATCGCTCTATTGACGAGAGTCGATAAGGTAGAAGTGTTGCGTTCAGGGCAACTTTGAGGACTTATCGCTCTATTGACGAGAGTCGATAAGGTAGAAGTGTTGCGTTCAGGGCAACTTTGAGGACTTATCGCTCTATTGACGAGAGTCGATAAGGTAGAAGTGTTGCGTTCAGGGCAACTTTGAGGACTTATCGCTCTATTGACGAGAGTCGATAAGGTAGAAGTGTTGCGTTCAGGGCAACTTTGAGGACTTATCGCTCTATTGACGAGAGTCGATAAGGTAGAAGTGTTGCGTTCAGGGCAACTTTGAGGACTTATCGCTCTATTGACGAGAGTCGATAAGGTAGAAGTGTTGCGTTCAGGGCAACTTTGAGGACTTATCGCTCTATTGACGAGAGTCGATAAGGTAGAAGTGTTGCGTTCAGGGCAACTTTGAGGACTTATCGCTCTATTGACGAGAGTCGATAAGGTAGAAGTGTTGCGTTCAGGGCAACTTTGAGGACTTATCGCTCTATTGACGAGAGTCGATAAGGTAGAAGTGTTGCGTTCAGGGCAACTTTGAGGACTTATCGCTCTATTGACGAGAGTCGATAAGGTAGAAGTGTTGCGTTCAGGGCAACTTTGAGGACTTATCGCTCTATTGACGAGAGTCGATAAGGTAGAAGTGTTGCGTTCAGGGCAACTTTGAGGACTTATCGCTCTATTGACGAGAGTCGATAAGGTAGAAGTGTTGCGTTCAGGGCAACTTTGAGGACTTATCGCTCTATTGACGAGAGTCGATAAGGTAGAAGTGTTGCGTTCAGGGCAACTTTGAGGACTTATCGCTCTATTGACGAGAGTCGATAAGGTAGAAGTGTTGCGTTCAGGGCAACTTTGAGGACTTATCGCTCTATTGACGAGAGTCGATAAGGTAGAAGTGTTGCGTTCAGGGCAACTTTGAGGACTTATCGCTCTATTGACGAGAGTCGATAAGGTAGAAGTGTTGCGTTCAGGGCAACTTTGAGGACTTATCGCTCTATTGACGAGAGTCGATAAGGTAGAAGTGTTGCGTTCAGGGCAACTTTGAGGACTTATCGCTCTATTGACGAGAGTCGATAAGGTAGAAGTGTTGCGTTCAGGGCAACTTTGAGGACTTATCGCTCTATTGACGAGAGTCGATAAGGTAGAAGTGTTGCGTTCAGGGCAACTTTGAGGACTTATCGCTCTATTGACGAGAGTCGATAAGGTAGAAGTGTTGCGTTCAGGGCAACTTTGAGGACTTATCGCTCTATTGACGAGAGTCGATAAGGTAGAAGTGTTGCGTTCAGGGCAACTTTGAGGACTTATCGCTCTATTGACGAGAGTCGATAAGGTAGAAGTGTTGCGTTCAGGGCAACTTTGAGGACTTATCGCTCTATTGACGAGAGTCGATAAGGTAGAAGTGTTGCGTTCAGGGCAACTTTGAGGACTTATCGCTCTATTGACGAGAGTCGATAAGGTAGAAGTGTTGCGTTCAGGGCAACTTTGAGGACTTATCGCTCTATTGACGAGAGTCGATAAGGTAGAAGTGTTGCGTTCAGGGCAACTTTGAGGACTTATCGCTCTATTGACGAGAGTCGATAAGGTAGAAGTGTTGCGTTCAGGGCAACTTTGAGGACTTATCGCTCTATTGACGAGAGTCGATAAGGTAGAAGTGTTGCGTTCAGGGCAACTTTGAGGACTTATCGCTCTATTGACGAGAGTCGATAAGGTAGAAGTGTTGCGTTCAGGGCAACTTTGAGGACTTATCGCTCTATTGACGAGAGTCGATAAGGTAGAAGTGTTGCGTTCAGGGCAACTTTGAGGACTTATCGCTCTATTGACGAGAGTCGATAAGGTAGAAGTGTTGCGTTCAGGGCAACTTTGAGGACTTATCGCTCTATTGACGAGAGTCGATAAGGTAGAAGTGTTGCGTTCAGGGCAACTTTGAGGACTTATCGCTCTATTGACGAGAGTCGATAAGGTAGAAGTGTTGCGTTCAGGGCAACTTTGAGGACTTATCGCTCTATTGACGAGAGTCGATAAGGTAGAAGTGTTGCGTTCAGGGCAACTTTGAGGACTTATCGCTCTATTGACGAGAGTCGATAAGGTAGAAGTGTTGCGTTCAGGGCAACTTTGAGGACTTATCGCTCTATTGACGAGAGTCGATAAGGTAGAAGTGTTGCGTTCAGGGCAACTTTGAGGACTTATCGCTCTATTGACGAGAGTCGATAAGGTAGAAGTGTTGCGTTCAGGGCAACTTTGAGGACTTATCGCTCTATTGACGAGAGTCGATAAGGTAGAAGTGTTGCGTTCAGGGCAACTTTGAGGACTTATCGCTCTATTGACGAGAGTCGATAAGGTAGAAGTGTTGCGTTCAGGGCAACTTTGAGGACTTATCGCTCTATTGACGAGAGTCGATAAGGTAGAAGTGTTGCGTTCAGGGCAACTTTGAGGACTTATCGCTCTATTGACGAGAGTCGATAAGGTAGAAGTGTTGCGTTCAGGGCAACTTTGAGGACTTATCGCTCTATTGACGAGAGTCGATAAGGTAGAAGTGTTGCGTTCAGGGCAACTTTGAGGACTTATCGCTCTATTGACGAGAGTCGATAAGGTAGAAGTGTTGCGTTCAGGGCAACTTTGAGGACTTATCGCTCTATTGACGAGAGTCGATAAGGTAGAAGTGTTGCGTTCAGGGCAACTTTGAGGACTTATCGCTCTATTGACGAGAGTCGATAAGGTAGAAGTGTTGCGTTCAGGGCAACTTTGAGGACTTATCGCTCTATTGACGAGAGTCGATAAGGTAGAAGTGTTGCGTTCAGGGCAACTTTGAGGACTTATCGCTCTATTGACGAGAGTCGATAAGGTAGAAGTGTTGCGTTCAGGGCAACTTTGAGGACTTATCGCTCTATTGACGAGAGTCGATAAGGTAGAAGTGTTGCGTTCAGGGCAACTTTGAGGACTTATCGCTCTATTGACGAGAGTCGATAAGGTAGAAGTGTTGCGTTCAGGGCAACTTTGAGGACTTATCGCTCTATTGACGAGAGTCGATAAGGTAGAAGTGTTGCGTTCAGGGCAACTTTGAGGACTTATCGCTCTATTGACGAGAGTCGATAAGGTAGAAGTGTTGCGTTCAGGGCAACTTTGAGGACTTATCGCTCTATTGACGAGAGTCGATAAGGTAGAAGTGTTGCGTTCAGGGCAACTTTGAGGACTTATCGCTCTATTGACGAGAGTCGATAAGGTAGAAGTGTTGCGTTCAGGGCAACTTTGAGGACTTATCGCTCTATTGACGAGAGTCGATAAGGTAGAAGTGTTGCGTTCAGGGCAACTTTGAGGACTTATCGCTCTATTGACGAGAGTCGATAAGGTAGAAGTGTTGCGTTCAGGGCAACTTTGAGGACTTATCGCTCTATTGACGAGAGTCGATAAGGTAGAAGTGTTGCGTTCAGGGCAACTTTGAGGACTTATCGCTCTATTGACGAGAGTCGATAAGGTAGAAGTGTTGCGTTCAGGGCAACTTTGAGGACTTATCGCTCTATTGACGAGAGTCGATAAGGTAGAAGTGTTGCGTTCAGGGCAACTTTGAGGACTTATCGCTCTATTGACGAGAGTCGATAAGGTAGAAGTGTTGCGTTCAGGGCAACTTTGAGGACTTATCGCTCTATTGACGAGAGTCGATAAGGTAGAAGTGTTGCGTTCAGGGCAACTTTGAGGACTTATCGCTCTATTGACGAGAGTCGATAAGGTAGAAGTGTTGCGTTCAGGGCAACTTTGAGGACTTATCGCTCTATTGACGAGAGTCGATAAGGTAGAAGTGTTGCGTTCAGGGCAACTTTGAGGACTTATCGCTCTATTGACGAGAGTCGATAAGGTAGAAGTGTTGCGTTCAGGGCAACTTTGAGGACTTATCGCTCTATTGACGAGAGTCGATAAGGTAGAAGTGTTGCGTTCAGGGCAACTTTGAGGACTTATCGCTCTATTGACGAGAGTCGATAAGGTAGAAGTGTTGCGTTCAGGGCAACTTTGAGGACTTATCGCTCTATTGACGAGAGTCGATAAGGTAGAAGTGTTGCGTTCAGGGCAACTTTGAGGACTTATCGCTCTATTGACGAGAGTCGATAAGGTAGAAGTGTTGCGTTCAGGGCAACTTTGAGGACTTATCGCTCTATTGACGAGAGTCGATAAGGTAGAAGTGTTGCGTTCAGGGCAACTTTGAGGACTTATCGCTCTATTGACGAGAGTCGATAAGGTAGAAGTGTTGCGTTCAGGGCAACTTTGAGGACTTATCGCTCTATTGACGAGAGTCGATAAGGTAGAAGTGTTGCGTTCAGGGCAACTTTGAGGACTTATCGCTCTATTGACGAGAGTCGATAAGGTAGAAGTGTTGCGTTCAGGGCAACTTTGAGGACTTATCGCTCTATTGACGAGAGTCGATAAGGTAGAAGTGTTGCGTTCAGGGCAACTTTGAGGACTTATCGCTCTATTGACGAGAGTCGATAAGGTAGAAGTGTTGCGTTCAGGGCAACTTTGAGGACTTATCGCTCTATTGACGAGAGTCGATAAGGTAGAAGTGTTGCGTTCAGGGCAACTTTGAGGACTTATCGCTCTATTGACGAGAGTCGATAAGGTAGAAGTGTTGCGTTCAGGGCAACTTTGAGGACTTATCGCTCTATTGACGAGAGTCGATAAGGTAGAAGTGTTGCGTTCAGGGCAACTTTGAGGACTTATCGCTCTATTGACGAGAGTCGATAAGGTAGAAGTGTTGCGTTCAGGGCAACTTTGAGGACTTATCGCTCTATTGACGAGAGTCGATAAGGTAGAAGTGTTGCGTTCAGGGCAACTTTGAGGACTTATCGCTCTATTGACGAGAGTCGATAAGGTAGAAGTGTTGCGTTCAGGGCAACTTTGAGGACTTATCGCTCTATTGACGAGAGTCGATAAGGTAGAAGTGTTGCGTTCAGGGCAACTTTGAGGACTTATCGCTCTATTGACGAGAGTCGATAAGGTAGAAGTGTTGCGTTCAGGGCAACTTTGAGGACTTATCGCTCTATTGACGAGAGTCGATAAGGTAGAAGTGTTGCGTTCAGGGCAACTTTGAGGACTTATCGCTCTATTGACGAGAGTCGATAAGGTAGAAGTGTTGCGTTCAGGGCAACTTTGAGGACTTATCGCTCTATTGACGAGAGTCGATAAGGTAGAAGTGTTGCGTTCAGGGCAACTTTGAGGACTTATCGCTCTATTGACGAGAGTCGATAAGGTAGAAGTGTTGCGTTCAGGGCAACTTTGAGGACTTATCGCTCTATTGACGAGAGTCGATAAGGTAGAAGTGTTGCGTTCAGGGCAACTTTGAGGACTTATCGCTCTATTGACGAGAGTCGATAAGGTAGAAGTGTTGCGTTCAGGGCAACTTTGAGGACTTATCGCTCTATTGACGAGAGTCGATAAGGTAGAAGTGTTGCGTTCAGGGCAACTTTGAGGACTTATCGCTCTATTGACGAGAGTCGATAAGGTAGAAGTGTTGCGTTCAGGGCAACTTTGAGGACTTATCGCTCTATTGACGAGAGTCGATAAGGTAGAAGTGTTGCGTTCAGGGCAACTTTGAGGACTTATCGCTCTATTGACGAGAGTCGATAAGGTAGAAGTGTTGCGTTCAGGGCAACTTTGAGGACTTATCGCTCTATTGACGAGAGTCGATAAGGTAGAAGTGTTGCGTTCAGGGCAACTTTGAGGACTTATCGCTCTATTGACGAGAGTCGATAAGGTAGAAGTGTTGCGTTCAGGGCAACTTTGAGGACTTATCGCTCTATTGACGAGAGTCGATAAGGTAGAAGTGTTGCGTTCAGGGCAACTTTGAGGACTTATCGCTCTATTGACGAGAGTCGATAAGGTAGAAGTGTTGCGTTCAGGGCAACTTTGAGGACTTATCGCTCTATTGACGAGAGTCGATAAGGTAGAAGTGTTGCGTTCAGGGCAACTTTGAGGACTTATCGCTCTATTGACGAGAGTCGATAAGGTAGAAGTGTTGCGTTCAGGGCAACTTTGAGGACTTATCGCTCTATTGACGAGAGTCGATAAGGTAGAAGTGTTGCGTTCAGGGCAACTTTGAGGACTTATCGCTCTATTGACGAGAGTCGATAAGGTAGAAGTGTTGCGTTCAGGGCAACTTTGAGGACTTATCGCTCTATTGACGAGAGTCGATAAGGTAGAAGTGTTGCGTTCAGGGCAACTTTGAGGACTTATCGCTCTATTGACGAGAGTCGATAAGGTAGAAGTGTTGCGTTCAGGGCAACTTTGAGGACTTATCGCTCTATTGACGAGAGTCGATAAGGTAGAAGTGTTGCGTTCAGGGCAACTTTGAGGACTTATCGCTCTATTGACGAGAGTCGATAAGGTAGAAGTGTTGCGTTCAGGGCAACTTTGAGGACTTATCGCTCTATTGACGAGAGTCGATAAGGTAGAAGTGTTGCGTTCAGGGCAACTTTGAGGACTTATCGCTCTATTGACGAGAGTCGATAAGGTAGAAGTGTTGCGTTCAGGGCAACTTTGAGGACTTATCGCTCTATTGACGAGAGTCGATAAGGTAGAAGTGTTGCGTTCAGGGCAACTTTGAGGACTTATCGCTCTATTGACGAGAGTCGATAAGGTAGAAGTGTTGCGTTCAGGGCAACTTTGAGGACTTATCGCTCTATTGACGAGAGTCGATAAGGTAGAAGTGTTGCGTTCAGGGCAACTTTGAGGACTTATCGCTCTATTGACGAGAGTCGATAAGGTAGAAGTGTTGCGTTCAGGGCAACTTTGAGGACTTATCGCTCTATTGACGAGAGTCGATAAGGTAGAAGTGTTGCGTTCAGGGCAACTTTGAGGACTTATCGCTCTATTGACGAGAGTCGATAAGGTAGAAGTGTTGCGTTCAGGGCAACTTTGAGGACTTATCGCTCTATTGACGAGAGTCGATAAGGTAGAAGTGTTGCGTTCAGGGCAACTTTGAGGACTTATCGCTCTATTGACGAGAGTCGATAAGGTAGAAGTGTTGCGTTCAGGGCAACTTTGAGGACTTATCGCTCTATTGACGAGAGTCGATAAGGTAGAAGTGTTGCGTTCAGGGCAACTTTGAGGACTTATCGCTCTATTGACGAGAGTCGATAAGGTAGAAGTGTTGCGTTCAGGGCAACTTTGAGGACTTATCGCTCTATTGACGAGAGTCGATAAGGTAGAAGTGTTGCGTTCAGGGCAACTTTGAGGACTTATCGCTCTATTGACGAGAGTCGATAAGGTAGAAGTGTTGCGTTCAGGGCAACTTTGAGGACTTATCGCTCTATTGACGAGAGTCGATAAGGTAGAAGTGTTGCGTTCAGGGCAACTTTGAGGACTTATCGCTCTATTGACGAGAGTCGATAAGGTAGAAGTGTTGCGTTCAGGGCAACTTTGAGGACTTATCGCTCTATTGACGAGAGTCGATAAGGTAGAAGTGTTGCGTTCAGGGCAACTTTGAGGACTTATCGCTCTATTGACGAGAGTCGATAAGGTAGAAGTGTTGCGTTCAGGGCAACTTTGAGGACTTATCGCTCTATTGACGAGAGTCGATAAGGTAGAAGTGTTGCGTTCAGGGCAACTTTGAGGACTTATCGCTCTATTGACGAGAGTCGATAAGGTAGAAGTGTTGCGTTCAGGGCAACTTTGAGGACTTATCGCTCTATTGACGAGAGTCGATAAGGTAGAAGTGTTGCGTTCAGGGCAACTTTGAGGACTTATCGCTCTATTGACGAGAGTCGATAAGGTAGAAGTGTTGCGTTCAGGGCAACTTTGAGGACTTATCGCTCTATTGACGAGAGTCGATAAGGTAGAAGTGTTGCGTTCAGGGCAACTTTGAGGACTTATCGCTCTATTGACGAGAGTCGATAAGGTAGAAGTGTTGCGTTCAGGGCAACTTTGAGGACTTATCGCTCTATTGACGAGAGTCGATAAGGTAGAAGTGTTGCGTTCAGGGCAACTTTGAGGACTTATCGCTCTATTGACGAGAGTCGATAAGGTAGAAGTGTTGCGTTCAGGGCAACTTTGAGGACTTATCGCTCTATTGACGAGAGTCGATAAGGTAGAAGTGTTGCGTTCAGGGCAACTTTGAGGACTTATCGCTCTATTGACGAGAGTCGATAAGGTAGAAGTGTTGCGTTCAGGGCAACTTTGAGGACTTATCGCTCTATTGACGAGAGTCGATAAGGTAGAAGTGTTGCGTTCAGGGCAACTTTGAGGACTTATCGCTCTATTGACGAGAGTCGATAAGGTAGAAGTGTTGCGTTCAGGGCAACTTTGAGGACTTATCGCTCTATTGACGAGAGTCGATAAGGTAGAAGTGTTGCGTTCAGGGCAACTTTGAGGACTTATCGCTCTATTGACGAGAGTCGATAAGGTAGAAGTGTTGCGTTCAGGGCAACTTTGAGGACTTATCGCTCTATTGACGAGAGTCGATAAGGTAGAAGTGTTGCGTTCAGGGCAACTTTGAGGACTTATCGCTCTATTGACGAGAGTCGATAAGGTAGAAGTGTTGCGTTCAGGGCAACTTTGAGGACTTATCGCTCTATTGACGAGAGTCGATAAGGTAGAAGTGTTGCGTTCAGGGCAACTTTGAGGACTTATCGCTCTATTGACGAGAGTCGATAAGGTAGAAGTGTTGCGTTCAGGGCAACTTTGAGGACTTATCGCTCTATTGACGAGAGTCGATAAGGTAGAAGTGTTGCGTTCAGGGCAACTTTGAGGACTTATCGCTCTATTGACGAGAGTCGATAAGGTAGAAGTGTTGCGTTCAGGGCAACTTTGAGGACTTATCGCTCTATTGACGAGAGTCGATAAGGTAGAAGTGTTGCGTTCAGGGCAACTTTGAGGACTTATCGCTCTATTGACGAGAGTCGATAAGGTAGAAGTGTTGCGTTCAGGGCAACTTTGAGGACTTATCGCTCTATTGACGAGAGTCGATAAGGTAGAAGTGTTGCGTTCAGGGCAACTTTGAGGACTTATCGCTCTATTGACGAGAGTCGATAAGGTAGAAGTGTTGCGTTCAGGGCAACTTTGAGGACTTATCGCTCTATTGACGAGAGTCGATAAGGTAGAAGTGTTGCGTTCAGGGCAACTTTGAGGACTTATCGCTCTATTGACGAGAGTCGATAAGGTAGAAGTGTTGCGTTCAGGGCAACTTTGAGGACTTATCGCTCTATTGACGAGAGTCGATAAGGTAGAAGTGTTGCGTTCAGGGCAACTTTGAGGACTTATCGCTCTATTGACGAGAGTCGATAAGGTAGAAGTGTTGCGTTCAGGGCAACTTTGAGGACTTATCGCTCTATTGACGAGAGTCGATAAGGTAGAAGTGTTGCGTTCAGGGCAACTTTGAGGACTTATCGCTCTATTGACGAGAGTCGATAAGGTAGAAGTGTTGCGTTCAGGGCAACTTTGAGGACTTATCGCTCTATTTTCAGTCTGCCAAAATGGAAGAATTGGAAGCCCGCCTTAAAGCCATTGCTAACAGAAGCGAGCTCCAAGATGAGGGAGTTATCAGATCCTATCCTGCCGAATGGGATGCAGCCCCTTATCCTCTAAAGTTCAAGGTCCCGACGCTACAAACTTTTGACGGCACGGGATCACCGAACCAACATATTTATCATTTCAAGTCACAGACTGGAAATGTAATATCAAACGATGCCATACTGGCTCGATTGTTCATTGGCACCCTCAAGGGTACCCTCAAGGGAATTACCTTTGAATGGTTCAGGAAACTGCCTGCAGGCTGTATCCAAAAGTGGGCGGATCTAGAGAGACTCTTCCTGTCAAGATTCTTTGAAGAGGATACAGAAGTCTCCATCCATACCCTTCTCTCTACTAAGCAGAAGAAGAGGGAACCAGTCAAACCCTTCGTCAAAAGGTTTCGAAATATGGCTTTGCGTTGTTCGTCAGGTATGACACAATCTACCTTAGTAGAGACCTGTCGACACAACTTGCAAACCGACCTCCTA
>NC_033796.1:58115629-58120348 GCF_001876935.1 Asparagus officinalis
TTATTTGGTGGAATCTATGTGATGAATCATGAATATATGTCTACTTGTAGCCTGACATCTACAAGGTCAAGACATGTAATGTTTTATGTTTATCCTCTTGGGAAGCACTCTCTTTACTATATTTTTGTAGTGAATGCTTGATCCTTTGGATGTTGGTGTGTTTTGAAATACATATATGGTTTACTGCCTTCCATCTTTGGTCATCTCATTTACCTTTGTAAGCAATGAGCATTGTTATTACTTGCTTGCAAGATTATTTTGTTTGCAGTATGCCAACAAACTCTATAGGTTTACTTTTATTAGGATGACCCTTTTGATGAGGTTGGCATATAGGCATCATATTTTATATGCTTGACTTATGTTGGAGGATTGCGGAAAAATGAATAAGACTCCCTCTGTATTTTATATCCTTTTGTTTTATTAGGATGAGGTTGCCGGCACTCTCTATTTGTTTTATTAGGTTGACGAGCTCTGTATAAAGAATCCCTATACTACAAGGGAGTTCTTATTCATTTTCTTAATTTACCAAAAAGGATTATATCTCACACGTAAATGTCGCATTTGGGATAATTTCGCACTCTCTAGCTGTTTGTGAGCAAATTCTTGTAAACTTAATGGACAACCATTTATCTCGGCCAACGAGTTGCTGTTGTGCGTATTTGCCCAGAATAGTTAAGGGAAATAAGAGTGGAGGAGAGGGTGATCAGGAAAAAAACCACTTAAGCCGAGAGTACTTACTAAGCGCAGATGGTGATCTGCCAATTCTAAAACTAAACAATTTGGAAAATATAAGATTCTAAACAAAAACAAAAAAAGGTCGCGCTATTACTAGGAAAGAGCTACAGAAAATGTTGACAATCTGGTGCATCTAATGCAACTGGATAAGAATGATAGAAAAAAATTATTTGTATTATAAATTTTTTTTTGCATATGTTGGATGATTGCGGAAAAATATGATTCAAGAATTAGCATTGAACAATTTTTTCCACTATCTTACACTAAAAGTGCAATCAGATACAAATATATTTTGTCAGTTGTTTTAATTGGGTATTCTATGTTTTATGTAGCCATAATTTCCATAATTTCATAACAAAACTTTATAAATAAAATTATAAATTTTTAAAAAAAACCACGTGCATTGCACGTGCATTCCAACTAGTAAGATATAAGTATATGTGTAAGTAAAGAGCGTGTTTGGCAACTTTTCCATAACCATTTAGTGTTTCCTTACGTGAATGAGGAGTAGAACTTGTGTTTGACAAATAACTGAACTAATTGCCGCCTATTTTTTTAGTTGAAATCCCTCCGCTTAGATAGGTAAGGGTTGGACCGCCTCTAATCTGGATCAGTCCTAGCCTGGTTAAGAACTTAACCAGGTTAGGACGGGTTTTGCCAAATACACCCTAATATTTTGTATTCTTTCCAAATTTCATATCTACAGACTCTTTACCAAAATAGTCATAATATTAATAGCAGATAGATCCATAAATAATTAGAGAAGACTTATTGAAATTACATAGATGAAAGCAACACGATTTTATCAAACATTTTCTCCATTTTCCCCGGCCCCCTGACCGTGAACTCTGACTCAAGCACATTCAAAATTAACTATCCATTGTTTTTATGTCAGAAAGTATACAATTTTCTGGTATAAGAATACAACTGCTCACTTTTTCACTCAAAAATAGAAATTACGAATTTTGATTCTGGGAAAATGTGCTGACAGAGACTATATTTTTAGCTCCATCGATCATGAGGACATTATTGTTGTTGAAGTTGTTCTTCATGGTCGAGTTTTAAGTTGAATGAACGCAACTTGTTAGAGAGAGATCGCCTCGTTGGCTAGCCAAAGAGCCAAGCTTTTGAGGCAAGGTAAGAGAATGATAACACGAGATTGAAAATCAAGTACTTGGAGGTTGAGAGCTCTTGTATCGCAAGATTTTGGCACCACAACATGGCCTAACTCATCGTCGGCAGCCGTGGTGTGGAGCTAACCCAATAACCTTGGGGGATAGTGCATAAGTGTGGGTTGAACCAAGAAGAAATACATACCCCAAAAAATATTGGTGAAGGAGGACTATTTATAAGTTGAGATTTGTGCTCCATAGGGTGGGTTTGCCCACACGGAGTTAGCTTAGCATTATTTTAATGTGACTTGCAGAGCACTTTAAAGCTCAAAATTGGCGTGAGACTCAAAATGGTGTCATGTGCAATAGATTTATCAATCCCGCATGGCCACATAAGGTTATGAAAGTCAGCTGATTCTAGACTACTTTGAGTCATGAGGGATTACATCCATGCACCACTGTACTTCTGAGTCTTTAGCATTTAATGCAGAGATGTGGTTATTTGACATCCGACAAAGGATTATACAAATGGTTGGTCAGTTTAGTTTCTATTAAATTTTGAACTACCAAACTGAACTGTCCATTACTCAAAATCAAACTGAACTGTTGCAAGTCGGTTCAGTGCAGTTCGGTTCTAATCAAGATGCATTCAAATGTTATAGACAACTTATTCATGTCTATTGTACAACCTTTTCTTTTGCTTTATTCACAACTTATATAGGTACTAACATGCAAGGATTTTTGAAAAAGAAATCAGTAATCTAATCAAGATAAAGAGATAAAGGTAGAGTGTGAGGAGTAGAACCTGTGCATTGTGCGATCCCTAGACGGAGTCTTTTGCTCCGGACTGAGCCTTCTTTTGATAGTCTAAAACTGAGCATATGAAGATTTTTAACTCTCATGTTAGAATTTAGCCATACTCTTTCCTAAGTGCACAAAGAAAAGAAACCAGACACTCATTCATTAGCTGTACACGACAACAAGAGATGGAATTCTCCCTTCTAGTACTCAATTTGTGGAGGGGTACTTGCACTATGAGACTTCCATTAATTCCACCATTAGCTATGTACATGAAAACAAACGAAAACAGAGAGATCAATATAAACCTTCAATCTCTAAACATAAGAGAATTAGCTATTTACCAATGACTTGAAATATTCTTGTTGATGACTATGACCAAACAATCAATCAGATACGGGCTGGGATCGGTTCTGATCCAGAACTGGATCGGTCCCCACTGGGTCCTCGCCGGAACGGGGTAGGGGAGAGTGATGAAGGGGTCGCTCCCTTCTTCAACTTTATGCCAGGTTCTCTAACGGGGGCTTGATGTCCAAGTTGCACAGACAAAAAGAACCCGTGAGAGGGCGGGGATCGGTTCCCCCGTGGTTCCTCCGACAGTCAAGTTAGTAAAACTCGAGTGGGGAAGGGGAAGATCAGGAACCGATATGGTTCTTGAAGTGGAAATGTGCATGCCTAGGGGATCTACGTGAGCTCCTCTGTATAGACGAAGAACTGTGGGTTCTTTTTCTTTTTTAGAGAGAGAGGGAGAGAAACTTAGCTTTTTTCTTCCATCTCTCTTTTCTAGAGGTTCAGACCCCCATATTTATCTCTGGCATGGGGATCAATAGGTCACCTCCAGCTCTGCAAAGGGAGGTGGTGATGAATTGTGGGCTAAGAGCCGAGTCATCTCTTGCTTTACAGGTGTCGACTGGCGACTGGAGGAGAAGTCACTTCAGCACGGGGGATGGTGTCTTTTTCGGGAAGTGATTGAGAGCATGGCAGAAGGCACGCTGGCATGCCGAATCATCACTCTCTTTACAGGTGTTGGCTGGCGACTGGAGGGGAAGTCACTTTGGCACGAGGGAGGGTGTCTCCGTATTTTCTGGAAAGTGATTGAGTGTGTGACAGATGGCACGTGGACAACTGACAAGTCTTGGAGACCATCAGGCCAAAATCTGGATAAGGATTGTCCGAGGTGGACTGAAATGCTGACATATGTTCTGGGGGAGAGGCTTGAGGTAAGGGTTGAGTCCTCAACTTAGCTGACAGCAAGGAATGTCCTTCAAGTTGTCTCCGCGAGTTGCCAAGTGAATGGTCGAGTGCCCTAGGGGGGTCGTCCTCGACAATAGGGTCGACTGATCTCGCCCTTCGCGTCGGCATGAAAGAATATCGACTGGATGTGTCGGCGGGGTCGATGCCTCTGTTAGGCTTGGGCCACTTAAGTGGGTTGAGGTCGTTTTGCCAGGACTCTTATTATATCATTTTATAAATACCCATATCTTGGGGGAATTAACACCATAACAGTTGGCCCTTTTCGCTTGGAGTCAAATTTTAATCGGGTCCAAGTAAAATAAGATATGCTCCGATCAATACAAGCCTACTGAGGACGAGAATCTGAGAATTCTTTGTCTTGTAGACGTGGCTGACATCATCGGGCATCCCTCTTTACCCATAATAACTTCACTTTTCATGGCTGACGTTATCAAAGATCTGAACCGTCATTTTGGGAAACGAAGCATCATGGATATAATGGAGGATCTTCTGATTTTCGACTATTGGAACGTGGGGCATTAAATGATGGCGGTCCTTCATGTTTCGAGCGAACCGTTTCAGATTCCAAAGGGGAACTGACTTGGTTGCTCTGAAAATCATTGCGTCTTTTGAAATCCTTCCACACACTTCTACAAAAGCTTATAAATAGCCTCTTGATGTTAAGAGAATTCTTTTACAAACCTTCATTCTGGTAAATTTCTTGATATTGCTCCAAGCTTTTTTGAGAAAAAGTATTCCATAGCCTCACAAGTTTCAACCTCTGGCCATAGTGGGGAGAGGCTCGCTGTTCTTCTTCTCATCCGCTTTAAGGTCCATATGG
>NC_033796.1:58120358-58193931 GCF_001876935.1 Asparagus officinalis
ATTGGCGACATCGGAAATGAACGAGCCAGTGTATTGTCATGGCGAGGGTCGAGTGCCGCTGTACTTGGCCTAATTGAAGCATGGCTTATGGCTGCCCTTACACCTTTTTATTAAGGAGGTGCACGCCGCTCTAGGAGTCTCCCCTTCCTAGTTCTATTCGAACGTGGTGGGGATTCTGGTGGCTTTCATCATTGTTTGCCACCATGTTGGAGTCCAACCAAGCTTGAGATTGCTTGGACACCTGATCAGCGTGGGGTCAGCTGAGAAGGACCCTCATTATTTCTACCACTATTATGGTGAGTTCCAGCTTGTCTCCGACTCTTTGGAGTTGGATGAGGACTGGAGGAGGAGATTCGTGTGGCTCTATAGAGGCGACAATGTCGTGGCCTACTTGGGCTGGCCGGAGGTGCATGAAGACGCTTTGAGGCTAGTCGCCCTTAGTGATTCTAATATGATGGGAGAGCGATGCTCTATTTGATGATGTGTCTCTCCAGATGGTGGGCATATCCATGATCTTATCCTCTACTAGCTTCCAAGCAAGGGTGAGCCCCGTTCCTCTATTGGCAGAAAGTCGCAAGTGGAATGCAGGGACCGAGGGGTCAAGCTCCACTGCTAGGCCCCATAAGAAACTGAGGGAGGCCTTTAGCATTGAGGAGGTGGCTGTCTTGATGTCTCAAGCAGTCAAAATTACCTCTAAATTAAGGGGGAGGACACGGGTCAAAAGGCGACACCCGATCGGACCGGTTGTGGGGTCCTAACCAGCTGGGATGGGTCCGCTGGTAATTCAGCTTAACCGTTTAGAAAATGTAGGGCAGATAAATGAGTCTTCTCCTGGTAGGGAGACAGTGTCCCTAGCGATCAAGGAGGATGTTGTCGGCCCTAATATTTTTCCCAAGGCATCTTATCATCCTGGCAAGGAGTCGATTGACGACGTCGAGGGGAGAGTTAGAGCTCCATCAGACTAGATAGAGAATGGTGCTGGCGGGAGGATTTTGGAGGATATGCCAAGTGTTGGCATACACCAAGCTCTCCAGGTTTGTTTGGGTCGGGGAACTTTGCTGGGGCGCACTCTGTTCAATTGACTTGAGCGTTCTCTGGAGTGCCAAGCAGAGCTGACAAAGGAGAAGTCGGCCAAGGAAGAGGCAGAGAAGAGGATCACTATATTGGAGGCCGAGTTAGCTCACAAAGAAGGCACTTGACACCGGAGTCTGGATGAGAAGGAAGAGCTCCTTAAGAGCTTTTGAATCCAGTTCTCCAAGCAGGTGGGAACCATCGAGGACCTTCAAAGAGAGATGGTTCATCTACAGGTGGAGGTCGAGTCCGAGAAGTGTTGCAAGGCGACGTTTGAGGCAGAGGCTCGATCAAGTCGCCTATCTCTCGAGAAGACGAGGAGGGACTTTGAGGAGCTATAATCACAGCTTCAGGCGTCTATGGCCTTTATCAAAGAACTGGAGGACAGACTCGTCCGTCTGGATTCGAAATAGTATAAAAAGAGGGTGATCAACGACTGGCGTCATGGCCTCTTAGGCAGGGTCAAAGTAGCTTTGTCATGTAAGGCCGGGGTCGACTACTTCATTTCTCTAGTGCCTCACAACTCTCATCCTGCTCCAGACTGCTTCTATCCTTCTTGCATCTCCTACTATCTAAATTTATTGAGAGATGTCGAGAAGAATGGAGGCGGGTTAGATTTATCAGCGAGTGACAATGAGGTCGAGCCTGTTGCCCCTAGGGAATCTTCTGGAATTGCTACCGCTAGGAGACTGTCAAGTCTAACTCCCAGATCTGGTCGAGAGCTTTTAAGACCTGCATGTCTCTCTTTTTTTAGAGAAGTTTGTAATGAAGTTTACTATCATTGAATGAAGATTAATTTTTGCCTCTATTCTTGAGCTTGCCTTCATTGTTGATATTCCTTTAGCTTTGTAGCTTTGTTCTTATCTAAAATATTAGCTGGAGTGAGTTAGTTGTAATGTATCAACCTGTGTTGGGGACTTATGACAACTAGTTCATTTGATGCCTTAATTTGGCTGTGTCAAATTGACTAGAACATGACAAATGACTGCTTACAGCTTTTAGGTCAATTAAGTATCGGCCGAACACTTAATATTTATACCTTAGGTTTATGAGTATCTTTTTTGGTAGGATGACAACCCTGAGGTTGGGTGCCTAGGTCTTACGTAGGTGCCTAGTTCTTCAAAATCTCCATATGGTCGAGTGGTGACTGTGAGATTCGACCATAAGGTTGTGCCTTGGGTTTACCGTGAAGAGGTACCAAGGGCTTGTAATTCAACTGAGGAGTCGAATGCCTAGAACTCTAGAGAGTTGACTAGGTCTTCGGCAGCCATGAGGCTGAATGACAACTGATAATCATATTTTATTACAATTTTATACCCTCATTATCTATTTGATATGAATAAATATACCACTAATAATTGTTTTTATCTTTAATTACAGGTTAATGAACAATAAATCTCAAACTCCAATCTCTCAACAAAAACCCCTTAATTTATTAAAGAAATGAAGCCCATGAAAGCAAATAATTTCTTTCAATATTCAATGAAGTGTTGAAGCCCAAATGAAGAAAAAAATGCCAAAGCCCAAAAGAAGAAAAAAATACCAAAAGCCCAAGCCCAAAAGCCAAAGAGAAGAGAAGTTGCGGGCTAAAATTGGAGAAAGACTCACATCGATGCCAGCATCGATGGGGGCATCAATGCCAGCATCGATGCCCGTATCGATGCCAGCATCGATACCCCTATCGATGCTGGCATCGATACGCTGGCAGTTAGTTACAGATTAGTGGCTGAAATTCAATTGTTTTGTATAAGATTTTGATCCAATGGCTTACATTCACTGATATTTACTATAAATAGGGGTAGAGAGTGAGGGGTTAGAGGTGTGAAAATTTTTATAACTCCTTTTGGAGAGGATTGCTGCTCTTAATTGAGAAGGCCTTCCAAATTTGTAACTTTTTGTTACAATTAATAATAATAATTTTTTTACCAATGAAGATGGAGAATTATTTGAAGGTTTGTATTTCTTTTCTTTTTCTCTTTTATTGCTTATTAGTTTAGATTTATTTTTATGCTTGTAATTAGATTTTATTTTCTTGTTTAAATAGCCAAGAGGCTAGAACCCTCTTGCCTTATATTTATTTCATGCTTATAGAATAGATTTATTTTCTTGCATTTAATTCTTGTAATTTATTTTGTAGTTTAGATTGTAGATTTATTTTCTTGCATTTAATTCTTGTAATTTATTTTGTAGTTTAGATTTTACAATTTATTTTGTAGTTAGATTTTAATTTCTTATACTATTCACCTTGAGGCTAGAACCCTCTTGGGTTTAGTTTTTCTTTTTTCTTATTTTCATTTTGTTTGATTTACCTTTAGGCTAGAACCCTCTATGGAATCACCCTTTTCTAAGAAGTGGGTTCAATTTTAGATTACCCATATCTATAATTGAATCCACCATCTTTAATTTCTTACAATTTCTTTTATTCTTGAATTTTATTTTTCATTCTTGATTTTTATTTGTTTCTTGATTTTTCCTTCTTGCCTTATTGATCACATTCATTCTTTGTCACATCCACTCTCACTTACATTTTGCGCCTATTTACACACCATTTTCACTCTCTCAATCTCTTCACAATTACATTCACTCATCACTCCTATTTGTCACGCACATAACATAAGAACCGATTTTATATTTTCTCCTACAAAACACCTTCATCGTGGGATCGATATCTTTATACTATAACTTGACACGGTTGTGCACTTATAATATTTTTGGTACATGTTTATGCCGCATCAAGTTTGTGGCGTCGATGCCAGGGAAGGTGCTTAAGTAGTTTTTAATTATTTTGGTTCTTTAACTTGTGTGTTTATTGTGAAGGAAATGCTTGGAGCTTGAAGATCGCAGATTGGAGAACTAGGATTTGAAAGTGCAGATTGGAGAACTAGGATTTGAAATTTTACTTTCGGGTAAGTCTTCTTTCTAGCATTTTCAATTCCACCCCTTTTAGTTAGCTTCACAATTAGAGACAATTAGGATTTAAAAAAAAAAAATTTTGTTGACCATAATAAAATCCATCTTTCACTTTGACATTTACTACAAGATAATAAATTCAAATAATTTCCCCCTTCTCATTTGTTTGATTGTTAACCCTAATTAAAAAAAATTCTTTTCCATTCTTTTTAGTTGCTTTTAATTCATAGGGTTGCATTTCATATTGTTAGTAGGAATTCACCAAGTGATTTGAGCATCTTGATTTGGCACACACTTAAAAATATTTTTAAGGACAAAACCCCATATTCAAGATAATGTGAGGGATTTCATCACCCTTTCCTTAGCCCAAAAATCACTAATTCCTCACTACACCACCCAAGGACTCGAGCTCAATAAGGAACAAGAAATCCTTAAGTGAACCGGTTTAAGTTTTCTCAGAATAGTTGGTATCTAAAGTAAGGTTTAGGGGTTACGTAAAGTGCTCCGCAAGGAACGAGGTACTTAATTGATCTCTGATCACCCTCTAGTACTATCCTTACCTGGCTAACTACCTGGGTAAAACTTTAATCTTTTCACTGTAGGAGTTTTTGGTTAGGAGCTGGTCTAGTGAGTTAGGCTAAACCCTAGAATTAGAGTGATTGAAAAGTGATTGCTTTGATTTGTTTTAGTTAGGATTTTTCTTTATCCTTTTCTTCTCATAAAAAAAACTAATTTTCTTTCTTTCTTTATAAAAAAAAGAGAGTATAAAAAGAAATAGTTTTGGTGTATGCAACAGTGGATTGGGGATAATACACATCGATTAATTCGTTTTGAACCAATCATAGAAATGGAGCATCCTAATCCACCCGTTCTTCATGATATGTGCTATCCCATTAGGAATACAATCCCCTCTTGCATTAGGCTCCCCGAAACAAATGGAATAAATTTTGAGTTTAGACCGCAATACATAAACATGCTTCCCAAATTCCTTGGAAATGAAACAGAAGATGCATATATTTTTATCTCGGAATTTGAGAAAGTGTGTATTATGATTAAAATGAGAGAATTAATAGAAGATGTGATCAAACTCAGATTTATTCCATTTGCTCTCAAAGACAAAGCAAAAAAATGGCTGTATAGCTTACCCGTAAATTCCATCACTACTTGGGAGGAATTTATCACCGTTTTTATCAAGAAATTTTTTCCTATCCATAAATCGGTGAAGCTAAGAAACAACATTATGAATTTTAAAATTGTCCCGGGAGAACCCCTTTGGAAGTATTTTGACTGATTTAAAGATCTTCTCATCCAATGTCCTCATTACGGTTTAGAAAAAATGGCGATTGTGCCAAATAATTTATGAAGGATTAGATTATTCTGCAAAAACTTCCTTAGAATCAATGTGCCACGGGGATTTCATGAGGAAAAACGCTGATGAAGTTTGGGAGTTTTTAGAGAGTCTTTCTGAAAAAACCATGCAATGGGAACACTGTGATGACCAAGTGTCATCAGTTCCCCAACCTAAATCCAGTGATATTTCCTTAGAGTCGAACATTGCATCTGAAGCTAAGATGGCCACAATCATGCGTAGGTTAGAAGCTTTAGAAATCAAGGAAAGAGTCCCGGCTCAAATCAATCAAGTTTCAGCCTCAGGATGTCACAACTGTTTGTCACCATCTCATATTTCAGAAGAATGTCCTCTCTTAGGAAATAATCAGCCATTAGGACAGGTCAACACTGTATTCCAGCATTCTGCAAATGATCAATTCTCTCCAACCTACAATCTAGGTTGGAGAAATCATCCCAACTTTACATGGAATCAAAGAAATTCTCCCGAAACTCAAAACTTTACTCCCGCTTCGACCCGACATTTTCCTAGGGGAAACACAATTCTTTTTAATTCTCATCCACAATATCAACAACCCAATCTGCCGTATCAAAATCAGTCTCCTCTTCATCAAGCTGTAATTCAGACTCCTCACAATCCAGATCAGGATAAACGTCTTAATGTCTTGGAAAGGAGTTTGGAAACCATAATTAAGGCCTCCACTCAAACCACGAATATGTTGACTCAAACATCCAGCACTCTGAATTCCTTTATGCAATCAACTGGACAAATGCTCAATTCCAACACTGAAGCTATAGCTAGATTAGAATCCCAACTTAGTCAACTAGCTAGTGCCGTGAGTGAAAGAGAGAAAGGAAAATTTTCGAGTCAACCTGTGGTCAACCCTAAGGACACAGGATGCAGTTCATCCTATAAAGCTCAAGTGAATGCAATCCATTCACTTCGGTCAGGTAGACAGGTCGATAATCAAGTGAGAACTCCTCCAAGTCAAACTTTTGATCTAGTACAAATTCCTTCTCCTTCTCCTTCTGATGAATCTATTCAACAATCACCCTCCTCAGATAATTAAGAACCTGAACAGGAACCTAAGCCTACTTTTGATAGGTTTAGACCAGTTGCTCCTTTTTCAGATAGACTCAGGCTTAGGAAACACTCCCCTCAAGAGGAGAAGTTCCCAGAAACATTCAAGCAGGTTAAGGTCAATATTCCTCTCTTAGATGTAATTGAACAAATTCCATCTTATGCTAAATTTTTAAAAGAATTATGCACTAAGAAGAGGAGAAAAAATGTTCCAAAGAAAGTTTTTTTAGCCGCCAATATCAGTGAAATGCTATCAAATCCCATACCTTTGAAACGTAAAGATCCAGGTTCGCCCATCATTTCATGTATCATTAGTAATACTCACATTGATAAGACGCTTTTAGGCTTAGGGGCCAGTGTTAATTTTCTTCCATATTCAGTCTACCAGCAATTGGGTCTAGGTATACTGAACCCAACCAAATGTACCTTACAGTTGGCTGATAGATCTGTTAAGGTCCCTATGGGTGAGTTAGAGGATGTTCTGATTAAGGTTAGAGATTTTATTTTTCTAGTTGATTTTGTAGTCTTGGAAACACAGCCTGTTTCCAATCCCAAAAGACAGACACATGTCATCTTAGGACGACCTTTCTTAGCCACTTCTAATACTCTCATCAACTGTAGAACTGGTCAAATAAAGCTGTCCTTTGGGAATTTGACTGCTGATCTCAACATTTTTAATCCAGGGGACCAACCAAATAATCAGTCTCTAGAAATAAATTACATTCAGGAAAGATCAGAAGAAGAAGAAGAAGAAGAAGAAGAGTCTGATTTGAGTTTTGAGAAAATTTTTGATGAAGAGTTAGAGTTTTTAGAAGAAGCAGATCAGGTCCTTGAGAATAATGAAATTGTGTTAAACATTTGCTGCTTTGAATTAAATTTTGAAGAACTCTTTCTTGATGAACTTAGATTCTTGGAGAAAAATCAACAACCAAATTTTCAGAATTCTACAAAAGAATTGGTTGTTAGAAAACAAAACTTCACAGTACAAGAGTCTGAGTTCATTAAGAAATACAAAATGCATGACACCAATAATACCTACCTTACTTTGTTGTAAGAATTATTGAACACCCCGAAATGCTTGGAATTTCACATTATTGATTATATAATTCTAAATTTATTTAAAATCCGGGGAAGAATTTTCAACAATAAGGTAGGATTCAATATAGAATACGAGCTCTTCGTGTTGAACACTTCATTCTACATTATTTGTTTTGTTTATTTTAGAATAATAAAAAGAATTTATTCTTCTCTCATTCAAGAGTTTCTTATTCAGTTGAAAAAAAGTAAAAAAATAAAAAAAGAGAAAAAAAGAGAAAAAAAAAGAAAAGAAAAGAAAAAAGAGAGAAAGAAGAATAAATTTTTAATTCCATCCTCCTCAGACCAAAAGTAATTGCAGATTTTTATCAGCTGATCAAATATAAGTACTTCACTTCTTATCTGCTTTACTTTGTGCCTCATAGAGTTTGCATTGAGGACAATGCAAAATTTAGGTGTGGGGGTGGGAATTAGTTATTTTACATTTTTAGTTACATTTTTGTCATTTTTTCCCTTTTCCTTAAAAAAAATTATAAAAATATCGTCACTTGCCAAATTGATAGAGTTATGTAATAATTAATTTATTTGATAAATTTTAAATTTTCTAATCTCTAGTTTGTTATTTACTCAAGTTTACCTTTTATGATAACTCTAAATAAATTTCTTAAGAAATGATTTTCAAAGTAGTATACTTTATTTAAGCCTTAACTTAGATTTTTATTTAAAATAATGGAATGCATGCTTAGCTTAGAGTTAAAAATAATTTTTCAAAGTGTCTTGACTTACATATTTTTTAGAATATATACACATATACATATAAAAAAATTTACAAAAGAAGAGTGGGAAAAATAGGCACCAAAAAAAAAAAGAAATAAAGAAAAAAACTCTTAAATTCAAGGTGATTCTATCTTATAAAGCCTAAGCTGATCGAGTAATTAAGCCCTATCTTATAAAGCCTAAGCTGATCGAGTAATTAAGCCCAAGGAGTATTTCCATACTTAATGACCTAAGCTCAATTGGGTTGGCCTAAGCTGATCGAGTAATTAAGCCCAAGGAGTATTTCCATACTTAATGACCTAAGCTCAATTGGGTTAGGGTCTATTGGCTCAAAACTCGTTAAATGGTCGCTTAGAAAGCCCGTTAAAGTAGGAAAAAAAATCACCAAGGAAGAAAGAGTTAAAAATAATATAAAAATAAAAATAAAAATACTAATAAATGTTTTATATATGTATATATGGTCTTGAAAAATATTTTAGATCAAGCTACTTGAATATTATTTTAAACAAACAGTTAGCATGTTCTTTTCAAAACTTTTAAATTAAATTTCTAAGTTTGTCTTGGTTTTGTATTGCTATAATAAGAAGATTTTCTAGGAAATATACCTTAGAGTTATATATAAAAATATTTTCTTGAGTAATAACTAGCTTTATTTATCAAGTAAATTTAGTTATTTACTAACTTCTTTAATTTGGCAAGATGACCGAATTTTGTAGGTATATTCACTGCAAACCCTCACGAGACTACAACTCGTCCACTAGGGTAACTTAGGGGTTTAAAGGCTTGTTGTATGCGCTAAATACAACCGCGATTCCTACGAAAGTGAGTTAGGTTTTCTTTCATTTTATTTTGTTTGCTAGAGGACTAGCAAAAGTTTAGGTGTGGGGGTATTTGATAATTATATTTTATTACAATTTTATACCCTCATTATCTATTTGATATGAATAAATATACCACTAATAATTGTTTTTATCTTTAATTATAGGTTAATGAAGAATAAATCTCAAACTCCAATCTCTCAACAAAAACCCCTTGATTTATTGAAGAAATGAAGCCCATGAAAGCAAACAATTTCTTTCAATATTCAATGAAGTGTTGAAGCCCAAATGAAGAAAAAAATGCCAAAGCCCAAAAGAAGAAAAAAATACCAAAAGCCCAAGCCCAAAAGCTAAAGAGAAGAGAAGTTGCGAGCTGAAATTGGAGAAAGGCTCACATCGATGCCAGCATCGATGGGGGCATCGATGCCAGCATCGATGCCCATATTGATGCCAGCATCGATACCCCAATCGATGCTGGCATCGATACGCTGGCAGTTAGTTATAAATTAGTCGCTGAAATTCAATTGTTTTGGATAAGATTTTGATCCAATGGCTTACATTCACTGATGTTTACTATAAATAGGGGTAGAGAGTGAGGGGTTAGCGGTGTGAAAATTTTTATAATTCCTTTTGGAGAGGAGGGCTATTCTTAATTGAGAATGCCTTCCAAATTTGTAACTATTTGTTATAATTAATAATAATAATTTTTTCACCACTTTAAATATTTCTTCTCTTTGTTGGATGATAAAGATGAAGATGAAGAATTATTTAGAGGTTTGCATTTCTTTTCTTTTTCTCTTTTATTTCTTTTTTATTGCTTATTAGTTTAGATTTATTTCTATGCTTATAGTTAGATTTTATTTTCTTGTTAAATAGCCAAGAGGCTAGAACCCTCTTGCCTTAGATTTATTTCATGCTTATAGAGTAGATTTATTTTCTTGCATTTAATTCTTACAACTTATTTTGTAGTTTAGATTTTGTAATTTATTTTGTAGTTAGATTTTAATTTCTTATACTATTCACCTTGAGGCTAGAACCCTCTTGGGTTTAGTTTTTTTTTTTTTTTTTGATTCGTCTTTAGGCTAGAACCCTCTAGGGAATCACCCTTTTCTAAGAAGTGGGTTTAATTTTAGATTACTCATATCTATAATTGAATCCACCATCTTTAATTTCTTACATTTTCTTTTATTCTTGAATTTTATTTTTCATTCTTGATTTTTATTTGTTTCTTGATTTTTCCTTCTTGCCTTATTGATCACATTCATTCTTTGTCACCTCCACTCTCACTTACATTTTACGCCTTTTTACACACCATTTTCACTCTCTCAATCTCTTCACAATCACATTCACTCATCACTCCTATTTGTCACGCACACAACATAAGAACCGATTTTATAGTTTCTCCTACAAAACACATTCCTCGTGGGATCGATATATTTATACTATAACTTGACACGGTTGTGCACTTGCAATATTTTTGATACATGTTTATACCGTATCAACAACCCTAAGGTTGGGTATCCAGGTCTTACGTAGATGCCTAGATCTTCATAATCCACGTATGGTCGAGTGGCGACTGTGGGAGTCGACCATAGGGTTGTGCCTTGGGATTATCCTAAAGAGGTACCAAGGGCTTGTTGACATGCCAACACTGAGGTTGGATCACCCAGGACCTATTTGGACGCCTGAGTTTTTGATTAACCATGATGGTCGACTAGCATTGGAGGATTCAACCATATGTTGTGCCTTGGGTTTACCCTGAAGAGGTACCAAGGGCTTGTAATTCGACTTAGGATTCGAATGTTTAGAACTCTTGAGAGTTGGCTAGGTCTTCGGTAGCCTTGAGGCTAAATGACAACCCTAAGGTTGGCTGCCTAGGTCTTATGTAGTGCCTAGGTCTTCAGCCCTAGTGAAGGCTTCATCCATACGATATAAGAGTTAATTAATATTTGATAAGATTTCATTAGTCCATAAATTTACATGATTATGGAAAGTATCCATTGGAGACATCCGATGCTCAAGAGGGTTGAATCACTTGTGATCTTGTTGTGTCTCTGTTTCAAAGGCAGATTTGTAGCGGATGAGGCCGCCAATATAGAACCATTTTAGTTGGATTTTTCCTTTACCGTAGCGGACGATTCGATGATAGATAAAGATGAGTCAAAACTCTATTTGCCATCTCATCAGCCAAGATTCCTTTTGAGTCTGAATATTCAGTAAGGCCTTAAAGGCGGATGGTTGGCATGTCGGCTTTTAGCAAAAGGAATTGCCTAGATGCCATGAATCATGTTGAATGGTGCTTTCCGGGTCGGGTTCATGAGGGTTGGGGGTACGACTAGAAGCTACATGGTACCTTTTGTGGTGAAAATTCTCTTGGAGAGAGAATCCATCAGCCGGTATTGTACTCCCTAGAAATAACAAACCGCAACGGTTTTCTTGAAGGAGCTTCAGGAGCACTAGGGGTTGGACCATGCTGTGAATGGAGAACTTTCCCTTACAGGGATCATGTGGGTTGCATGCTTCGACCACCAAAGGTTAGGCAACTTTAGTGGTGAAGGTGTCGGTTGAAGGGCCAAGATCATTCTTCTTATGAAAACAATTGGCTGACAGGTCCTAAGCTTTTCCCGCAATCTCATCCCTGATATACTAGGGGTTCTCCTCAAAAAGTCCATATGGTACAAGGCGCCTACCACATGCTTAATCACTTATCCTATACTCATATGAGCTATTGTCAGTGGGAGATTTAGTGATATTGGATCTACTCATAACCCTTAGAGGTGGTAGGGTTTCACTTTGTGATCTGACTCCAGGTTTCTTAACTATCCAAAAGGTGGGGTTCATTTGGAGTTTGTTTGTGGCGGTGATAAGAAGCCTGTCAAGGTCACTCTTCCTGAGAAGACAATCAGTTGATAGGCCCTAAACTTTTCCCGCAATCTTATCCGTGGTGTATGGGAGTTCCCTTCAAATAATCTTCATGGTCCAAGATGCCTATCACAGACTTAATTACTGCTCCTATGCTCGTATGAGCTATTCCCAGTTGGAGCTCAAGTGATATTTGGCTTGATCGGAACCTGTGTTCTGGCTAGAATTATTCTGTGATGGCGTAGAAGCCAGGGTTGCTTTTCAAGAAAGACAACCACCCTTATGGTGTGTCTTCTTCTGGAGGTTTTTATAGGAGGGTTTGTAGGTTGTCTAAAAATTACTACATATAGCATATTCTCATCAAGCATTGATAATGGAAGTTATAATTCAACGACTTCCAGAAGACTATAATTTGGAGACTTTCACGACAATCAACGAAGGTTACAATTCATAACATTCACAACAACCGATGAAAGTTCTAATTCAACGGCCTTCACAATCATCAACAGGAGTTACAACTGATGACTCTCACATTCTAAAGAGTCGAGATGAAGATCACAATCTTTGCAATGCTCTAACTAGAGAGACTACAAATCAATGGTCTTTTAAACCCAAAATGCAGAGCTCATCTCTGTGTTCCAGACTCAAAACACAGAGCTCATCTTTGCATTCCAGACTCAAAATGCATGGCTCACCACTGCATTTTTCAGCCTCAAGTGCAGAACCCAACTCTGCTCTCAGGTCCAGAATGCAGAGTTCATGCACAGAACGCAAGTTTTGCGTTTGACTTATTCAAACACTAGTTGAATGGTTCCAGAAACCATTTTCCACGATTTGAGGGGGATCACATCCAGCTTAGGAGTGATTTTAGGGGTTAGTTACACCCCTTAATCCCTTATAAATAGCTAAAATATTAGCTTAGATCGAGATCCTTTTTTGAATCTTCTAGCATCTGAGATCTTTGAGCAGATCACCTTTGGAAATCGGAAAAACCACCTAAGGAGATAAGCGATCTTTAGGAGCTGTTCTTGGAGCTTTTTCTTGGCTTGTGAACCAAATTTCTATTGAATTATATCAACCCTTATAAAGTTCTAAACTTGTTCCGAGTTCCTTAACTCGTTCAGAGTTCTAAACTCGTACCGAGTTCTCAAACTCAATCAGAGTTCTTAAACTCGTAAATGTTTTTAACTTGTATTGCAAGTTCTTCCCATCAAGAACAATCAACCAAGTTCTACGAGGCGAAGCGTTCGGATTGTCAACAGGATACAAGATTCAATCTCCCATCAACACCAAGAAGAACCTAGTTTTAAACAAAAGGAAGGATCACTGTTTATTCCTTCCTTCTTTTGTAAATCAGGATACCGATAGAGAAGAGTTGTAATTTCTTTTTCTAAATCAGATAGAGAGAGATTACAAAGAGAGAATTGTATTCATTCTTTTTCTAAGTCAGTTAGGGAGATAAATACAAATTTTATTCTCATTTTTTTTTAATTTTCCCGTAAACAAAAGATGGCAAC
Source organism: Asparagus officinalis (assembly GCF_001876935.1). Classification (NCBI taxonomy): domain Eukaryota; kingdom Viridiplantae; phylum Streptophyta; class Magnoliopsida; order Asparagales; family Asparagaceae; genus Asparagus; species Asparagus officinalis. The sequence continues at coordinate 58,133,777 of NC_033796.1, forward strand.
TCCGCTAGGGGACTAGCTTCACTGATGAAGAAGTGGTGGTGCAATCCAATGTTAACCTCCTAGAACTATGGTCAAAACTCTTGTTGTGAAGTTTGATCATTCCAAGTACGAGAAGGAACTCTCCTCCAGATCCTTTAGCCCCAAGTCTATGCGCAAGGTCCGTAAAGTATCTAAGGAGACTAAAGCTCCAATTGTAGTTGAATCACCAAAGGAAGGCCTTTCCTTTGGCATAGATTGCTCGGACAGCCTCTCCTTTACAAGAGTAGGCTCAGATTTAGCCAAACTTATCAATTGAGTTGAAGATTCTATGCCCATGCTTACACAATGAGCTCCATGAAAGCTAAGTTGAACGCAACCCTTAGTGGCACATTATTCAATCAAAATGCAGACCTCAGGAAAGCATTGATTCTCCAAAACGCGACTCTCAGGAGCACATTATTCAATTAAAACACAGCTCTCAGGAGTGCATTATTCTATTAGAATGCAGTCCTGAGGGACGCGTTACTCAATTAGAATGCAACCGCCAAGGGAGCATTCCACCAACAAAACACAGACCCCAGGCCTGCGTTGCTCAAACAAAACGCGACACTTGCGTTCTCATTCTCAAACGCATTTCTTGCGTTCCAAATGCTGAACGTGACTCTTGCGTCCCTTCTCTAAAACGTGATGTGGTACATCGCATACAAAAAGACCAACATCGGTTTAAGATTCATGTTCACCAATAACCAGTTCCGTCTACTGATGGACAGGGGTTCCAACTTTAACCTCACGTTCAATGAGAGATTTTGCCCAAGTCTCCCATTTGAGGGAGCTTTTATCGAGAGAAAGACGGGTGCAACAAGCCACTCACTCATGTCAATATAAGCGACTTATTTTTGCGGTCCTCTCGGAATGCTAATGTTGTGCTTCTATGCCTAGGCAGTCAGTGTTCAATCGATTAACGAATGTTGCTCGACCAAACAACCGACGACGTCATTACAAGAAGAAATCTTCAAAGGATGAGTATCCTGAAGTCATGATCAATGTGATCGGTAGAGGGAAGTCGTCAGTCCGTAATTTCGATGAATCAGAGGCTGATCATTCTCTAAGCTTTAGGAAAATCCGAGATGAGTTTGAAGGAATATACCGGCACACTTGAACTCAGACGAGAGCTATTCTTCCTGTCAATTATCGAAGATTGGTCAGAGGAGTGGATTCTAATGATGAACACTCAGCTATTGCAGAGTCTTAATCTTCAAGTCCTTTCATAGAACATGAGAGCTCTGTCCATATGGCAGGAAATCTTGAAGATCTCTCAAAGAGGCTTGATGAGCAGCAAGCTATGCTCCAAGCACAACATGAGACTATCGATGAACTTTGAGATCTAATGGCTCAGATCATTGCAGATAGGGTCAGTTTTTAGAAAGGTGAGTTATAACCTTGGTAGGAATCCTCCCGAGAAGGGGGATCGTCCACATCAAAGGGGAAACAAAAAGTGAATGAGACCTCTGATCAAGAAGCTCATCACATAACCTCTGATCAAAGGGGAAAATGAGCAGAATCCTCAATCAGCTAAAATAGAACAATTGGAAGCCCGCCTTAACGTCATCTCCAACAAGAGAGAGCTCTAAGAAGAAGGAGTTATGAGGCCTTATCCAGCTGAATGGGATACAACTCCCTTTCCACCAAGATTTAAGGCCCCGACTCTGTAAGATTTTGAGGGCAGAGGGTCACCGAACCAACATATTTACTACTTTAAGGTGCAGACTGGAGATGTAATATCAAACGATACCATATTGACTCGTCTATTCATTGATATCCTCAAGGGGGTTGCCTTTGAATGGTTTATGAAACTGCCAGCTGGATCTATTCAGAAATGGGTGAATCTAGAAAGGCTGTTCTTGGCCAGGTTCTTCGAAGACGGCACGGAAGTCTCTATCTCTACTCTTCTTACTACTATGAAAAGAAAAGGAGAATCTATCAAAGCCCTTGTCGAGAGATTCTGAAGCATGGATTTGCGATGTCCGTCGAGCATGACACATCTACTCTAGTGAAAACCTGTCAGCATAATTTACAAACCCATCTCTTAGCTCAAATGGGGGTCGCAGAATCTTGATCCTGGAAACAGCTAGTCTCCTAAGGAGAGCAGGCAAAAGAACTTGTTGCCCGGGTCAAAGAAGAAGAGACCAATAAACAGAAGCAACCAGTGCAACTCAATCAAGGCAATGTTCCCCAATCAAAAGGAAAGGATACGTTGACCACTGATACCAATACTCGACTGCCACCTGCCAAGCAAGGTAAGACATCGAGTCAACCAAGAGTACCCAAGCAATACTCTTTCAAAGAGGACCATGTGGACACTCTATTCTAGCTACTTCGGAAGAACAACAAGTTGAAGCTTTCGGAAATAAAGAGACCGGAAGAGGCAGGAAAAGTGGACGATCCCAACTACTGTCGCTATTATAGAATGCTGGGACATCCAACGAAGAAATGTTACATCTTTAAGGATATCCTGCAAACCTTGCTCGACACCGATATGCTCAAGTTGAAGCCCGAACAGAAGACTGTTTCTACCAATGTGATATCGGTCCAGTTCAAAGATTTTCCACTTGAAGCAGCTCCTAATGGCATCATTCCTATCCTAAGACGAGAGTTACACTTGAAGAATACTGATATTCATGTTCAAAAAGAGAAAGATTTGGTACCCCTTACTACTCCAAAAGGAGAGGTAATGTGGGTCCATCCGGACTTGCTTGAAGATCAACAGTGGATAAGCACATCAACAAAGGAAAAGAGAGCCAAGGCTAGATCATCCAACATGATTAGCCCCTCTCTGAATAAAGATGATACACATCTGGTCCCCCTCACTGACTCAGAAGAGGATAGGATCGTCCTCGCTTCCGACCAAGAAGCAAACCCTGGAATGGGCACCAGATCAGGGAAGACATACTTAAAAAAGTATGATCAAGTTGGTCAAAGAGCAGAAGAATAGGTTGAAGAGGCTGGGGGTTCTAATCCTAAGAAGCCTACAGACAAAGGGAAATAGAAGGAGCTCGGCTATAACAAAAATCTTCTTCAAGAAGCTGAAGAATCAAACACTCCCTTCCGGTATAATGTTCTAGCATAGTTAGCCAATATTCCGGCTAGGATCACCCTATACAAGCTCGTGAGGCTGTCGAAGACAACAAGGGAAGCTTTGATTGAAGCTTTAATAGATATAGAGAGCTTTATTACACAAGTTCTTGTAGTCCCAGAAGTTACTGAAGGGCCTTCCTGTGCATAATGCTTACAAGTTGTAAAAGATTTACCGTGCATATCATTCACACAAGAAGATACACAAATTAAGAACAAGCATGATCGGGCACTGTACTACACGAGGTATATTAGATCTTCTGAGATCAGCCCTGTCCAGGTTGATCCAGGCTCTACACTCAGCATTATGCCATATCAGGTCATGCAAGTCCTCGAGATTCCCCTACACCGACTGAACTCTACCCAGATAACTATCTTCGGCTTCAATGCTAACAACACCCGACCGTTGGGCAAGATCAAACTCAGGTGCCAAATCGGAGATCTCAAATTCGAAGTGACTTGTAAAATCATAGATGCAGACATGTCCTACAATCTATTGTTAGGATGACCCTACCTTCATGCGAATCGCATCGTCTCGTCTACCCTATATCAGGTAATGAAATATGCTAATGAAGAGGGAGAAGTCAAAACCCTGATCATAGAAAAGCAACCTTTCAGAGGTGTGGAGAATTTTCATATCGACCCAGTCTTCTATCTGGACTCCTAAGAGCTAGAGCAGCCGAAGGAAGCCGCCGACAGTGGCAACGAAGCGGACATCGAGCCCGAGCCCGAGGAAGAGTGTACGTGGAAATTAGATTTGAATGTAATGAGCCAGAATGAGCTCGATAACAATGATGTACCTAGTGAGGGCAAGTGGTACATTAATTAAGATTTCAATTTGGCTTACTTGTCTGATGTGTACTCTGAATGTGGGAAAGTAGAGATAGATACAGATGCAGGTATAGATCCATGGCACATATTGTATGCTGAGGCATCACTTGATTTGCCACTTAAATCATCCTTCGCTACATTCGAAGAGATGGAAGATGCTCATAAAGCCTTCTTCATGGTCCCGTCTAAAAAGAAAGGTCAAAAACCAATCTACTTCGGTAAAGCCAACTCTGAGTTACCCAAGCGAGAAAATTCAGATGAAGATCTTAGAATCCTACAATTTCATTATTATGAACCCAATTCTATCCATCTGATGAGAAGAATGGATTATGACTTCCATAAATAGGAAGGTTTAAAATTTGGGAAAGGAAGACGAGCACTAATTCGATCTTTCACTTTGGAAGGAAAGCCTCCTGATTATTATCATAGAACTGGAAGGGGTTAGGTTATTTTTCGACCTCTCCCCTTTTAAGAAATAAAGCTGATGATTGTCTATCAAAAGACCATTCATCTGGAACATCATCATGGGAATCCGATGTGAGCATCAGAACATTCTTTAAAAACATGTCTGCGAGAGCTTATCACCATCCGAGAAAGAGGACCTCATATCTCTCATCAGAGAATATATAGATGTCTTCACTTGGAATTATGAAGATATGCATGGTCTTGATCCTAAAGTAGCCATGAATCATCTTAACATCGATCCGGATGTGAAGCCCGTTAAGCAACAACAACGTCGGTTCCGTCCAGAGATCATGGAGGCCATTGAGTCAGAAGTTAAAAATCTTATCGACTTGGTCTTTATCAGGGAGGAACAACATCCTAACTGGGTGGCTAACATCGTTCCCCTACCCAAGAAAAATGGCAAGGTCTGAATTTGGATCGACTTTCGTGACCTAAATGTTGCATGTCCGAAGGACGAATTTTCACTCCTCATCATAGATGTCATGATCGACAAATACTTGTGGGTATGAGAGGATGTCTTTTATGGACGGATTTTTAGGATATAACCAAATTAAAATGTACCCTAAAGACGAAAAGCACACCATTTTCAGAACACCACTAGGGGTGTACTGTTATACAATAATGCTCTTCGAACTGAAGAACGCTGGTGCAACCTATTAGCATGCTATGAATACAATCTTTCACGAATATCTACACAAAAAGATAGAGTGTTACATGGATGATATTGCGGTGAAGAGCCAAAACAAAGGCGATCATCTTGCAGATTTGAAAATGATGTTTGACATCATGTGAGTGCATCAACTGAAGATGAATCCAACCAAATCGTTCCTAGGGGTGTCCAATGGTAAATTCCTAGGATTCATAGTCACATCTAAAGGAATTTCCCTCGACCCAGAAAAGGTTCGTGTCATCCAAGAGATGCCACCTCCGAGAAACATCAAAGAGCTCAGAGGCTTGCAAGGCCGATTGGCGTACATCCAGAGATTCATATCAAATCTCTCAGGATGCTGCTAGCCTTTCTCTAAATTAATGAAGAAATGAGTCTCATTCATTTGGGATGAAGAGTGACAAATGGCATTTAAGGAGATCAAGAGATACCTCACTCAATCACCCGTCCTTATGGCTCCGATATCAGGTAAACCATTCCTGTTACATGTGAGAGCCATGGATCATTCTCTTGGAGCTTTGTTAGCTCAAAACAATGACCAAGGACATGAGCAGACAATCTACTACCTCAGCAGAACCATGATTGGAGCCGAACATTAGTATAATCCGATAAAAAAAGTGTGCCTCGCCTTAGTGTTCATCGTCTAGAAGATGCGACACTACTTGTTCGAACAGTCAATTCATGTCATATCCAAGGTGAATCCTTTGAGGGTGCTTATGATGAAACCCTCTTCACTAAATTGCCATCTAGCAAAATGGGTGATAGTCCTATCGTAAAATTCCATGTAATTCATGCCTCAAAAGGCTGTTAAAGGCCAAGCTATAGCATATTTCCAGGCTGATCATCTAGTATCTGATTCATCCAAATTATATGAAGACTTACCAGATGAAGTTGCTGAAATTTGTGTAACCCAAGGGGCCATTCAAGTATAGAAGTTGTTCTTTGATGGTGCGTCTAGAGCAAACTCTAATGGAGGAATCACCGCTGGTGTGGGGATGGTACTTGTATCCCCAAGTGGTCATGTAATCCCAAGAGGATTCTCTCTAATCGAGCCATGCACCAACAATGCAGTGGAGTACAACACTTTGATATTAGGGATGCAGTTGGCCGAGGAACTCTATATTCGATACCTTGAGGCTTATGGTGGTTTTCAGCTCATCGTGAATCAAGTTTGAGGAGAATATAAAGTACATAATGAGGATTTAATCCCATACCACTTCGCCCTGCTAGAGCTAGCCCAGAAGTTTGAAGGCTTCTTTATTGGATACATCCTATGAGTCCAGAATGCATATGCGGATGCTTTAACCTCGCTGGCAACTTCATTGGTATTGCCGCCAAAGGCTGAAACAACAATATTCGTTATGGGTCTTGAATTGTATCACCCCAAGCTGCCTTTAGAAGATTGCTCAAACGAAACAACAATGGAGATTGCCTGTGCGACTTCAATTGACCTTGAACTAAGGGATTGGCGATTCCCATATATTGACTACGTCTTATACATGATACTGCCCAATGATTCTAAAGAAATAGCCGCCATAACATGAAAGGCTCTTCGATTCTATTATGATGCGGTTTCTCAAACCTTGTACCAAAAATCATATGATGGAGTCTTGCTTCGCTACCTTTTCATAAAAGAAGCACAAGAGGCTCTTAAAGAAGCTCATGATGGAATGTGCGGAGCTCACCAACCAAGAGCTAAATTAGGAGATCGTCTCTGAAGAATTAGTTAGTATTATCCTAAAATATTTGCGGACGGTGTTGATTATACTAAACGATACCATTCATGTCAAATTCATGGCGACTTCATTCATCAAGCACTAGGAAATCTACATCCAACAGCCTCATCTTGGCCATTCAAGATGTGGGAATGGACATCGTTGGACCTATCTCCCCACCGACCTCTAAAGGATATTGGTTCATATTGGCAGTAACCGATTACTTTTCCAAGTGAGTAGAAGTTATTCCTTTGAAGGAAGTCCAGACTTCAAACGTGATCAAGTTCATCAAGCATCACGTCATTTACAGCTTTGGCGTACCAAGACGAATAGTCCATGATAATGGAACACAGTTTGTCAGTCATAGTTTTTAGAGATTCTGCGATAAGTTTAGGATCCAAAGTGTCGCATCAGCAGCGTACTACCCGCCAGCCAATGGCGTCGTAGAAGCTTTTAACAAAACCATTATGAAACTTCTCAAGAAGTTTGTCTCCAAGAGTCAACATGACTGGGATAAAAAGCTGGGTGAATGTCTATGGGCTTACCGTACAACAGTGAGAACCCTAACACCCCCCCCCCCCCCCCTTTTCTTTGGTATATGGCTGTGAAGCCGTACTACCATTAGAAATTTAGATTCCATCCCTTAGGGTTGCCATTGTAACCAAGATGACGGATGAAGAGTAGCATCGACTACGCCTTCAAGAATTGGAAGCATTAGACGATAAGTGACTTCAAGCCCAGTAGCAGATCGAGTTGTATCAAGCTTGAATTTCTAAAACCTACAACAAGAAGGTTAAGGAAAGGATCTTCAAAAAAGGTGATTTGGTCTTAGCAGTCAGACGACCTATAGTGATGACGCACAAGACCAAAGGCAAATTCAATCCCAAGTGGGAAGGACCATTTGTAATAGAATCAGTCTATTCGAATGGGGCTTACCGTCTCATCAATCAGAAAGATGATAGGCTCATGAGGCCAATCAACGGGAAATTTTTTAAGAAATACTATCCGTAGATCATGAGACCCTTTTTTCTAATCCCCAGCCAAGTCTAAGAGGAGAAATCAAACTCACTTCGACTGGGGGTTGATTACTCAAAATTCATTGAGTTGAGAGTAACAAATCTTTCAAACCTTCCCCAGCTTGTATATTGGCAAGTTAATATTACACCTCTAACGATTAAAATTTTCTAGAATTATTTTGATAATAAAGAGAATTTTGAATTTATGCTAAGTTAACATTACACCTATGACATTCTCAATCTTTTCATTGTTCTATGTTAAATACAAAAAAAAGGAATAGTGAAAGGCAAAATGATATCATTTTCATTTGATATTGTTGGGGTTCTACAAAGTGACAATACTTGTCATGAAAATGATGCAAAAATTAGCACTAAAAAAAGAGGATAAATGAAGCTAAGTATCAGGGTCTGTCAGCTTAATGGATGCAAGTCTAGACTTAATGTCTGAGAGCTTCTTTTCGTGGGTCGTTCGGACCATTTCAGCAACCTCCCTCCTGAGCTCTGCTTCCATGGGTACAGTAATAGCGACTTCTTTCTGGATCTCCTTAAGAGCTTGCATCTCCTTGCCATAAGCATCATCGATCTCTATGCTCTTGAGGTGGAGCCTTGGCACGGTCGCTTTCTTCTCAGCAAGTTGAGCACTTAATTGAGCAATAGTAGTAGATAGGCGAATAGTTCAGCTCGTACTCGGTCATGCTGCTCCTGCAAGCTCACGATATGTGCCTCTTTATCGAATAAATTCCTGTGAAGAGCCTCCTATTGATGTATGTTTGCGATCCGAATGATGGCAAAAGCTTGCTCTGCTTCGGACTCCAAGTCAACACGCTTCAAGTCTTCTAGAGACTTTAACTCTGCCTCCAGGCGAGTGACGCGTTCTGTGCAGCGCTCGATCCATTGAGTTTCACCTGAACACTTGATGTTGTTCAAACAGCTTGTTAAAAAGGGTTTAAAATCTTCAAAAGTACCTCGCCAAATGCTAACGAGGTTAATTGTCTATTTTATCCCGCCCTCCAGCTGCTCGATAAGTCCTCTTAAAAACTCTGAACCCAGAAGAGCAGTTGAGGAAGGCACCAATGAGCCAGGAGCCACATGGCTTGGTTGAGTAGAGTCATGAGTAGCTGGTTCTTTAGAAACTAGGTCAGGCGATGGGAGCCCTTGTTGTGGAGAAGCTAATAGAGTGGATAATTGTTCCTCTTCATCATCTACAATCGCGAGCCCTCTTCTCATATTGGTCCGCTTCTTCAATAGTGAGGGATCGCTTCCTTGTTGCCCTTCCTTTGTGAGGATCAATTGAGTTTTCCTCTTACAGGGTCGAAAAATTGACATTGATTGATTCTTATTTAAAGAAATAGATTCGATCGCTTAGTACGAATCCCTTACAATCACTCAGACTCTCTCTCGATTACAAATGAAAAGAAGATTAATTTAGCTTCTCCTTGTTTAACATGGACTCTTGGTAGCAAAAGGTTGCTTCCCTTGATGCTTGAGTCAAGATTGCCTCCCGTTGATGATCATAACAAGATTGCTGAAGCTTCTGACATTCGTTAGACTGCTAGAATCGAGGTTTGAATTCTAGTACGCATGAGTATTAACCTCTCATGATTCTCGAAGTCTAAATTACCAAAAGTCCAAAGGTTCCCACCCTTTCCTCTGTAGCCATCTATAGCTATTTATAGGGTTTAAGCACGTAACGGACGTGCTAAGATCACGGGTAGAGGGGCATAACTACCTCCTCCAAATCAGCGCACGCTATAACATGCTCCCGAAGATTAGCCCACGTGGCTGACTAAGTCTTCAGAGCCGTTACAGCTAGATCTCATGTGGATGATGAGCCTCATATTTAATTGAAACATGGTTCGTCAAGTTGAACGAGCCCCAATACGTAGTGAGGTTCGTCTTACAAGGCAAACTTTGTAGTATAGCAAACTCTATCTTCATTGACGCCGTCTGACGAGCTTCGTATTCATTAACGAACTTCATCTTCGAAAGCTGAGTCCAGCTATGTAGCAAGTCTTGTGAATTTCCTTTTGACAAGCCTCATCTTCACTAATAAGCTTTACATCTGGTGGTGAGTTCCGAACCTCGTATCCAATGACGAGCTTCGAACCTTGTATCCAATACGAGTTTCGAACCTCGTTTTTAATGATGAGCTTCAAACCTTGTTTCTAATGATGAGCTTCGAACCTTATCTTCAATGATGAGCTTCATCTTCCAGAGTAGCTTTGTCCACAATGATGAACATTGATGTCGAGCTTCGCAATGCAGCGAACCTTGTCTTTTGATGTCGAGCTTCGCTGCATGGCGAACCTCGTCTTTTGATGTTGAGCCTTGCTGCATGGCGAACCTCATCTTCTGATGTCGAGCTTCGTTGCATGGTGAACCTCGTAGGCAAAGCTGTCATGCGAACTTCAATTAGTTTAGGTGAGCTAAGTTGTCAGGCAAACTTAGCATTGCAGGCGAACTTCAATGTTCAGGCAAAATCTAGTCTTGCAGGCGGACTTCAGAACATGCTGCGAAGAACAGGTCATAACTTTCAAACCGTAAGTCGGAATTGGACGAATTATATATAAAAATCGACTATCTCGACAAGATGGAGCCGACCAAACCGACCCTAAAGGGTTTGGTTTGCTCCTATCCGTTTCACCAAATTCCTTAAGGTTTGAGAGATATTAGTGTTTTTGTCAGTTTTGAGCTTTTTTGCTAGGAATTAAAGAAATTTTTATTGCCTACAAAACCCCCTCTAATGTTTTTAGATCCAAATTAGGTTGCATGGGGTTTGAAATACTTTGGATCTTAAGGCCTGCAAAATGAGCACTATTCAGATGAAATGAGGAGTCTTCCAGCGAACTTGTCCATTCTGGTAAAGTTGAACTACTCAGACGCAGCTAATATCGCCATCTAGGATTTTTAGCAAACCCTCAGCTATCAACGAACTTGACATGTCTTTACCAACTGCCGTTTGAGTTGGACTAGCCATGCTTTTGCCCTTAGCATGGTAAGTTGTTGAGAAGTTTCTCTTAGACTTAATGCTAAGATTTCTTCTCTATCCTTAGCCGTTCAAGGCGTTGGATTAAGTGTTAGAGTTTGGTTGTGTTGCTCAGTATAACAACTCAACCTGTTATTTTGAAAGTAAGGCTCATTGCATGGTAGGCCCGCTTGGATAATGTGGTATCATTGATGAATAGCAACTCATCTCATTGTAAGTCGCTATTTGGAAACAAGGAGGAAGATAGGGGCTCATGCTTGGTAGGCCGCTATCAACGAAGAACGTTATTTGCAATAATGATGGTGCGGAGGTAATCAAGTCGTACAGTGATGTGAACGTATAACGACTGTGATTAGAATTGCGGCACATCATATGGTAGGCAACTATTTTTGATCGTTCTAAGGAGATAGAATGTTCAACAAAGATTAGATAGCAAATCATCGCATGATAGGTCACTATCCTGATCGAATGACAAGTAGGTGCTCATCGCATGGTAGAACACTACTTGGCAAGTGAAATCAAGTCGTTCAATGACATGAGAGTATAACGACTGTGATTGAAATAGAGGTACATAGCATTGTAGGCCACTATTTGAAAATAACGCCATCGGTAGAAATGACGATATTAAGATAATCAAGTCGTTTAGTGACATAGGAGTATAACGACTATGATTGGAATAATGACACATCGCGTGGTAGGTCACTATCTTCGATCATTCTAAGGAAATAGAACGTTCGAAAAAGACTAGACAGTGAATCATCGTATGGTAGATTACTATCTTGATCGAGTGACAAGTAGGGGTCTTTCACTATATTCGGGTTCAGATCATCAGCACTGGTCTTCGGATCTGAAGGCACGTTCTTCACAGTAGTGGTTTTCCTACATTTGCAAGAAGAAGATCTAGAGGAGGAGGAGGAAATATATTCCTCGAATTTCTGCTGGTCGAATTCATATTCGACCTCTTCGAACACCGGGATCTTGATCGTCAGTTGCGTCACGACAGCCTCGGCAGCGAGGCTGTTGGCTCCCACTATGGTCACCAGCTTGTTTGGGTGAAAAATTATATTCTTCATTGTGTAACTCATTACAACTTCGATTGTTACAACAAGTTTAAAAAGATCGGTCTTTTTATAAGACCTTTACACAATGAAAAAAAAATTATAACTCTCGTCAAACAGCGCAACGGGTGTTTATCACCCGCTGCTTGCGTGGGATCTTGGCCTGTGATGGGGACATTGATATCCGTAGACCACCAAACGATCAAATCAGATCCGGAGCTTCGTTAATTTGCGAAGGAATCAAGAAACCGAAGCAGTTATCTCGGCAACGGCGAGATAACCACTCTTCTCGAGATCACCGCAACGGGGCGATCTCAAGGAAGGAACCGGGCTGCAGATCTAAAGAGCTCCTCTTCTTTATGCTGCCAAATTTGATCCGATCTCTCCTCCTCCTCTCTGAAATTCATTGCTCTTCAGTTCTCAATTCGACAGGGCTTCGTCGACGCTCGAGAATTCCAGGTATGAAAAAACAAAGGCCATGGGGCTGTATTTATAGGCTTCAAGAGCCATGTGTTCGAATAAAAATGGCCGATTCCCTCTTATATTTGGTTAAAACCACTTAACCATATTATCAGATCAGTTGGAGCAAATCCAGGCGATTAACGATCGAAAAACCGTTGAAAACAACTAAAATCAGCATTTTCGTGTTGCAGACACTTATGAGTGTCTCGGCGTGGCCGAGACACTGTTTGTGGAAAATTTGCAGTAAAAAGATAATAAAGGAAAATTTGATTTGTATTCCTTTAATCTCAGTTACAATTGGATTTCCTGATTACAAAAGAGAAGAGAATGAATTTGATCCTCTCCTTTGTTTAATTCTGGGTTCTTCACGGTAGCGATGAGATGCCTCCCTCGAATGCTCGCGTCGAGTTTGCTTCTCGTTGACGATCCGACGTCTTGTTTCACTGGAACGTGGTCTTCTCCTCACGATTTGAAGTTGTGGAGAACTCTGAACGAGTTTGAAACTCTATGAAAGAGTTGATTTAACCGAAAGTCGGTTATAAGCCAAGGATGAGGAAGATCTTGTTGCTGATCTCCAAAGCTCCAGAAATGCTCTAAGGATCCTGTTGACTAGCCAAGAAGTTCCAACAAACCGACCCTGAAAGATCCAGCCCTGATCTGATTATCAAAAATCCGATCCCTAACTCTGTTGAGTTTGTTGTTATTTATAAGGGATTAAGGGGTGTAACCACCTCCTTAATTCGCTCCTAAGTGGGGCTAATAGGATGTAACCGCCCCTTAAATCACTCCTGAGTGGAGTTGTGATCCCCTCAGATTGTGGGAAACGGTTTTGAAACCGTTCAACTCGTGTTTGAACGAGTCAAACGCAGATCCTGTATTCTGGCATGAATTCTGTGTCCAAACGCAGTGTCTGGAAGCTTGAACGCAGTGATTGGAAGCTGCGTTTGCAGCGAATGAAAGCTGCGTTTGGCAGCGGTATAGAGCTGCGTTGGGCAGCGCTTGGAGCTGCGTTGGGCAGCGATATTGAGCTGTGTTGTGCAGCGATGTTGAGCTGCGTCGGGCAGCGATGTTGAGCTACGTCGGGCAGCGATGTTGAGCTGCGTCGGGCAGCGAATAGAGCTGCGTCCAGTGGTGATTTAAGCTGCGTTTGTAACTTTTGGAGTTGCATTTGAGCTGCGTTCGTGGCTATGAACACGGCGCATCTTGATGCTGGTACGCGGGGAGGACTTCCACGTCTTGATTTGAAGAGACCATCGATTTGTAGTCTCTTTCTGTCGAAGCGTTGCAAAGATTGTTATTTTGTAATCTTTACTTTAGCTCTTTGATATGCAAGAGTCGTCAGATTGTAACTCTCGATGTTGATGGTGAAGGCTGTTAAACTAGAGCTCTCATCGGTTGTCATGAAGATCGTCAGATTGTAACCTTCAGCGATCTACGTGAAAGTCTTCAAATTGTAGCCTTCTGGAAGTCGTCAGATTGTAACTTCCATCATCGGTGTTTGATGGGGATCAGCTATCTATTGTGATTTTTAGACAGCCTACAGACACTTACAAGTGTCTCGGCCAAGTTGAGACACTTGGGAGTGTCTTGGCTTGGTCGAGACACTTGTAAGTGTTTTGGCCAAGCCAAGACACCCCGGGGTGTCTCGGTTTGGTTTTTTTTTTTGGTACGTCGAGTTTGTTTCCACCGTATATTCGTCGTCCGGACTCAGAATTATGGGCTTCAAGATGGGTCAGAAAGCCGATGAGGAGATCTACGGGCTCCCATGATTAAATCATATGTGGAGTAAATGGGACACGAGGGGTGCTTCGCCTTTCGTAAACAACGCGAAGCTCCCGATCAGCTCTTGTTTCCGTTATTCCGAAGTTTCGTTGCTTCGTATGATCCGTCGACTCACTTCATGCGTTTGTCGTTGTCAAATAAGCTTCTATGACTCGAATAGCGACGTTCATCGTCTTCTCTCTGTCTCGAGCCGCGTACGGGGACATATATGTTAGACCCTATAGGGGGGTGATTAGGGTCTTATGCTAATCTAATCAGATTTTATGCCAATTAAAATTAATTAACAAATATATTCTTGCAAGATAGATATACAAAGAGTTATGTGCAAGAATATGCAATATACACAAGGTGATATATCCTAGCAAAGAGGTATACTATATGATATATGCAAGGATATGTAAACTAACACAAGATGATATATCCTATCAAAGAGATATACAATATGATATATGTATATGCAAGGATATAAAACTAACACAAGGGGTAAACTATATGAACTAGATAGTGGATCATATAAATAATGAGCTAATGACAATGGCGACAAGAAATATAAACACAAGTATAAATAAACGCCAAAGCACACTCAAACACAAGATATGATCACGGAGTTCGGACCTTCCGTCCTACGTCTCCGCTCCCCACTCCCGGGGAGAAATCCACTATCACAACCGGGTTTTCTACGTTCACCCGAATAACGTTTACACCTCACACTCGGTTTTCTAGCTAACCGAAAACTTTACAATCGACACTCTTGCAATCACACTCTACACCCTCACAAGAGTTGGACCTAGCCGTGTCTCCCTCAAGTGCTCGGTTACAACCTCTCCCTAGGCTCGTCAACCGACGCCACTCCTCTTGGAACGATCCCCGACTCTCACCACACACTCCTCACTCGGTGTACACGTGTATTACAAAGTGAATCTCACAATAAGGCTCAATACAATAATTGATTGTTCTCAACTATGGATGAGAACACAATGAAAGCACAACTCAATATTACAATCTCTCACAACCCTAATATACTATGTATGTAAATACAATAAGCTCATGTGGGTGTGTGTAACAATGAGATTCAATAAAAAAAACTTAACTCAATAAGAACTAGCAATAAGATTGATATGAAATACAATAGTAGAAATGCTAGGAAATAGAGTTAAGGAAACTTCTCTAAAAACACAAAGAGAGGATGATGAAATGTTGAAGATGAACTCTTCAATAGTTGATGTAAACTCCTCTTTGTAACAGCAAACCCAAAACAAACTTAAACCAAAACTAAACAAGCTTAAACCCTTGTTTAAAACCTTGTTTAAAAACTTCTTGGATTTTTTGAAAGAGAACAGCAATGGGGTATTTATACCCACTCAAAATCTCAGCCAAAAACCCCAAACCAAATGACAAAAACAGCCCCAGCAACGGTCGACCACGATCCAGATCTGAAACTGAGAATACAAGCAGAACTTCGTCGGTCGACCGGTGCGGTCGACCGATGGAAATTTCGAGCTCTCGGTGACCTCTTCCTCCACAAAGACGCTTTTGACAAAGACACGTAGAGAGGCAAGCTAGCTCCAAACTAGGAAGGCTTGTACATAGTCGTCGAGGAGTTGCGAGCAGGCACTATCGACTAAGGTCCCTAGATGGAAGAATCTTGCAACACCCCTGGAATATTAGGCACCTTAAGAAATATTTTCCCTAAATTTGTACAAAGTTTCATTCATTATAAATGAAGTCTTTTTGAAATTGACTTGAGTCGCACTCTCGGGTGGCTAAATCTATGCAGAAACTCTAAGCCTTTGGTGCCTTCTCAGGGTAAACCCAAGGCACACTTGCTGTGACACCCCCAATTTAGTCCCATATGGACTATTGTGAAGAAATGTTAGTGGTTTAAATAGAGAAAAACCCAATGTCCAAGAACAACTATTGCTAGCATTTTGGCAGTAGACATTTACTCTTGGTAGGTCCCATGGCTTGCACGCGCCAACGGGCCCGTGGGCCCGGGACGTGACAAATGGTATCAGAGCCATTTCTAGCTGAAAGTGTGAAGCTAAGTACTATACGGGGCTAAGTGCTATACTGCATGGATATGATGGGAGCCACCTCTAGAGTCCACATCGTCTGGCAGTGACACTGGGATGTGCCAATTGTCATGTTGTGACAACGAGGACGTCGTCTTTGTAAGGTGGGGTGAGTGTGACACCCACACTTTAGTCTCACATGAACTAGTATGAAGAAATGTTAATGGTTTAAATAGACAAAAGCCCAAGGTCTAAGAACAACTAGTGCTAACATTTTGGCAGTGGACTTTAGCCAACATCAAGTTGCTCTCGATGGATCCCACGGCTTGCATGCGCCAACGGGCCCGTAGACTCGGGGCGTGATACTTTCCATTCGGTCAGCTCCTGCATTTACAGCTCAATGAGCATAGCGGGTCGAAAAGACCTAGGCATCCTCATTAAGACCTAGGCACCCAACCTCTGGGCTGTCATTTACCGAAAAGACCTAGGCGTCCTCATTAAGACCTGGGCATCTAACCTCCTGATCATCATTTGCTAAAAAGACCTAAGCATCCTTATTAAGACCTAGGCACCTAACCTCCGAGTTATCATTTTCCGAAAAGATCTACGCATCCTCATTAAAACCTAGGCACCCAACCTTTGGGTTGTCATTTGCCGAAAAGATCTAAGCGTCCTCACTAAGACCTTGGCACCTAAGACCTAGGCACCCAACCTTCAGGTTGTCATTTGCCAAAAAGACCTAGGTGTCCTCATTAAAACCTAGGAACCTAACCTTTGGGTTGTCATTTGTCGAAAAGACCTAGGCATCCTCATTAAGACCTAGGCACCCAACCTCCAAGTTGTCATTTACCGAAAATACCTAGGCGTCCTCATTAAGTCCTAAGCACCCAACCTCTGAGTTATTATTTTGCCAAAAGACCTAGGCGTCCTGGGCATTTCAATTTATCGGTCTTCTTTGACAAAAAGACTAGGACATCTAGCCAACAAATGGTGTAAAACGAGCCAATTGTCCTAACCCCTCAACACTTGGGTCATCATAACACGACCGACTCACAACAGTCGACACTTGTTCTCCCAATCTGAATAGACCTACAAGCAAACAGAGCAAAAATAAGGAATAAGTGAAGGCAAATTCCAGAATAACAACAAAGTCCAAATCTTCATTCCAACTTAAGATTTTATTACAAACTTTATTATATTATCCATGTCGATATTTACAAAAATCCATGTCGATATTCATAAAAAGTAAAGAAAAAGATACAAGCCCTCAGGCCTCTCGACCAGATCTGGGAGTAGGACTTGGGAGGTCCACTGCGGAGGCTGCAAGGTTGGGAGCAGTAGAAGAGGAAGCGGGAGGGACTTCTCTGGGGTCATCCCCCGATTCATCGTTGTCGTCGTCCAACGCCAGCTCCAGCCCCCTCTCCTTGCCTCGATCTCCTTTAGGAGATCGAGACAACAAGAGACTTAGGGAGGATAAAAGCAGTCAGGCGTGGGGCGAGAGGCAGACCATGGGGCCCGAACCCACGACCACAAGGTACTCAAGTCAGCAATCAAGTTCACAAGTCTATGATGAAGCTAGTTCATCCAAAAGACCCAAAATAAGACTACGGCACTAGAAAAGCAATTCAGGCTTATATCTTTTTATTCATGTATAAGGAATATCTACAAAGTACATATACACGTATACAACACAAACGCGAAAGACAGAAAAATCCTAGAAGACTAAGAGAGGTATGTTCCTGCTCCTGGGGTCAAAGGTAAGGAGCCACTAGTAGAAGCTGGTGGAGGAGTCGATCAGTAACCTCATTCGTCGGTCCTCCCACTTAGAGCCCTAGGAACTTCGTCATCTGACTCCACCTCTTCCTCACCAAGATCGAGTCCCCTTCCAAGTGCTTCCACCTCCTCCAACTCATGCAAACACTTGCCCATAATGGGAGGATAGTGAAAATGATCAGGTGGGTTCCTCATCTCAACTAGAAGTTGTGCCAAGGGTAGTCGTAACTGGCCTTGTAGGCTATAGCCACTTTTACTTTTCTAGTAAGGCCCTGGTGATACCCCTCTATAATCTCCTGGCGATAGGATTCAAACTCGAGGTACGTGTTGCGGCTTTGGGCCACTGCCAAGGACTCTTGTAGGTGGGTGATCTCCCCCTGAAGTTTGATGAGTGTTACGTGCTCCTCATCCAGCCGACGCCTCACATGCACCGCCGCCTACTTCTCAGCCTCGACTTGCACCTTAGCATAGTCCCTCTCCTGGAGTTCCTCATCTAGTCTCCTGGCCTTCCTGTTACTTTCGTCCATCTCTCGCCTGAGCCTGTCGACCTCGAAAGCACTTGGAGGGTTAGCGTCTCCACAACCATTCCAAGTCGACACATCTGCCAGCCCTCAGGGAAGCTACCTCCCCTAAAAGCTTAGGATATGAAGTCCAGGTCTGCTTTATTCAGTCGAATATCTCTTGCTCCACCAACGCCCCTCGAACTAAGTACCTCCGAAGGCTTTGATAGAGGCCGGCATTAGGAACCCCCTTCAAGAACACCTCGTCCCGAGGAAGCCAAAACTGTTCGACCACCCTCGACAGAGTCAATCGAGAACTAATAAATGACCCCCTAACATCGAGATGGTGAGTAGGCTGGTAACGATGCTCTGGGTAGGGCTCTTGTACATATCAAGGGCCGACCCCCAAAGACCCAATGAGGTACTACTTCATTCCCTCCTATTCTTCCTCCCCGATATCAGCCACGCGGTGAGGATAGGGACACTCCAACCCTGTGGGAGGTGTCGTCTCCTTTACAACCGGTTATTTCCCCCAGCGGGATGACCTGCTATGATGGACGGATGACCCGCCCTCATTAGTAGAAGCTCTAGCGTCGACTCCAACCTCATCCACATGGATGACGTCGGTCTGGACCACCTTGGTCGCCACCCGAGGTTCTTGTTCTTCATCCTTCTAGGTCCTCCTCCTTCATTTATAGACGAGGGTGGTAGAAGGCTCTACCTTGGTTGTCTCGGCCTCCACCAGGGGTAAGTCATGGCGAAGATTTTTTTGGCCCTTGCTGATGACCCTTCCTAGGGTTTGACTAGAGGAGCGGACGGCGTCATCGCTACTTCTATCATTCCTAAAATCAAGGTTGAAGCCCTCTCCTGGTCCTTAGTAGAGGGAGGCATGACAGATACGTTAGCAACCCGCAAGACCGAGTTTTCAAGCAGATTCTTGACTCGGCGAGAGCCAGCATATGCCTTGATTTGAACCAGTACATCCTTTTCGACGTTGAGAAGGTCACCCTCCATGAGCGCTCCCCTCCTTATCTCGGGCCAGTTCAAGCAGCCTAGCTCCAAGTCATTCCGTATGACCCAAACAAACTTCTCCTTCCAATCCTTGTTAGAGTCAGGAAGGCTGGTGATGAGCTTGTACTTTCTCACCATCTGAAAATGGAAATGAGGCTTAGTCTGGTTCGCTTTCACACTCACCAGATGGCCCAAGACTTGCAAAGATGGATTTATTACCAACTAATGTCAAATCACCATGAACCCTACCAAGGCTGCGATGGCCTTCGGCTTCATCTGGGCCGGTGATACCCCTAGAGCAGTGAAATCATATTGAAGAAAGGGGTGTGAGGGCAGCCGCGTGCCAAACTCCAAATGCTTCAAGTATAGTGGACCCCGATCCGACCTATGATCATGGACTGCCTCTAATCTCGTCAGGGCCATTAGCTCATACTCTCGGGGGATATCAAACCTCACATGGGGCGTCCTCTTCTATGTCTGGGTCACCTTGGAGTGGAACTCCGCCAGAAGAGCTCATCGGTCAACGAGATCTGATGTCATCCTATAAATGAGAAATGATCATCGGAAAAAGATGGGCACGAAAGATGTTTTCTCAGAAGGGAATTTCAAAAGACAATAATTGCTATCTCCATATCCCTGGCTCTATATATAGGTAGTTGGTTCCGCAACTACCGGAATCTGAACGGCCGAATCAAGATTTGGTCAATGGCCAAGATTAATTCTCAGAATCTGGAGAGGCACCTCAAGGATTGAGGTGCAGCCCACTTACCTTGAATAGCCCGCAAGCCGGTACGAAAAGCAGAGCTGTGGTAGTCAAAAAGAATATGTGGTGACATTAGCCACGTAAAATCTAAAAAGACTTTCCAGTTCCCTCATTTAATGCACACCCACGTCCGTCCAAGAGCTACTCTCATTTCACTCGGACCCAACCCAAGCCAACTCCAAGCAAAAGGGGCTAACTTTTATGGTGTTCTCAGTCGTCAAAGTACGGCCCTTTGCTAGCAACGAACAAGTGTCCTCTACATGCACCACCCAAATCAAATTGATGGTCAGGACCGCCAATATTCCTGACTTAGCTGACTCGCCGAGTTAGTATCGCCTTAGGTCAACTCAAAGGGTAGTACTTACCGGTTCTCTTGTCGAAGACGACTCACCAAAAGCCAACTCGACCAAGTTATTTGACACCCTCTGGGATCGATTCAAAAGGCATTACTTCTCAACCAAGCTAAAGGACGACTTTAACCTCGAACCTCTCCTGCTAACAGTATGTTGGCGTCACATTAAATACTTGGTAGGAACCATCATTCATCTACCCCCGATAGTCTTCATGATACATCGGA
This sequence comes from Asparagus officinalis, assembly GCF_001876935.1. Classification (NCBI taxonomy): domain Eukaryota; kingdom Viridiplantae; phylum Streptophyta; class Magnoliopsida; order Asparagales; family Asparagaceae; genus Asparagus; species Asparagus officinalis. Next base: position 58,154,506 of record NC_033796.1, read on the forward strand.
CCACGTCGGCACCGTCATGCCCTCAATCACTTCGTATTAAATACCAAGGTGACCTCTCCTGCACTCGTTGGCCGACACCTGTAATGTAGGTGTTGACGTAGTCGCCATACCATACTCGTTTGCTACCATCCTGTGCTCGGCCGAGATTACCATTCTACCCTTTTTCCACTACTATAGATAGAGGTACTATTCTAAATATCATAAAAGACAATTTTCAAAGTAATCAATCTACAAGAATTCCTCTACACTACACTTTAGAACTCACACAATTCTTCATTTTCCAACTCAAGTCCATCAACTGACATGATCGTCTGAGGAACAACGGGGAACTAGTCCCCGTCCTCTCACGAATTGCTATTTGTGTAGGCTGAAGCTACTTAACTCAAAATCAGATATTCGGAGAAGTTAGCGGCCCCTAATCAACCTCACCCCCATTATATTATCTGTTTGATTATTAACATCAACAAGTTTCATGGTGACAACAAAAAAATCATTTATAGGATAGATTTCTATAAATGTGCTCCTACCAATTTCGTACAATCAAATAGCCCGAAGGGATTGTTTGGTTGCAATATTTTTTTATGGGCTGTTTGTTTGCCTAAAAAATGGGAAATCAAAGAATAGGAAATCAAAGAATAGAAAATTTTGTATTATGGTTGTTTGGTTGGCTAAAAAAAAGAAGGAAATCAAAGAATAGGAGATGAGATGAGATGAGATGAGTTGTCACCATATTATTGGATGATGTAAGTGATTTTTTAAGAAAACTTATTTTGAGGTTGTTTGGTTGGTTAAAAAAATAAGTAAATGTATTATAAGAAACTTATTTCCTATAATAGGTCATTTTCTTGTGTTTGGTTCATTCTTAAAAATAAGAAAATAGATGAGATGAGATGAGATGAGTTGTCATTATATTATTGGATGATGTGACCTATACTTAAGGAAATCAATTTCCTTGTTTTTTTTTTTAGGAAATGGGTGGAAATGAAATGTTAATGAGATGAGATAAGTTGTCACTATATTATTGGATGATGTTTGTGATTTTTAAAGATAAGATAAAATGAGTTGGATGATGCGACCCATTTCTTGTGTTTGGTTTATTTTTAAAAGTAACAAAGGAGATGAGATGTGATGAGTTGGTGGATAAAAATAATATTTTATTGATAAAAGTGTATAGATTTCCTTTTATTGGGGTGAGTTTTAGGGATAAAAATGAATAAAAATAATATTTTAATAAAAAGGTACAAAGATTTCATTTTCTTGGTTTTTAGGAAACCAACCAACAGCCCCTTAGAGGAAAACAAGGTAAAACAATATTTGGCGGGTCCACAATCTACTTTTCATACTCTATGTTGTTTAGTTGACAAAAAGAGATTCTGATATGCCACCCATTTTGTTGATGTGGCACTTCAAAACTAGTTCCTTCTAAATTAGAAGGAATTTGATGGAAGTTACTATGATGAGATGAATGTAACCTTTTCATAATTTGTTATAAATACACATTTTAAAAAAATCCAATTAGTCCTTTAAAGAGGAAAATCTCAAAAATTTTAGGTTTTCCAAAAATTACCTGCTAACTTTTAAAACGATAGTTCCACTCATTCATTTTAATTAGTTATGAATTTTGTTTGGATGTAACAATATTATAATAGAATTGTATATAAAAATCATACGATTATTACATTGAAATTAAAAAATTATATTAAAAGATCTATATATATATTTCATGATGAGAGCATATAAAATGTAAACCTTTTAAAACTTACAAAAATTAATGTCATTCTTATAAATCGATTAAAATCTACAACAAGAGACGTAGTACGTCTAGCGAAATAATCCAAACAAAAAAACCCTCATGTATATACCATATGTCTCAAATTATAGATAATTAAATATTAATCCCAATCTATGTATGAAAAAATACAATTGACCGACATCTCACAAGAATCCATAATCACCTTAAGTAACAAGGTCATGTAACTAGACATTCTATAACAGGTCACTGGTCCACATCTCACACAGAGTCAACGCTCATATTATTGGATAACTGACTGTTCACAAATCCGTACGTGCATCCAATACCACTACACAAACACGGTTAGAGGACTACACACAATCCGTTTTTAGCCTAGTCCTCACTCAAGCTAAACTCGGGTGAATATCAAACTCACGGACCAAAGTAGCGACACCGATCCACTTTGACCCAACAAACCAACCCTAGTTGCGACACTGATCCACTGGTGCGAGCCTAGAAGACATATCAATAGCCTTATCCGATTACATGAACAAAGACTTCCCCATCGTAACTATTCTCGTTTTTCTAAGTCAACGATCATAATCCCTATTAAAACTCTGGTTCACCATCTAAACTCAGTCAACACACTCACACATGTCACTAAGTTTGTTCATGATGCACAAGGCCACTAAGTCATGAACTACTAAGGTTCTCAATCATAACAATGAGATAATAATAACACTAATTTCATACAACCAAATCATGCCATGTCGAATATATTAAAATAAGGATCGTAAAACATGAATAATAAATACGAACAAATATAGAATGCATGAACTGTGTCTACAACAGCATAAATACACACATAAACAGATCTCATCAATATCTTACTACTGGGGTGTCCAAACTTCTCATGCAAGTTATCCGTAATTAAGTAATCTCTAACATAATAATGCGGTAAAAGGAAACTGGAAACCGATGTCGTTTTGCACATGAAATGTCGCGATCTACGACTATCAGTTATACTATCATAATTAATTCAAAAATAAATATTCCTTTTTTTCAAATAATTTCTTTAAAAATTATTTCTCATCATAACCATTTTAAAATAATCTTTTAAAATATATATATAGTACATATATTTTTTGTTAATTCTTTTCTGCTTGAACAGTAATATTTATATATTTATAAATTACATTTATTTTTTGAAATATCTCAAAATTTTAATTATAACACGTAACCCATCATTTCATATTTGTGCATCCTTAGATATAATTACAGCAAAAATATCTCATTATTAAAATACTACCTAATACTAATCATCAACAATATATGCCAAATAATCACAATATACATATTATCAACATTACCATATTTAACTAATCATTTAATTGATAATAAATATAAAAAACAACGAAATGAGAGACGGTATCTTTTCTTGGGTATGTCGAATGATTTGACGTCGATGGCGCGGATCTAATCTGGGTACGGTGGTGCGTGGCGGTGTTGTGGGGGCAACGAGGGAGAGAGGGATTAGGGGCGATGTCAGGGTGTCAACGGCGCGAGATCTTAGCAGGGTTCGGTGGTGAAGATGGTGGCTGTTGGGTGGCGAAGAGGAGACTGGCGTCGTTCTGGTTCGGGCGTCGACGGGGAGCTAGCGGGAATCTGGCGGTAGCTCTGTGGTGATGATGAGGGCGTGGTGGCTTCATTATAGGGGAAGGGCAAGTGAATCTTGGGGTGTTCGGAGGCCGGGCTTTCCTTGTGAAGGGTGGACGATGAGGTTTCAGAGGGGCGAGGATCGGTCGGCCGCGCTGGCTGAGTTGAGCAGTGACGAAGTGGGCGGCGTGGTGTGGTTCGGCCGATGAGGCCGAGCAGTGTGAAGGCTTGTTGCGTCTCGGATAATGATGAGGAGGTGAATGGAGTGAGAAGGAGCACGTCGACGGTGGGAATATGGTTAGTCGCGTGGCTGACAGCGATCGGCTGGCTGAGGAAGCTCAGGGGCGGTATCTGGTGGGTCGGCCGGCGACAGTGCCTGCTGAGGTGCAGTAAGCGGCAGTCGGGCTTGAGCGACGCTTTTGTGGTCTGCGGAGGTGCAGGTGGAAGAGGCGGAGGCGGCTGGGGATGTCGGAGGACGGTGTTGGGGCATCTTTGGTTGGAAAGTGCTCGCGGAGTTGGCTGGGGGAGCGCGGGTAGAGGAGAGAGGTGGAGCTCGGGTGGTGCGCGTGGTTGTGAAGAAGTGCAGAGAGAGAGAGATGAGGAAGAGAGAAGAAGGATGACGGAGAGAATAGTGATGGGGTGGAGGCGGCTTGAGGATACGTTTGACGTGAGAGAGAGGAGAGAGGGTGAGGTATATATATATATTAATATTAGGGTTAGGGTTAGGTATTTAAAACAAAAATTAATTAAAATAAATAATTACTGCTATTTAAAAATCAAAATAATTATGAAATAATTATCAACAAATAAAAACGTACCAGTTGTGCTAATACAATAGTTGATACGAAATAGTCGAAATATACACATATTGTATAATTAAATAAGAATAATTAATAATAAAATTATATTTACGTACATTTAAAATCAAATAATTATGGGATAATTATATACACAATCAAACGTACGAGTTGCACTATTACAACCGATAATATACAACAGCAAAAATAATACAACAAATTATACAAATAATACGTAATAATAATACAACGTATTATACGAAATAATACGTAATAGTAAAAATAATACAACGTATTATTTAAAATGATATGTAATAGTATCAATAACACAACAGATTAGTTTTAGAAATTTTTACTGTACTAAGTTAATTTTTTAAAATCAAAATCATTTAAATAAATATAAAATTAGACTTCTAAATCGTAGAAAATTCTAGAAAATCAAAAAAATACAGATACTCTTTTAAAAATAATAATTGAATATTTTAAAATACCAGAAAAATATTTTAACTAGTATCAAAAATTTTATACGGTCATTACATCCTACCCTCCTTCAAAAAAATTTCGTCCTCAGAATTAAACTCAAGGACAGAGATATGGAACGAGAGTGGGTACTCGCAAGTCGACGAGACAAAAAACAATGGGAAGTCCCAGAGTTAAAGAGTGATAAAGCAAGAATAGAAGAAACAATGACCTTGCCTATTACAGGAGGAGAAAAAATACACCTAACCTAGCACTCATAAACAAATCCTATCATAATATCATCAAGCAATACTAATAAGGAAAAAAAATCATATGCAAGTAAAACTGAGAATGAACAACTCTTACCGGTAATAACCTGGTTGTTCACATCAGCTTCCACGACCGTCATCATGAATGTCTAACGTGGTGGTTGCTGCCTTCGCGCTTCCTGATAAACCTGCTACAATGGAGGAAAAGGCCATGTTCGAGGATAGGGTCCGTGCTGAGCTGGTGCTGCTGGGGCAGGTCGAGGTGGAGCTGGAAGGGCTACCTGAACTGGAGGTGGGGGTAAGCGGGCTTGCTGTCGCTGCAAATAGTCTTGATTGACATGATCGGGGGATCCACAGGCGTAGCACAGACAAAGATGATTGCGGCACTCCAGCTGGGTATGCCCAGCGTGGCCACAATAGGAACACTTCACTAAAGACTGGTCACTGGTCTGCACTCCAGGGTGCTGATAGGGATGCACAGGAGAAAGTGGCTGGCGTTGAGAAAACTATTGTCGTTACGGAGCCTGCTGCTACCTCGGAGGAGAACGCTCGATATTCCGGGCTGGAGCTGTTGGTGTTCTACTCTAAATCACATGTGGGTCTTCAGGTTCCTTCTGAACACTCTCGATCTCTTATGCTACATCCAGTACGACATCATGAGTCGCAAGTGCTCTACCAGCTAGAGCAAACCTGATATACTTATCCAGGCCCTTCTAAAACTGATGCCTCCTAATAGTAAGGTCTATAACCAGGTGGGGAGCATATCGACTTAGGGAATAGAACTCATCTTCATACTCATCAACTGATCGACCTTCCTGCTTGAGCTCAACAAATCTATGCAGGAGTTCATCTCGAGCTGACTGAGGAAAATACTTCCTGTTGAAGCGCTCTGTGAACGTCTCCCACAGGATTGGCCTCTCAATGTGGGTCTTCTCAGCTGCCCACCAGATCCGAGCGGTATCAATGAGGTGGATATCCATAAGATCCACCCATCCAGCAAGGGAAATACGGGTCACCGTGAGGATGGTCTCGGTAACCTTAAGGAACTCCTCTGTTGCTAGAGGTCCTTCAGCACTAGAGAAGGAAGGGGGTCGCATGTACCGGAACTCCCTAACACTAGACTCTGGACGAGGGGGAGGCTGGTGCTGAGGTTCCCACTGCAAGTGCCCAGCTAAGAACTGCTGATTCGCAACCAATCCATGAATCATCACTAGAAGTTAATTCGGGTCCACTTCAGGCGGCGGGGCACTACTACCAGACGGGTTACCATTGCAAGGCGTGCCTACCATGGTTCTGAAGGAAAGCGAGGGTCAAGAGGAAAACTAAGGTCAAAATCAAAACTAAAATTTAGTAAGATAGGAACTAAAACATAGTTCATTAAGATAATAGAATAAGGGCTAACTATCATCTTATGGATGAAATATGATATGCATCTAAATTATCCATTATATTCATACTAGTGAGGACTCGGGACCGTGACCTACATGGGCCTCCAAAAAAATCTATTACGCCCCGCTTTCCAAAATATCAGGGAATCGGAACGTGAACAAGCCCACGGCGTATTAGACTCATGAGAAATAGATACTAGACCATTTCTACTCAATCTAATATGTTAAGTGTCAAACAATATAAAATACGAAGTCATAGGTCCCCGATCACACATAGCAAGAATATAATGAATAACTCAGAATGAAAAAGAGACATATCACAAATAGAATATCATCCGTAACACAGAGTTTGGGTAAAACATGCCCTTATTACAAAACAGTCCAACTAAAAATATAAAAATACATAGTCCATAAAAAAGAAAGTACTGTGATAACTAAGGACCATCAAATAACTAAGGAAATAGCTAAGCTTCAACTTATTCTTCTGCTCCGTCTACTAGGCACTCCTGCTGAGAATCCTTTGGCTCCTGTACGATTTTGAACTTAGGTTGTCCATCTCCTAAATCTGACGTACACCAGAAAAAATAGGTGTGCATCAGCGTGCATGGCACACGACAAGATCCCATAAGGGAGAAATAGAAATGGTCGAACGACCAATGACAAAAATAGTAATAATAATAATAGAAGTTTGCTACTGGAATACTGATAATCTAAATGTAATCTATCACCAGAATATAATAATCAAAAGAATCTAAGAAAATTAACCAAGTAACAAGGTCATACAACTAGATGGAATTAATACTTAAAAATCTACAACAAGAGACGTAGTACGTCGACCGAAATAATCCAAACAAGGAAACCCTTATGTATATATCATATGTCTCAAATTATAGATAATTAAATATTAATCTCAATCTATGTATGAAAAGAAATACAACTGACCTATATCTTACAAGAATCCATAATCACCTTAAGTAATAAGGTCATGTAACTAGCTATTCTATAACAGGTCACTGGTCCACATCTCACACAGAGTCAACGCTCATATCATCGGATAACTAACTGTTCACAAATCCCTACGTGCATCTAATACCACTACAAAAACTTGGTCAGAGGACTACACGCAATCCGTTTTTATCCTAGTCCGTACTCAAGCTAAACTCGGTTGAATATCAAACTCACGGACCAAAGTAACGACACCGATCCACTTTGACCCAACAAACCAACCCTAGTGATGACACCGATCCACTGGTATGAGCCTGGAAGATATATCAACAGCCTTATCCGATTACATGAACAAAGACTTCCTCATCCCAACTCTTCTCGTTTTTCTAAGTCAACGATCATAATCCCTATTAAAACTCTAGTTCACCACCTAAACTCAGTCAACACACTCACACATGTCACTAAGTATGTTCATGACGCACAAAGACACTAAGTCATGAACTACTAAGGTTCTCAATTACAACAATGAGATAATAATAACACTAATTTCATGCAACCACATCATGGCATGTCGAATATATGAAAATAAGGATCATAAAATATGAATAATAACTACGAACAAATACGAAATGCATGAACCGTGTCTACAACAGCATAAATACACACATAAACAGATCTAATTAATATCTCACTATTAGGGTGTCCAAACTTCTCATGCAAGTTATCCGTAATTAAGTAATTTCTAACATAATATTGTAGTGAAAGAAAACTGGAAACCGATATCGTTTTGCACATAAAATGTCACGCTCTACGAATATCAGTTATACTATCATAATTAATTCAAAAATTAATATTCCTTTTTTTCAAATAATTTCTTTAAAATTATTTCTCATCATAACCATTTTAAAATATTATATATATATATATTTGTTAATTCTTTTCTACATGAACAGTAACATTTATATATTTATAAATTGCATTTATTTTATTTCTTTTTCGATAATATCTCAAAAATCTAATTATAACACGTAACTCGTCATTTCATATTCCTTCATCCTTAGATATAATTACAGCAAAAATATCATATTATTAAAATACTATCTAATACTAATCATCAACAATCCACGCCAAATAATCACAATATACATATTATCAACATTATCATATTTAACTAACCATTTAATTGATAATAAATATAAAAACAACTAAATGAGAGGCAAGATCTTGCCTTGGGTACATCGAATGATTCGACGTCGACGACGCGAATCTGATCTGGGTACGGTGGTGCGCGACGGTGTGGGGCAGCAAAGGAGAGAGGGACTGGGGGCGACGTCGGGGTGTCAACGGCACGAGATCTCAGCGGGGTTTGATAGTGAAGGCGGCAGCTATCGGGTGGCAGAGCGGAGCTGGCATGCGGTTGCTAGGAGTTGGCGGCTGCCGGGCAAGCTAGCGGGAACCTCGACCGGCGCTCGTGTCAGGCGACGAGGGGGATGGTGGCAATTCATCTGTAGAAAGGAAGGGGCAGCAAATCTGGGGTGTTGAGGCGGTGTTTGCTTGTGAGGTGGCGGCGAAGGGTTTCAGAGGGGAGGACCGTGGTGGCTAAGTACGGTACGAAGAGGGTGGTCGTGGGGTTCAAGCGATGAGGCGAAAGTGAGGGCGAGGGCTAGCTTATAAGTCTAGAGCAGTAGCGATGGAGGTGATGTGTGGATCTTGGTGATCGGTGGGAGAGGGCGTGTGGCCGAGGGAAGCTTAGAGCGGAATCTGTGGGTCGGAACGGGCTTGCACTCGAGGGCGAGTAGGGGCAAGGGAGATGCGACGCGGGGTTCTGGCGGTGAAAGGGTGGAAGACCTGGAGGGGGCTGGGGATGATCGGAGGTGGTGTTGGGGTGGCTTGGTCTGATGGTGTATGCAGGTTGCCTTGAGGGAAAGTGGCCAGGTAGTAGGGCGAGAGGTGAAGCCTCGGAGTGGTGCGGTGGTTGTGAAGAAGAGTGAGAGATTAAGAGCAGAGAGAGAGAGGAGAGAGAGAGAGAGAGAGAGAGAGAGAGAGAGAGATGGAAAGAAGAGAGAAAGAAGACAAGAGAGAAGGATGGGCGTGCGCGGCGGGTTGAGGGTATGTGAGGAGAGAGAGGAAGAAGAGAGAGAAGAAAGATGAGACGAGAGACAGATGGGGTGGCGGTGGCTTGAACGATACGTAGGAGAGAGGAAGAGAGAGAAAGAGACCGAGGGAGCAGAAGCATGGGTGGCGGCGGCTTGAGGATACGTGCAGAGAGAGATGAGGAGAAGAGGGTTGACGGCGTAAAAATTACCTATAGGTCCCCGCACGTGGCTTGAGACAGAAAGAAGATGATGAACATCGCTATCCGAGTCACAAAAGCTCATTTGACGTCGACAAGCGCATGAAGTGAGTCGACGAACTATGTGAAGCAACGGAACTGCAGAACAACGAGGAAACGAACTGATCGGGAGCACCGCGTCACTTACAAAAGATAAAATGCCTTCCATATCCCATCCACTCCATAGATGATTTAATCATGGGATCTTGTAGATTTTCTCGACGGCTTTCTAATGCATCTTGAATCGCATGATTCCGAGTTCGGACGACGAAGATACAGTAAAAACGGACGGAACGCGCAGGACTACGTCCCGGGCCTCCGCGAGACACCCAGAGGTATCTCGGCCAACCCGAGACACCCCAAAGGTGTCTCGGCTTGGCCAAGACACTCTATGGTGTCTCGGCCAAGCTGAGACACCCATTGGTGTTTCGGCCAAGCCGAGACACCCAAAGGTGTCTTGGACTTTGTAAAACAATTTTGTCTATAATTTGATTTGAATCTGAAGAAACTCAAAACAAGAAAGTTGTAGACCTCTTCATTAGCTTTCCAATACATCTTGTATCAGATCATTTGGAGATCATATGAGAAAGATAAAGCCAAAATACCAAAGATATTACAAACTGCCTTAGAATTCCAAGACAGTGTTAGAGTCTCGAAGAAGAATGATAATTTTGGACATTATATGACTCGAATCTGAAGAAAATCAAAAACATGAAAGTGTAGATCTCTTTGTTAACTTTCTAATGCATCTGGAATAAGATTATTTGGAAGTCATATGAGGAAGTTAGGGCCAAAATACCCAAGACACTCACTAGTGTCTCGGCCAGGCCGAGACACTCACAGGTGTCTCGGCCAAACCAAGAAACTCACTGGTGTACCCACGAGTGTCTCGGCCAAGCCAAGATACCCACGGGTGTCCGCAGACCCGAAAATCTGGTTTTGGCAATTTGAAGCTGTTTTTCGTTCCATAACCGCCTGGATTTGTTTCAACTGATAGAATTTCATCCAAAAACGTGGTTAAGTAGTTGCAACTGAGGATAAGAGGGAATCAGTCGTTCTTATCCGAAAATAGGGGTCCTAAAGCCTATAAATACACCCCAGAGCCTTCATTTTTTGGGGATCTGGAAATCTCAAGAGTCGGCGAAGCCCTGCCAAATTAAGGACTGAAGAGTCACGAATTTCAGAGAGGAGGAGGAGAGATCGGATCAAGTTCGTCAGCATAAAGAAGAGGAGCTCATGAGATCTACACTTTCCGGTTCTTTCCTTGAGATCGCCCCGTTGCGGTGATCTCGAGAAGAGTGGTTATCTCGCCGTTGCCGAGATAACTGCTTCGGTTTCTTGATTCCTTTGCGAATCAACGAAGCTCCGGATCTGATCTGATCATTTGGTGGTCCATGGATATCAATGTCCCAGTCACAAGCCAAGATCCCATGCAAGTAGCGGGCGATAAACACCCGTTGCGCTGTTTGACGAGAGTTGTATTTTTCTTATTTTCATTATGTAAGAAAGTCTTATAAAAAGACTAATTTTACTTTGAATCTATAATCGATAAACGTGTAATGGATTTAGCAATGAAGATATCAACTTTCACCCCAAACAAGCTGGCGACCACAGTGGGAGCCAACAGCTTCGCTACCGAAGTTGTCATGCCGCAGCCGTCATGCCGCAGCCGATGATCAAGATCCTAGTGTTCAAAGAGGTCGAATACGAATTCGACCAGCAGAAATTCGAGAAATATATTTCCTCCTCCTCCTTCAGATCTTCTTCTTGCAAACGCAGGAAAACCACTGTCGTGAAGAACATGCCTTCAGATCCGAAGACCATGGCTGATGATCTGAACTTGAATACAGTGGAAGACCCCTCTCCGACCCCCAAAGAAACCAGATCCAACGTTCGTGATAACTCCTCGAAAGTCAATGAGTTGCCCGTTGAAAGTACACCAGTGCTGACGAAGAAGGCTCATCAAAGGCAACGTCAACATCTCACGTGCCAATTTGCCAAGGCTTTAGAGCCTGTTGACGGAATCTGCTATGAAATGGATCTGAAACTCAGAAGGCGCCAAGTGTTCCAGCAGCAAGCAAACGCCTCCTCCTCCAAACCAGCAACCAATGAATAGGTTCGTGTCAAAAAGATCCATTCAACTCTTGAGGAGCGTATCCATAAGTGCCGTGCACTGCTAGCGCAGACAAGGATCCTTGTGCGGAAGGCACAGGAGTTGCAGAAGGAAAAGGTGGTCAAAAAGCTACCAAGATCTAAGCAAGTTTGGATGACAAAAGCCAAATAAGCGCCTAAGGCAAAAGAATCCGAGGCTGCTCTCCAACCTTCGTCAACTTCAGATCTCGCTCCTTCTAATCCTACACCGTCGGTGAAGCTCCGTGACAGTATGAACATATCCAGAGGTAGGAAAGCAATAGCAGAACGCCTAGGTCCTTTGCACAAAGATCGAGGCAAACTGCCTATTAAGGAACACTTGGGACTATTGAAGAAACTCTGAGCAAACATCCAGACTGGGGGTCGTATGCGACCTCCTAACAAGTTGATTCTCGTAACCGCCCGCTTGGTGGTGCGTACAGAAGACCAGGAGCCCGTTAGAGTTTTACCCTCAGAAAAGTGTGATTCCGAACGTGTGACTTCTGAAGTCACCAACAAGGAGTTGTTTACTCAGAAGAAAACACGTCAGACAGATGAACGCGTTATATTTAAGAATTCATGTAAACAGCAGATAGGTTGCTCTAACCGCAACATCTATGATTTGTACTATCGGGCTGGGGGTACGAATAAATCTCGAAAGAGAAGTACCCGGGAAACGGACTCTCAGTGTCTGTGTACCAAAATTATCAGGACGGTATTATCAGCGTGTAGCTACCCCAAGATCGCTCCACAGAGGGTCTCGGTATTTGAAAGGATCTCCAGCGGAACGATTAAGTCCAAACCAAAGCATTTCTGTAAAAAAACGATCGATCGTTCAAGGTGACGAATTTCCGGAAGTTACGGTGAATATGGTTGATAAGGGAAAGTCGGCTCGATCTTCTAGTTCTGATCTGCTCGTATCGCATCGTCTAACTCGGCTACACGCAGGGACTACTAGACGTAGGGATTATCAAAGAATGCAGAGTAGATTATCCTTGGACAATGAAGCATCAGATGCTAACTCTGCAGTCATTTCTAACAACACGGTATCTAGTCCAGGACAATCCCGAGAGGCATTTATGACCAACACCGAGCAAATAGCCAAAATCATCGAGGATGCCTTAACTAAGCAAAAAAGAGAACTTTAAGTTCGAAATGGAAATGGCTATGCTACGAATGAGAGAAGAGCATGACCAACATATCTGAGCATTGTCAAATCAGATAGGCGAATCTAGTCGTCATAATGATGCTAACCAAGCAAATAATGATTTGGATGCTGATGAACATCTCAATGCTGAGAACTGTCCCACTGACCAGAATGCTGGGAGTGGCCCCACTATAGATAACAATGCTGGGGGTGGTCCCGTCGAAGATAATAATGTCGGGGGGTGACCACACTGTTCCTCTCGAAAATCGTCCAAAACATGATCCAGATGAGGACAAAAAAATAAAGGATCTCAAGAGCAAAATCAACGCTCTAATGTCTGCTCGAGAGGTAAAAAAGACTGGCATTCCATGTCCTTACCCGATAAAGTAGGAGTTGATCCCTTATCCGGCCAAATTCAACCTGATCAACTTTACGAATTTCGACGGGAAGGGTTCGCCCACTCAACATTTGATCTACTTCAAGTCCCACTTGGGCATGATATCCGGCAATAAAGCATTGATAGTTCGGTCATTCGTTGGCACCCTTCGCGGGCCTACCTTCGATTGGTACCGCCGTCTCAAGCCTGGAAGCATCAATAGCTGGGACGATATAGAGAGCTCATTCCTCAGCAACTTCTTTGATGACGACACCGAGGTATCCATCAGGACACTCTTCGATGAGAAACAAAAAGATGGAGAAATAGTTGCAGAAGGAAAAGGTGGTCAAAAAGCTACCAAGATCTAAGCAAGTTTGGATGACAAAAGCCAAATAAGCGCCTAAGGCAAAAGAATCCGAGGCTGCTCTCCAACCTTCGTCAACTTCAGATCTCGCTCCTTCTAATCCTACACCGTCGGTGAAGCTCCGTGACAGTATGAACATATCCAGAGGTAGGAAAGCAATAGCAGAACGCCTAGGTCCTTTGCACAAAGATCGAGGCAAACTGCCTATTAAGGAACACTTGGGACTATTGAAGAAACTCTGAGCAAACATCCAGACTGGGGGTCGTATGCGACCTCCTAACAAGTTGATTCTCGTAACCGCCCGCTTGGTGGTGCGTACAGAAGACCAGGAGCCCGTTAGAGTTTTACCCTCAGAAAAGTGTGATTCCGAACGTGTGACTTCTGAAGTCACCAACAAGGAGTTGTTTACTCAGAAGAAAACACGTCAGACAGATGAACGCGTTATATTTAAGAATTCATGTAAACAGCAGATAGGTTGCTCTAACCGCAACATCTATGATTTGTACTATCGGGCTGGGGGTACGAATAAATCTCGAAAGAGAAGTACCCGGGAAACGGACTCTCAGTGTCTGTGTACCAAAATTATCAGGACGGTATTATCAGCGTGTAGCTACCCCAAGATCGCTCCACAGAGGGTCTCGGTATTTGAAAGGATCTCCAGCGGAACGATTAAGTCCAAACCAAAGCATTTCTGTAAAAAAACGATCGATCGTTCAAGGTGACGAATTTCCGGAAGTTACGGTGAATATGGTTGATAAGGGAAAGTCGGCTCGATCTTCTAGTTCTGATCTGCTCGTATCGCATCGTCTAACTCGGCTACACGCAGGGACTACTAGACGTAGGGATTATCAAAGAATGCAGAGTAGATTATCCTTGGACAATGAAGCATCAGATGCTAACTCTGCAGTCATTTCTAACAACACGGTATCTAGTCCAGGACAATCCCGAGAGGCATTTATGACCAACACCGAGCAAATAGCCAAAATCATCGAGGATGCCTTAACTAAGCAAAAAAGAGAACTTTAAGTTCGAAATGGAAATGGCTATGCTACGAATGAGAGAAGAGCATGACCAACATATCTGAGCATTGTCAAATCAGATAGGCGAATCTAGTCGTCATAATGATGCTAACCAAGCAAATAATGATTTGGATGCTGATGAACATCTCAATGCTGAGAACTGTCCCACTGACCAGAATGCTGGGAGTGGCCCCACTATAGATAACAATGCTGGGGGTGGTCCCGTCGAAGATAATAATGTCGGGGGGTGACCACACTGTTCCTCTCGAAAATCGTCCAAAACATGATCCAGATGAGGACAAAAAAATAAAGGATCTCAAGAGCAAAATCAACGCTCTAATGTCTGCTCGAGAGGTAAAAAAGACTGGCATTCCATGTCCTTACCCGATAAAGTAGGAGTTGATCCCTTATCCGGCCAAATTCAACCTGATCAACTTTACGAATTTCGACGGGAAGGGTTCGCCCACTCAACATTTGATCTACTTCAAGTCCCACTTGGGCATGATATCCGGCAATAAAGCATTGATAGTTCGGTCATTCGTTGGCACCCTTCGCGGGCCTACCTTCGATTGGTACCGCCGTCTCAAGCCTGGAAGCATCAATAGCTGGGACGATATAGAGAGCTCATTCCTCAGCAACTTCTTTGATGACGACACCGAGGTATCCATCAGGACACTCTTCGATGAGAAACAAAAAGATGGAGAAATAGTCGCCGACTTTGTTAAACACTTCAGGAACAAGGCGATAAATTGTCGAGATCCGATCACGGAGGAATTCATCCTACAAACTTGCCACAACAACCTCTCTTTCGACGTGTTGGGAGTTATGGGATTAAACCCATCCAAGACTTGGAAAGATTTGAAGATGCGCGGTGAACAGGGTGAACGTTTCCTCAGGAGGAAAAAAACCGAGAGAAGCCAACCAATGGCTAACTCTCCGAACTCAGGCTTCGTCTCCCGTAGTGAAGGGAAGACACCTGCAGCAGTCATTGACGTTAATCAGACATCACAACAGCAACCCCGAAGACAGCAGAAGACTTCGGGTCCGAGACTCCAAAAAGAGTACTCCTTTAAGGACGAGGATGTTCCAGCCAATTTTGAGTCCCTCCTTGAAAATAACAATATCATGTTACCACCTATCACGAATCAGGAGGAAGCTAAGAACACCGCGGATTCAAAGTACTGCGCGTACCACAAGAGGGTCCTTCATCCCACAAAGGACTGCTTTACTCTTAAAAATAGCATCCAACCCTGGTTGAAGCCAGCGTCATAACGCTCAATTAGGTCGAATGAACGACTCCGACAAGTATAAGAGTATAAACTGCTTCTAAACGACTCCGACAAGTATAAGAGTATAAACTGCTGCTTCCGACACTCCGAAGAGTATATGAGTATAAACTGCTTCTCAGTCCTCCAACCGGTATAAGAGGTTAAACTGCTCCCTGACACTCTAATAGATATATGAGTCTAAACAGTTTCCTTTCTTTCACGGGAAGTTCCTAAAGAGTACCATGCCTGGTATTCTTAAGGATAACCCGGTCATGCAACTGAGTATGATGTTAGACCCAGTTTCGCGAAGAAAGTTGGGGGTGGATAATTCATGTAATGGGAAGTTCCCGAGAGAATTCTATATAGTGTATTCTTAGGGATAACCCGGTCAATACAAGAAGGTGATGAATAAGAAACTCCCACTCAAACTCCCGCTACCTCTGTGCACTCAACATTCTCATTGTTAGAGTCCAGACATAGCATTCAGAATTTTAATTTCCTGATCATTAACGATTATCAAACCCCTCCGTGTTAAGTATTTGTCACTTAACACCAGGAACCCCCTCTGAGCGACTTGTACAAGTCAACACTCCCACTATGATTTGTACTTCTACTCCCACTGTCTACTTGGTCAAACCTTTAAATAGTTAGGATCACAACTAAAATCCCCTCTCGATTCCTTCCATGAACGAGAGGTCCACAAATTGAATGATCAAACCTTTAAACAGTTAGGGTCGTCTCAAATTCCCATCTTGGTCAAACCTTTAAGCAGTTAGGACCACAACCAAAACCCCCTCTCAATTCTTTCCATGAACGAGAGGTTCATAAATTGAACGATCAAACTTTTAAACAGTTAGGGTCATCTCAAATTCCCATCTTGGTCAAACCTTTAAATAGTTAGGACCACAACAAAAATCCCCTCTCGATTCCTTCCAGGAACGAGAGGTCCACTTTTAATTTGAGCAATCAAATCTATAAAAGTTAGGGTTGCCTCCAACCTCACTTGGTCGAACTTGCAGATAGTTAAGACCAAGACCGGAATGCTCATTTCGATAAACGAAAGACTTCCACATTTTCCTATTCGGCCAAACCTATAAAAATTAGGGCCGAAATCGGAATTTCACCTCAATAAATGAAGAATTCTTTTCTTGGATTAAACAACCAATCCTATAAAAGTTAGGGTTACTTGAATCTTTCTGATTCTCGGAGTGGAGATCCTACTCCTAGTTTCACTTTTCCGGATTCTTAGGGTGGAGATCCCACTTCGAGTTTCCTTGGCAACTGGAGATAGAATATAAAATTCTTCCTCTTCAGTTTTGGGAGATAGAATATAAAATTCTTCCTCTCCCATTTTTCGACACCATCCTTCAACTCTGTAATCCGTGCCTTATATACACGGGGAATTTTATCCCGAATCCTAAGTAGGCATAAGTCAACGCCTAACACGCGTTGCCGGTTTAGTCTTTCACTAATTAAAGAAGACACCAGAATCCAAGTCTGGGGATTTTTATCCCGAATCCTAAGAAGGGATAAGTCAACGCCTAACACGCGTTGCCGGGTAGTCTATTTTCGTAAGAAATACGAAGTCTACGTATTCAATATCGTAGCACTAAAAGAGTTAACTCTTTTAGCAAAACGTCACATGCGGAACGGACTTAAACAATTCGCATGCTAGTCCGACTTAAACGATAGTCGGTAAAGGCTAATCAAACCCGTTGATGGCTGAGAATTTATCAAAAATTCTATAAATGCGAGTCATTGATGCATTAGCTTCATTAGTTGGTCTCGTGGCTTGAGCATCCAATGACTTCGGGATAAGATCCATATCTGCAGATGAATCAGCTTTAACAGTTGGTCCTGCAGCCCCAACTTTTGGGACCGTCATACTCTAATACCTTAAGAGCTTAAACTGTGTTACTCCAGCAAACGTACGAGTATAAACTGTGTCTACGCCGAGCGATCCGAAACCCTAGGTCAATGCTGGTCAACGCGTAACCCTAGGTCAACGCCAGTCAACGCATTGCGATGAAAAAGTCAATGTCAGGCGATCTGAAATCCTAGGTCAACGCTGGTCAACGCGTAACCCTAGGTCAACACCAGTCAACGCGTTGTGATGAAAGTCATCGCAAGTTAGTATATCGTGATGAAGATGGTCAGTTCAAAGTCAACTCGACGATACGAGCCAAAATCAACTTACCAGTTTTGATTCAAGATTTTGACGACGGCCAGACGATAAACGCAGTGCCGGAACAGTTTCGGTTATTCATGAAAATACTGAACAAATTAAAAATCGAAGGAGTTAAGAATCAAAGCTATAGGTCATTTTATACCGACTGAAGTTGGACCGATCATATCCAAAGTATTTAAGACTTATCTATAAAAGAAACGAGACTGAAACACTTTGGAGGGGGTATCTGTACGCGTCAAAAATTGCCTATAGGTCCCCGCACGTGGCTTGAGACAGAGAGAAGATGATGAACGTCGCTATCTGAGTCATAGAAACTCATTTGATGTCAACAAGTGCATGAAGTGAGTCGACGAACTATGTGAAGCAAGGGAACTGCAAAACAACGAGGAAACGAACTGATCGGGAGCTCCACGTCACTTACAAAAGACAAAATGCCTTCCATGTCCCATCCACTCCACAGATGATTCAATCATAAGAAATTGTAGATCTTCTAGATGGCTTTCCAATGCAAAACAAAGACGAAACAGACGGAACGCGCAGGACTACGTCCCGGGCCTCGACGAGACACCCAGAGGTGTCTCGACCAACCCGAGACACCCAAAGGTGTATCAGCTTGGCCAAGACACTCTAAGGTGTCTCGGCCAAGCTGAGATACCCAGAGGTGTCTCGGATTGGCCGAGACACCTATTGGTGTCTCGGCCAAGCCGAGACACCCAAAAGTGTCTCGGACCTTGTAGAGCGATTTTGGCCATGATTCGATTCGAATCTGAAGAAACTCAAAACATGAAAGTTGTAGATCTCCTTATTAGATTTCCAATACATTTTGGATTAGGTCATCTAGAGATCATATGAGAAAGATAAAGCCAAAATACCAAAGATAGTACAAACTGCCTCAGAATTCCGAGATAGTGTTGGTGTCTCAGAGAAGAATGACAATATTGGCCATGATACGATTCGAATATGAAGAAACGTAAAACATGAATGTTGTAAATCTCTTTGTTAGATTTCTAATGCATCTAGAATCAGGTCATTTGGAGGTCATATGAGAAAGTTATGATCAAAATACTCGAGATACTCACTGGTGTCTCGGCCAGGCCGAGACACCCACGAGTGTCCGCAGACCCAAAAATCTGGTTTTGGCAGTTTGAAGCTGTTTTTCGATCCTTAACCACCAGGATTTGTTTTAACTGATAGAATATCATCCAAGAACGTTGTTAAGTGGTTGCAACTGAGGATAAGAGAGAATCGGCCATTCTTATCCGAAACAGGGGTCCTGAAGCCTATAAATACATCCCAGAGCCTTCATTTTTTAGGGATCTGGAATTCTCGAGCGTCAGCGAAGCCCTACCAAATTGAGGACTGAAGAGCCACGAATTCTAGAGAGGAGGAGGAGAGATCGTATGGAGTTCGTCAGCATAAAGAAGATGAGCTCATCAGATCTACACTTCCCGGTTCCTTCCTTGAGATCGCCCCGTTGCGGTGATCTCAAGAAGAGTGGTTATCTCGTCGTTACCGAGATAACTTCTTCGGTTTCTTGATTCCTTCATGAATCAACGAAGCTTTGGATCTGATCTGATCATTTGGTGGTCCACGGATATCAACGTCCCCGTCACAGGCCAAGATCCCACGCAAGCAGCGGGCGATAAACACCCGTTGCGCTGTTTGACGAGAGTTGTATTTTTCTTATTTTTATTGAGTAAGAAAGTCTTATAAAAAGACTAATTTTACTTTGAATCTGTAAGCGATAAACGTGTAATGGATTCAGCAATGAAGATATCAACTTTCACCCCCAAACAAGGGTGAGGTATATATAGATTAATATTAGGATTAGGGTTAGGTATTTAAAACAAAAATTAATTAAAATAAATAATTATTGATATTTAAAAATCTAAATAATTATAGAATAATTATCTACAAATAAAAATGTACCAGTTGTGCTAATACAATAGTTGATACGAAATAGTCGAAATATACACATATTATACAATTAAACGAGAATAATTAATAATAAAATTATATTTACTTATATTTAAAATCAAATAATTATGGGATAATTATATACACAATAAAACATACCAGTTGTACTAATACAACCGATAATATGCAATAGTAAAAATAATACAACAAATTATACAAATAATACGTAATAATAATACAATGTATTATACGAAATAATATGTAATAGTAAAAATAATACAACATATTATTTAAAATTATATGTAATAGTATCGATAACACAACAGATTAATTTTAGAAATTTTTACTGCACTAAGTTAATTTATAAATATCAAAATTATTTAAATAAATATGAAATTGGACTTTTAAATCGTAGAAAATTCTAGAAAATCAAGAAAAATACAGATACTCTTTTAAAAATAATAATTGAATATTTTAAAATACTAAAAAATATTTTAACTAGTATCAAAAATTTCACGGTCATTACACACTTGTTCAGCCTTCGAACTCATCCAACCAAACTTCTACCACGCGCTGAAGTTTGTCAGCAACCTCGGTCGAATCGTCAAAGGGAAGCAAACTCGACATGAGCATCGAGGGAAGCATCCTATTGCCCGAAAGAACCCACGTTAAACAAAAGAGATCGAATCAATACTCTCTGCTTCTGTGTAAAAGCGATTTCGATTTGTAATAAACAATTCGATTAATACAAATTTTGAGATCCATTTTATGACAAACAGAAAATGGCAGCCACAGTGAGAGATACCATTCTCTCAGACGAAATGGTGGTAGCGCAATTTGACGAGATTGATGTAGGGACGACTGTTGAGTACCTCGTCATAGAGTTCGATCAAGCGAAGTACGAAGAGTATTTGTCTTTGTCTTCTTCTAGTGGTAAGGCATCACGCAAATATCACAAAGTCTTGCGTGCGACTCAACCCCAACAAGCTATAGCTAGCATGCCTGAAAGCTCTACCTGAGCAAACACCGGGGTTCCGTCCCTCCCAAGAGTGTTGAGGCTGGCCAAAAGGCCAAAGATGCAAACCAATGAGTCGCTCGTTGGGTTGTTAAGCAATCCATGCAAACTTCCATCTCCGAGGAGACTAAGGTTCATGTTGGCGAAGATCACGCTTCCACCGTCGACATGAATGCTTCTCTCTCAAAGAGGGCCAAGCAGAGGCGACGACAAGCCCTCGCTCATCATGAGGCACGTGCCCTCATCTCCTATGATGGCCTAACTACTATTCATGCCTAAAGAACAAATGCGAAGTTCCTAATTTTGGTGAACTGCACAGATCTGGAAAAATGCACGAATCTAGCAAAGTAAGAAGATTAGGCGAACTTCGTATTGTTGGTGAAGGACACTAATCAGGCGAACCTTCCCAATCAGGCAAACTTAGGGTAGTTAGCGAACCTTACCATGCTCGCCTGACGGCCCAACCTCGCCCACAAGTAGACCTTCGCCAGAAAGGTAAAGTGATAGTTCATCACACAAGCAAACCTCTTCTGAAAGATCAAAAGGCTGAACCACGCCTGTGAGCTCAAATAGGCGAACCTCACCCGCAAGCTCAAATAGGCGAACCTCACCCGCAAGCTCAAATAGGCGAACCTCGCCATTCAGGCGAACTTTGCCTAAATGAACGGCGGGCTATACCTCGCCAACAAACTTGAGTTCACCAAACAGATGAACTTCGCCAGACAACGAAGTTCACCCAAGCAAATGAACATCGCCTGACAACGAAGTTCGCCAAAACCACCGAGCTTCGCCTGACAATGATGTTCGCTCGAATAGACGAGCTTCGCCAGATCAAGCAGGTTTTCCCACATAGGCAACTTCGCCTACATAGGCAAGTTCGCCAGAATCTAGTACTTGGTCCTTCTGATGTTGGGGGTTGTACGCATTGACCTACTGTGGATCTCAGAGAACACTTGATGCGTTAACACACACCTCAATGCTACTGTAAGAAGCTCATCAAAGCAGTGCTCATTGGACATTGTGTGGTGCGGTGTCAAGACTTCCTCGCCAAAGATGTAGTCGCGTGTGGAAACAATCTCTTGATAACTTGGATCTCCCAACTGCAACTGTCAATATTACAGGGAAGTCCAAGGTGAAGAATTCAGACTCTTCTGACGCTGAATTTTTGTTGGGATTGAAAAGCCTCCCCATCGAGCATGAAGGTGTCTACCAGCACACCCAAACCAAAAAGTGGGTTGCCATACCACTTGATTACAGGAGGTTAGCCTCCATTTTAGATGATAAGTATGACGATTGCTCGGCGGTAGCAACGTCTCAGGGCTCAAGCTTAATGCAAAGCGAGCACGCAAAGGTGCACATGGCTGAAATTCCTTATGATATAGCCAAAAAGCTGGAAAAGCACCAAGCTGCAATTGCCATGTAACATAAAACAATTAACACCATGAAAGAGATGCTCAAGAAACTTCTGAATGAAAAGAAGAAGAAAAAGAAGTGAATATCGCAGACTCCCCCGAAGTCCTCAACCAAGAGCAAAGAGCGAGAATTTACTCCTCCTCAAACAATAGAAGGAGAAGAAAATCCTGAGTCATCCTCTGATTCATCATCTGAATCTTCAAAAGAGGCATCACATTCTGGCAGCAACCACCGAGATAAGAGGTTTGACGAGTTCCAAACCCAACTTGACGCCTTGAAGCTCCAGAAGAATATAACGAGTTGCGGGTCATTAGGTCATGCCCTGCCGAATAGGACTACGTTCCTTACCCTCTAAAATTTAAGCTACTCAACCTTCTGCAGTTCAATGGCATGGGTTCTCTTACCCAACATATTTACTACTTCCAGGCGCAAACTGGATACATATTGGGAAACGATCCCATTATAACTTGACTTTCCATTAGTACCCTCAAGGGGGTCGTTTTTGAATGGTTTCGTAGATTGGAGCCTCCCATTATAACTTGACTTTTCATTAGTACCCTCAAGGGGGTCGCTTTTGAATGGTTCCGTAGATTGGAGCCTAGATCCATCACTTGCTGGAAGGATATGGAAATGCTCTTCATGGTCAGATTCTTCGACGATGACACAGAAGTATCCATGTCCACTCTGCTAGCAGAAAATAGAAGAAGATAGAGTCTGTAAGAAACTTTGTCAAGAGAGTCAGGAACCAATCACTACATTCCCATGATCAGGTTTCCGAGGCCACTCTCATCAAGATGTGTCGAAACAATCTCTCCATCAACATACTATCCAATATGGGCGTTGTTGAAACTTGCTCATGAAAAGACTTAATCCGCCAAGGAGAACAAGTTGAAAGCATGCTCAAGCATATCAAATCCATGCTAATTATATGCGTCAATCACCGGAGGACCTGCATTCAACGGCTACTTCATGGCCATTCATAGTAGAGACGGTCTACTTGAATAGGGTATATCACCTTGTCAATTAGAACGGCGACAAGATTATGATGCCTATTAATGGCAAATTTCTGAAGAAAAACTACTCATAGGCTTCTAAAGGAAACTATGCGAAAGACCATCAAGCAATGTATCAGCATAGAAAAGGATTTCATCCTTCAACTCCTACGAGGTCAACTAAGGTGATAATTTCATTCCTTACTGCCCTCCAAACTCTCCCACTAATCCTCTTCAATATGATGGCGGGTCCACAAAATACTATCACGTTAACCATTACCTTTGATAGTCAACTCTTTGATCCCAATAAAAAATATTCTGAGTAGTGGCCTATCATGCGATGAGTCCCTACTTGTCACTCGATCAGGATAGTGATCTACCATGCGACGATTTACTCTCTAATCTTTTCTGAACATTCTACCTCCTTAGAGCGATAAAAAATAGTGGTCTACCATGCGATGTGCTACTATTCCGGTCATAGTTATTATACTCCCATGTGACTGAACGACTTGATCATTTTTACATCATCATTCCTACAAATGACGTTGTTCATTGATATTGGCCTACCATACGATGTGCCTCTATTTCGATCACAGTCGTTACACTCCCATGTTACTGAACGACTTGATCATTTCCACATCGTCATTCTTGCAAATAACGTTGTTTATTGATAGTAACCTACCATGCGATGGGTCTCTATTTCAATCACAGTTATTATACTTCCACATTACTAAACGACTTGATTATTTCCACACCGTCATTCCTACAAATGATGTTGTCCATCGATAGTGGCCTACCATGTAATATGCCTCTATCTTAATCATAGTCATTATACTTCCACGTCACTAAATGACTTGATTATTTTCACACCGTCATTCCTGCAAATGACATTATCCATTGATAGTGGCCCACCATGTGATGTGTCTATTCTAATCTCTATTCCAATCACAGTCATTATACTCTCGAGTCATTATACGACTTGATCATTCACACCATCATTCTTGCAAATGATGTTGTCCATTGATAGTGGCCTACTATATGATGTGTTGCTACTTCAATCACAGTCGTTATACTTCCTTGTCACTGAACGAATTGATTGTCTTTGCACTATCATCCCTGCAAATAACATTATGCACTGATAATGGATTACCAAGTGATGAGCCCCTATCTTTCCACTTGTTTCCAAATAGTGACCTACCAAGAGATGAGTTACTATTCATCAACGATATCACCACACTCCAGCAGGCCTACCATGCGATGAGCCTCACTTTCAAAACACCAGGTTGAGTTGTTATAACGAACGGCACAACCAAACTCGATTACAAATTAATTATTATAATCATGTTTAAACACTTAATCTAACGCCTCGAATGACTAAGGATGGAGGAGAAATCTTAGCATTAAGCTCAAGGGAAACTCCTCGATAACATATCATACTAAGGGTAAAAGCATGGCTAGTCCAACTCAAATGGCAGTTGGTAAAGACAAATCAAGTCCGTTGATAACTGAGGGTTTGCTAAAAATTCTAAGTGGTGATCAAGAGCTACGTCTGAAGAGTTTAACTTCGCCAGAATGACCAAGTTCGCTAGAAGGCTCCCTGTCTCATCTGAATAGTGATCATTTTGCAGGTCTTAATATTCAAAGTATTTAAGACCCCATGCAACCCAATTTGGGTCTGAAAACTTTAAAGGGGTTTTGTAGACAAATAAAATTGCCTTTATCTCTAACAGAGAAATTCAGAAGCTCGCCTACAAGAACATTACCAAAAATAGTAAAAAACAAACAAAAACACTAATATCTCTCAAACCAGAGGGAATCAGGCAAAACAAACAGTAGTAAACCAAACATTAGTTAGTTTGGTCGGCCCCGTCTCGTTGAGATAGTTGATTTTCATATGTAATTCATCTAATTCTGACTTACAGTTTGAAAGTTATGATCTGTTCTTCACAGCAAGTTATGTTCCTCGACACCTGAACTTCGCTTGCAAGACTAGGGTTCGCCTGAACCAAGCCAAGTCTACTTGTCTGCCTGAACATTCAAGGAAAGTCCGCCCGATAGCGTGACTTCGCCTGAATCAAATAAGCAAAGCTAAATTCGCCTGAATACTTGACTCTACGGACAATGCCAAGTTCGCCTAAACATTGAGCTTCGCCTGAACGAAGTTAAGCTTGCTTAAACGCTTAACTTACAAAGCTCGCATGAATGAGCCAAGCTTGCCTGAATGCTTTAAGCTTGCCTGAATTGATTGAAGCTCGCCTGATAGCTTCACCTATGAGGTTCGTCCGTATACTCCAACCTTGCCTGCATGAGCCAAGCTCGTCTGAACGCTTGAAGCTTGCCTAAATTGATTGAAGCTCACCTGATAGCTTCGCCTGTATGGTTCACCCACATACTCCAACCTCACCTGCATGTTCCAAGCTTGCCTGCATATGCCAAGCTCACCTGCAAGCTTGCCCAAGCTCGCTTGAATTGTCAAGCTCACCTGCACAGCTTGACCAAGTCAGCCACTAAGGCTTGAAATGTGGAAGTGGTTGTGCCCACTTTCCACATTTTGAGAGGGTGTTTACTGGCCATTCTCCTCTATAAATAGCCATTGATGGCTACAAGAAAAGGGGGGGTGGGGGCAGAAAAGAGAGGAAAGGGTCAGAGGCAATAAGACGAACCTAGCATCTTGTGCACTCGGCTCTCAAATATTCAAACTCCAATAAAGCTTCTACCATGCGACGAAGCTTATTGGCAGTCTTGTTCGAATCCTCAAAAGAAGAGGACCAAACATTTAGATCTCAGCATACTTGGCCTATAAGCAATCAATCACTTGTTTGGCCTTCGAACTCGTCCAACCAAACTTTTACCACGCACTAAAGTTTGTCCGTAACCTCGTTCGAATCGTCAAAGAACCCACATTAAACAAGGAGAGATCGAATCAATTCTCTTTACTTCTGTGTAAAAGTGATTTTGATTTGTAATAAACAATTCTATTAATACAAATTTTGAGATCCATTTTACAACAAACAGTGAGGCGGTCTTGAGCTACTCCTCTGTGGCCTATTAGGGTTTAGCCCCTCCTTGTTACAGTTGTCAAGGTATTTTTTCAACATTCCTCTCTTGATGAGGCATTCAATAACTCTTTGTAGGATTTTGTAGTCATCGGTGTCATGGTCGTGGTCCTTGTGGTAGCGATAGTATTGTAAGGAATCCCTTTTGTAGGGATTTGAGGTCAAGCGAGGGGAGGTTTGGTGGCATGTCCCTCCTGCTGGATCTGGTGTAGTACGTGTGAGAGGGAAGTGTTGAATGGAGTAAAAGCCCATCTCCTCGTTGTGTCCCTTCTCTAGTCTCTTTTATCAAGTCGGTCAGGTCTGGACTTGGATTCGCATCAGTTGTCTTAAGTCGTCTTGCCCTAGGAAGACTCAGCTCCTGAAACTTCTGTTCGAGCTACCTTATTATGGAGGCGACTGTTTCTATATCCATGTGTGACAAAGTTCTTATTATAAGCTAGTCAAAGTTGATCTTCATGATAAGTGAGTCGGATAGTTTCTCATCCTCCAGACCTGAGATTACTACTATTATTGTCACGATGTTGCTGGGGTCTTCCACCTCTAGCCGTTTGACTTGGAATCTCTTAAAGTATTCTATCAAAGTTTCACTAGGCGTCTGCTTGACCTGCAACAGGAGAGCGGAGGGTGTCTTCTCCTTTGTGTCTGCTAAGAAGTAGTGGATAAACTTTTGGGTAAGCTGCTTATAGTTATGGATGATCTTTCTCTCCAAAGAGTTCCATTGCATCTTGGCACTGCTGCTAAGGGTGATGGGGAAAGCTCTGCATAAGACCAGATCCATCACATGCTGCATGCACATCAACTTAAAAAAAAATTTGTGCTAATGCTCAGCCAGGTGGCTCTTTCCCTTGTATTATCAGTTTGTGACATCTTGAACTTAGGGCAAGAAGCATGCATGATTTCTTTTAAGAGGCGAGTGCTTCCTCCGATGATGTCGACCACCATTTTAAATGTCCAATCATAACCAAAAGTTTGGTTAGCCACAGAATGGTGTGTCTAGGTTGCTGAGGTTTAGATCGTGTAGGTATATCTCATCCCTTACGATGCATCCCTTGTAGCGTGACTAGGATCGTGGCTTGAACTTTCACCTGTCACGCCCTAGTGTTGATGAATCTATCGGGATCGACAACAAACTGAGGTTGATGCTATGATGGTTGTGGGCTGGTCTCCCTAACCCTCTCTTCATCTTCCTAGGGAAAGGGGTGATATGTGATGTAGGAGGCTAGAAAGGAATAACACAGCTAAGGAGCTTATTTGCAAACAAAGGGAACTGCTATTAGAGTGATAGTGCTATCCTGTGGGAGGATTCATCAAGCTGGGCCTAAGTAATATAGCCAAAACTGGAAGACTCTCTAGGAGTGGCAAGTTAGGGGTCTGAAGGCAATTAGGATTAGCCATTCTCTCAATAGAATAAGAAGTGGACCCTATGGTGGGTGCAAAACTATTTATATCCGAAAAATAATTTATGAGTGGTAGGATATTTAGAGGAGCTTAGCATCCCTTAAGTTTTTCTGGTGACTGATAAACAATGGGAAGTAGATTTCTACACAAGTAGTAGATGTTAGAGGGCCGAAAAAGATTTTTCCCAACGTAACATTCGACGCTCAAGTCAGTGATAGATGAACAATCTGAAGAGAGAATACAAAACCTAATTTAGAATTTTTTTTATCAGGCATACCTCAGTATAGAAGAAATGCCACCTATTTGTAGAGGATTCACAAGGGGCACATTGGTGATCCGACCCAACCAGCGGAGCAGGCATTCTGCCTGTACTTTGCACATGTTGGCAGCCTGTTTGGCGGATGTGAAGGGTCATTCCCCTCATATTTAATGTTATGGCGAGAGATTGATGAAAGGACAGTCAATGTTCAAGAAGTCATTATGATACCTAGCCATTTATTAAATGTGATGGTGACTGGCAAACGAAGCATGACATTAACTAGCCATGAATTTAATGCGAGCAGTATTGATGAGAATGATAGGTCACTCCCTGCTTCGCGATATTCTCTAGTGGGGTCCGACCTAAAGACGCCTTTTGTCAACTTCTTGAATGAATTCTGAATTGAAGGCATCTTTCATCTGGGACTTGGTCTGGTATAAAGATTGGCTTGGTTGGTCAAGCTGTGTTTATATCTAGGTCGGACATTTTGGTCACACAACTTGGTCCATTAATTTGACACGTGGCCAACTTTTAAGAGCTTGTTAAACTTAGTGATTTTTAGGGTATAATAATATTTCTCTTAAAGATTGCCTACGGTGGTCAGAATGACCTATTGTTGCCAATTTATCACTTTTTAGATCAAAGTATCTTCGGTGTCACTTTTTACAGCAAAGTGGTAAATGGACGTTACTTTTTAGACCAATCTTGTACAATAACATTAATTAGGATCTCTGAACACAGAATTTAAAGAAATTAAATGATCCAGTTTAATCCTTCTAAAGTAATGACCTCAAATTCAACCTTACCGAACTTATTAAAGTAATGACCTCAAATTTGAAATTAATCCCTCATATCATTAAAATTTGAAATTAGTTTACCTATTTAACTTAATTACAAACCTAAACTCATATCAAACTCTCATCTTCTCCATTTCATCCCCTTTACAACCTTAGCCACTTAATTACAAATCTAAATGCATTTCAAACTTTTATCTTTCTCTATTTCGTTCCTTTACAAACCCATTACCCATTTAGTTCAAGTACAAATCCGAACCCATTTCAAACTATCATCTTCTCCATTTCATCCCCTTGATTCTCAACTTCTCTACCCATTTCTGTCTTGATACTTCAACAATAATAAGCTCTTCCTCTCTTGTAGATTATAGATTAAAATAGAAATGGGTAACCTAGTTGAAAATCAAAGGGATGAAATGAAGAATATGAGAGTTGAAATTGGTTTCGATTTGTAATTTAATTAAATGGGTAAGGAATTTATAAGAGGATAAAATGGAAAAGACGGGAGTATGAAATGCGCTTAGGTTTGCAATTAAGTTTAATAGGTAAACTAATTTCAGAATTTAATAATTTTGGGGACTAATATCTAAACAATGAAGATTTGGACTAATTTCAAATTTTTTTGACCGACAACCAACTTTTGAGCTTATCTGATATCAAGGTAAGAAAAACACCAAACTGTCACCAGGGTAATAAAAAATACCAAAGTGTCAAAATCAACAAAAAGTATCAATTTGAAAATTCTGCCCAGTCTTTAACCAAGATCAGGGGGTGTCCTTGAAGAGTTCAACTCTCTTTTAGTTCTTGACCTTTTTGGGAGTGCTGATTGACGAGCTGAATGTACACGTGGCAGAGTATAACAGCTCAAATGCTAGAAGCGGGCTCTACGCATAACGGACGTACTTCATTTTTTTCCCTAAAAAAGATATAAGCCGCAAGAGTAGTTGTTAATTACGCTGCTTCTTTTCTTACCTACTAGTTTTTACACACGTGCAATGCACGTGATTTAATACCATGATTTAGTATTTTTGGCAGTTTGTGCTCACTTTTGTATTTAAACTCTTATATCGATACAGATTAATGGTCTAGAACGCGATACATATTTATTCATCTAGATGTGTTGAAGGATAGGAAAAGACAGATACATTTCATATCATACACAGTACAAAGAAAATCCACTCTTTTGTCATTTCCTATCGTATTTATTTATGCTATTTCTTCACTCTTGCTTACGCTACTTTCAAGTGATTGACATGCGCGGTACAAAGTTCGTGGTGCAGAACTTTTTTGATTCATCGCTTGTTTCTGCTCAAACGAAATGGATATCTTCCAAATTAGGGAATAGCAATCAAGTCTTTTTTTGGTCCATCCTTACTACGATACGGATTAGAGTCCAGTTATTCTCTTTCATCTAGAACAAAACCAAAAATATTCCTTGACTTGAATAAAATCTGGAGCCGTGTCGTATAAGTGAATATTAATTTCTTATCATTCAATGAACATCTTGTATTTCATAGAAATTGGGGGTAATATAGTCCTTACGTAAGGGCCAGCCTATCCAACTTTCAGGCATCAAGATACGTTTATGACGTGGATGATTATCTTTAATAGATATGTCTTATGTTAATGCCAATTCAAGTGATTCATTGACGTTTTTTGAATTTTAGATTTATTTCCATCACTTTTCCATTTGCAATGGAAATAGCTCAATTCTTTTAAAGTTATCTCTAAATATTCTAATAGTTTCTCCATATGTAATTCCTTGTATTCTTTTACCCTATAAATATTAATTAACGTCAAAGATTAAAGTTTCTAATTAAAATTAATTAATGCTAAGGTATAATATTATAGTGTTTTATCATTTCTATGGATTTAAACATCTATCAATTAATGTTACGAATGTATTTTAGCTACCCCAACTTATTACTAAAATTATATGAAATTACTTTAATTTATATAGTGCCTATAATTTTTAATCTAAAATATTTTTAAAAATTTTATCCATTAACCGGATGTTTTTAATCAATTCTTATTGTTTTTGTTTATCAGTATCAACTTAGATTATTCTTAGATGCTGAAAATGGATATAATCCTAAAGTAGTATTATATATACTATATAACTTATTGATATATATACTCACTATATATATACATATATATACATACACTATAGACCTACCGCCCCCACTCCACCAACATCATCCAGACTCCCGCTATACATTATTAATACTCCTATATAGTACGTCAATATAGCGTATATATATCATAACTAATACCGTGACTATATCCTGATAATGTAAAGGGAGAGAGAGAGAGACGAGAGAAGAAAGAGAGAGAATCTGGTATGACTCTGGTACCAAGCACAAATTTTGTGCTTGGTATGGATTGTCACATCCCTATTCGCAGCCTCACTACACCCAATATGGAACTCTCTGTCTCACATGTTGAATGAGTGGGGGAGACTTTGACACCTCACTACCAACCGCACCAACGTTTTTGTGCTTGGTAATCAAGGCATACCCATCCACATTACTGCTCAATATATGGTACCTACGTATACTACCTATACGGTTTAGCCTACATAACTACCTACACTGCTGAAATATTGTATATTTATTTCTTTACTTTAAATAAGTGAGATTCTACTTAGTCTCAAAATAGGTATAATTGAATTATAAGATTTATTAGTATTTTATTTAAATATTAATTAAAATAAATGTAAAGGAATTTAAGCTAAACTTGGATGAATATACGTAACTGGGATATTGTAATTGTTATTATGAATTGTAGTTATAGTAATGAAGAAAATATTTTAAAAATTTAAGTTTATTCAAATATTTTTTTACTCAAAAAGCTAAGATCATTGTTTGATTTACTGCAAACTTATAAATTATTTTTTGTTCTAAGAATTTAAATTGATCATTACCACCAACACCCAACAAGAAATTAATTAAAGTATGAAAGTAAAGATTGATTAAATTTGGTCTCTTATTCAACATAGCAACAATCTCAACAAGTAATAATTAGTAAGCCAAGCATTTTTTTTTTGAAAACATTGAATATTGAAGTTTGTGACAAACCCAAGCAAAATAATCACAATAGTAATTCTTTGCCAATTGGTTAAAGAGGTCATCTTTATATCATAAATGATTGGTCACGTGCTGCGCTAGCTATCACGAAGAGTATTTTACGTCTAGCTGACAATATATCCATTCACAGGATCAATAAAAGCATATTTTTATCGATTGCCTCTCACGAAATGCAAGATCATATCCATAGATAATAATAAAATATAGTAAAATGGTTAAATATCAAAGTGTAATTTTATGTGATGTAAGCAATCACATAAGCATACAAAACTACTAATAACTTTGCATGAAAATGCCTTATAAAAATTCCTAATCACATAAGCATACAAAACTACTAATAACTTTGCATGAAAATGCCTTATAAAAATTCCTAATTGTAATCAAAAATTAAGTTGTAATATAAAATGATTAAAAAATAATGTTCTTGAAAATTTCTAATTGAACCAAGATCAATCTTTCTCCACCTTTATCTTTTTTCTGGGCAATTCTAGAGTAGCATCTTCATTAGCTACGTCGATTGTAATATCAGGTTGGAGTTGAATTTCTTGTGCTATTATATTGCCTTCGCCTCATCTTTTGTCTTTTCATCTAACTTCACCAGGAATTTGAATGTTTTTCTGATGTTCAAAATAAATTTTTGGAAATATGGACTCTGATTATTTTTCTATTGCAATGAGAACAAATGTTATATTAATACTTATCAATTTGTTTATTTTCTAATTTACTACTTGAATAGAGTTAGGAATTACCTCTTTCTTTTCTGTAACGAGTTTTTCTGCTTTGCATCCAATAAGAGTTTCTACTGCGTCAAAGAGTGTTACTCTTGCATTATCCGTGCCATTTTCCACGAGAATCTTAACTAAGTACCTGTATTTTTCATTGTTACTTTCTAAAGACAATTAGTACTATATTTTAATATGTTCATGGCATAAAAAAAGATATATTACTTAACCTTGGTACTGGGTCATCAATGATTCCGCGGCATTTGTCATTCAGACACTCTTTACTAACATCTTTATCAACCTTCTTGTCACAACCTTTGCAAGCATAGAACCATGGTTCGAGCCTATTTAAAATAGTAGTTGTCTTTACCTTAAATGTGCAATACTGTGGCTGTATATTAACAAAGTTTAGTTAGATTTAAATTTGTAGATAAGAATATATATATAATATTGTACCTGTATTGAATTCTGTGACGTATGCATAATATCACTAATATGAATTTCCTTGGCATTTTTAAAAAGTGTCGATGGAGATCCTTTTGTTTTGCAGCTTCTTCCAATTAAAACCTGCATATTAGATTAAAATATAATACTATTTTATTATTGGGTTATATGAAAGTATGCTTGTTTTGCTTACCATTCCCTTAATTCGCTAGCCAGTTCTATTTTTGGGTTGATACATAATGTTGAAATAATTTGCGACGATATGCTTGTATCTCCTGCAAAAATGAGAAAATTATAGGATTAATTTTATGTTTAGCTATCTTTAATAAGAATTTCAGCAATAATTTATGTACCTTGATATATAGAGATTTTAAAATATGATAATCCTATTACAGGCCTATATTTGATTTCTGCTTCAAGAATTGAGCCTTCATTTGTAGCCAAATCTCCAAATAAAGTTGCACGCATTGGCATTCCACTGCATATGAAAAAAGGAAGAACGTTAATATTTTTTTCTCTTATGATATTGGAAATAAGTAACATGAATATACCTTATATCCATAAGCGTGATTTCTCTCCTAGTGTCTGGTTTGTTGTGTCTTGTAATATAGTTGATCACCGGCTTCACATTAGTTGTTATTGCAAGAATATTTGCAAGTGATTTGATAAAAAGATTATAATTCTGTAGATTAATGTTTCATTTTGTATTGAAGATTTAAGTAAGAAGTTTGTAAGTACTTACTAATTTTTGTTGCATCTTTCATGTAAAATGCTTCTTCAAATGGTACAAAGTTGTTAATATGTTGTCCAAGTGGAATCCTGTTGGTGCTTCTTTGATCGATACGTCTTTTGTTAGTACTAATTCAAGTGATTTGTGGATATTTGGAAAAGCTGGGTTTATTCCTTTTACTTCTCCATTTGAAATGAAAATAATTTGATATTTTTGAAGCATATCTATAAACTTTTCGATAGTCTCTTCGTACATATGGGAACAACTGTATCGACTCTCTATGAGTTAACATCTCTCTTAAGTTAAATCATTAGTCAATTAGTTTTAATGGAGATTATGCAAGTAAACTTAACTATTGAAGTAATAGATAAGAATTGTTTATCATTAATCGTGGATATATAAAGTAATCAATCCAGGATATATATATATAACAAACCCATCTATTTACAAATGTAGGTGGTTAGAATTTGTGTTATGAATTTATTTCTTTTGGAAAAATTTGTGTATAAAGTTATCACTTGGGGATATATAAGGTAACAGATAATTAATATATCAAACACTCTTTAGATAAGAATTGTATATCTATTAAAATAACAGACAATAATTATTACATGTGCTTCAAATACTTTTTAGATACTGTGTACAAAGTTATCAATCGGAGATATATAAAGTAATTAATCTGGGAAGTTAGGATTTGTTATCAATCGGATGGGAATTGATAGGAATAAAAGATTGTTGACTGTTGACTTTGTGTAATTAATTTTGTATAGGGGTAAAAGTGAGCAGGGAACAACTTTGATAGGCAAATGGTATTGCAGTTATTAAATTAAATAAAGAAATGGACAAGAAAATGAACGTGGCATGGCTAGAGAGCAGGATAACAACTCGTGGCCCTTTGATAACCATGAAAGGGGGACAGATGCGACTCCGAGTTAAAATTAAAGAGAACTGAGACTCCGTAGTCTCCGGATCAGTTTCTTCTGTGCAAAAGGGCAAAGGTAACCGAACACAAAGCCAACCATCCTCTTCCTCTCACTTTCGCTTCACTACCTAATAAAAGATCTTAATATAACATATTTTGTGAAATATAGTAGATAACTTGGAGACATCATAAATGAAGCGGAGAGAATCATTGTTTTGACAGCAATCTTTTAATCGGTTATTTTAATCGGTTAAATTTAAAAAAAAAAAAAAAAGGAAAGGTATCTATTTTATATTTCGGTTTAATCAAATTAAATATATAATCAAATAAATCTAAATTACATTAATATCAAACATGAAGATTTACCTTTATAAATGGGAGAACCTGCAACAATCAAATCCTTAATCCTCGAAGTTCTGCAATAAAATTGAAGTAATTTTTTAAAAAATTAAATTGCCTTAAAATGTAATTGCAATGTAAAACAAATATCACCATCACCATTAAATCAAATACACAATATTTCTAAAGAGTCATTATGCATGAAAATATAATAAAGAAACATACATGTTGAAGGAGATGGAGTTAGTATAAAAATTGTGTAATTTCTTGGTTTATATATAGGTACGAGTACATGTGATAGGATAATAGTCATAATTAGAGTTTTATTAGGATTTGAATTATATTACAATCAAGTTCCTATTAGATTGCGGTAGAGGATGAGGTAGCTCTTTGTGATTGCTTGGTTGACTTGCTTATTGATATCTTTGGCCACGTTGGTGCATGAAAGAAAAGTAGCTCTTTGTGATTGCTTGGTTGACTTGCTTATTGATATCTTTGGCCACGTTGGTGCATGAAAGAAAACAAAGTTTTTTTTTAACTAAAAAATCACGAATTGGTTTTGAGTTGTTTTGCATAGTTTTATGATATGGTGGAGAGCCACCCAAAAGGAAAGAAAAAATCATTAGAGATAATATCAATTACTTAAATTGTTGTTATGATCAAGTCAAGTGACGCGTTGAATTATAAATATTGCATTTTTAAAGAATTTAACCTAATGAAAGTGAAAATTTGAAAGCACCCGGCGGCTAAGAAATTAATACGGTCAACTATCGTATTAATTCTTGTTAATTATTGATATCGGTTATTTTAATCGGTTATTTTGTTAGTTCCAAAATAAGAGCTTCTTTTCCCATCATTAAAATTAAATTTGAAAATTAGAATTTGATTATAGATAAGGTAGTTCAAACTATAAAGGGGTATATTTGTCTAAAAAGATTTTTCGAACTCGTGCTTTTAAAGGTACGAATGTAGGTGGTTAGAATTTGTGTTATGAATTTAATTCTTTTGGAAAAATTTGTGTATAAAGTTATCAATTGGGGATATATAAGGTAACAGATAATTAATATATCAAACAGTCTTTAGATAAGAATTGTATATCTATTAAAATAACAGACATTAATTGTTACAGGTGCTTCAAATACTCTTTAGATACTGTGTACAAAGTTATCAATCGGAGATATATAAAGTAATTAATCTGGGAAGTTAGGATTTGTTATCCATCGGATGGGAATTGATAGGAATAAAAGATTATTGACTGTTGACTTTGTGTAATTAATTTTGTATAGGGGTAAAAGTGAGCAGGGAACAACTTTGGTAGGCAAATGGTATTGCAGTTATTAAATAAAGAAATGGACAAGAAAATGAACGTGGCATGGCTAGAGAGCAGGATAACAACTCGTGGCCCTTTGATAACCCATGAAAGGGGGACGGATGCGACTCCGAGTTAAAATTAAAGAGAACGGAGACTCCGCAGTCTCCGGATCGGTTTCTTCTGTGCAAAAAGGCGAAGGTAGCCGAACACAAAGCCAATCATCCTCTTCCTCTCACTTTCGCTTCACTACCTAATAAAAGATCTTAATATAACATATTTTGTGAAATATAGTAGATAACTTGGAGACATCATAAATGAAGCGGAGAGAATCATTGTTTTGACAGCAATCTTTTAATCGGTTATTTTAATCAGTTAAATTAAAAAAAGAAGAGGAAATGTATCTATTTTATATTTCGGTTTAATCAAATTAAATATATAATCAAATAAATCTAAATTACATTAATATCAAACATGAATATTTACCTTTATAAATGGGAGAACCTGCAACAATCAAATCCTTAATCCTCGAAATTATGCAATAAAATTGAAGTAATTTTTTAAAAAATTAAATTGTCTTAAAATGTAATTGCAATGTAAAACAAATATCACCATCACCATTAAATCAAATACACAATATTTCTAAAGAGTAATTATGCATGAAAATATAAGGAAGTTCAAACTATAAAGGGGTATATTTGTCTAAAAAAGATTTGTCGAACTCGTGCTTTTAAAGGGAGTATGATATGATTTTAGTTAAAAATATGCATCTATGAGAATTAAGAAGAGTCAGATGAAGTTTTCTAAAGAAAAAATACGAATAAAAGATAACAAAATTTGCAACTCCTAATTATTCACATGTACACCTACTGCCTCTGCTCATGTATACAAATGCAAATGACAGTGTAATAGTAAAGTTAGTATGTAGGTGTATAAATGTAAATAGTAATTTTGTTAGGATTTCATAAAAGTAAAATCCTACCTTTTGGAGGGTATTCATGCAAAAAAAACCAATGATATGTCAGTTTTTTCCTCCAAATAATATATCTATGAGAATGAAGCGTACCTATGAAATGAAAGTTTTCATAGACCGAACAAGCTATGAACAAAGAATAACAAAATTTTCCAATTCCTTAATTATTTCACATGTACACTTGCTACCCTCTACTCATCAAAATCACAGACTTAAATCCAACCCCAAAGAGCAAAAAATCCTACTAACCTCTCATGCCACAAAATAAGAAGAACTCAAGCCAACTACAGAGAGATAAATCAATTAAAAAAAAAGGAGAACCATCATCAAGAATTCAAACCAACTACAGATTCATTCTCATCTTTTAATCGGTTATTTTAATCGGTTAAATTAAAAAA
Organism: Asparagus officinalis; assembly: GCF_001876935.1. NCBI lineage: Eukaryota > Viridiplantae > Streptophyta > Magnoliopsida > Asparagales > Asparagaceae > Asparagus > Asparagus officinalis. The sequence goes on from NC_033796.1 coordinate 58,192,346, forward strand.
AAAAAAGAGGAAAGGTATCTATGTTATATTTAGGTTTAATCAAATTAAATATATAATTAAATAAATCTAAATTACATTAATATCAAACATGAAGATTTACTTTTATACATGGGAGAACCTGCAACAATCAAATCCTTAATCCTCGAAATTCTGCAATAAAATTGAAGTTATTTTTAAAAAAAAATTACCTTAAAATGTAATTGCAATGTAAAACAAATATCACCATCACCATTAAATCAAATACACAATATTTCTAAAATGTAATTGCAATGTAAAACAAATATCACCATCACCATTAAATCAAATACACAATATTTCTAAAGAGTAATTATGCATGAAAATATATATTAAATCAAATACACAATATTTCTAAAGAGTAATTATGCATGAAAATATATAATAAAGAAACATACATATTGAAGGAGATGGAGTTAGTATAAAATTTGTGTAATTTCTTTGTTTATATATAGGTACGAGGTATTACATGTGATAGGATAATAGTCATAATTAGAGTTTTATTAGGATTTGAAGTATATTACGGGTGTAGGTGGGTTGAATTTGTGTTATGAATTTATTTCTTTCGGGAAAAATTGTGTTACGGGTATAAGAAATGTCCAATTAACATCTAAAGCAAGTTATTGGCTTGACTTTGATGTATTAGGACGTGGATAAGATCAAGTTTAGTTGGAACTCATTAATTACATGGTCATCTACTAACCATTGGATTTTAATTGGATAAGATCAAGTTTAATTGGGATTTCCTAATCAAAAGTTCAATCGGGGATTTATACTATGTCATCAATAAGTCGGTATAAGAAATGTCAAGTTAAAGCAAGTTATTGGCTTGACTTTGATGTATTAGGACGTGGATAAGATAAGTTTAGTTGGAACTCATTAATTACATGGTCATCTACTAACCATTGGATTTTAATTGGATAAGATCAAGTTTAATTGGGATTTCCTAATCAAAAGTTCGGAATTGTATCTTTGGCCACGTTGGTGCATGAAAGAAAACGAAGTTTTTTTTAACTAATTATTAAGGTAGTTCAAAGTATAAATGGATATATTTGTCTAAAAAAGATTTCCCGAATTCGTGCTTTTAAAGGGAGTATGATATTCGCATAGAAACTTCGATGGTGACTAATACAGTCAGTCTCAATTCTCATAACTTGACCCAGCTCGGTCCTCTTTATTTCCCAATGTTAAAATTTCTACATTTCAGTACAATTTACAGGCATCCAAAGCCGGATTCAAGAACTCAGAGATTATTATGCCTGCTCTCTACTTTTTACTATTCTTTCCCTTTTTTGGTCTAAAAAAGATTTACTTTTTTACTATTCTTTCCCTTTTTTGGTTAAAATTCAATAGGACAATAGCCGGCTGGGGCCCGCCTTCTGGAAAATGTCCTCAACAAGATATTATCCTAAAGTTTAGAATCAAACTGAATTAGATCAAGAGGACATAAACAAACTAATTCCCTTCAAAAAACTCCGTTACATCATTCTTCTTTGATTTTTCTTTTCAGCCATTAAGTTTGACTACAGAAATAATAACATATTTTTATAGTTTACTTTTTTAAGAGGAAA
>NC_033796.1:58193955-58195223 GCF_001876935.1 Asparagus officinalis
GACCTATGTCAAGTCAAACGGAGGGGGGAAAGGGAAAAGGCACAAGCATCGAATACGAAACAAACAAAAAAGTATAAATTAAGTTGGCACTCTCCAAGTTGGTGGAAGGTGACATAATTGGTGATGAGCAAATTAATGTTTTCACACAAACTGATAGAATTTTTTTTTTGTCAATAATTACATAATTTGCTAATAGTTCAGTTGCGGATTCTATAGTTCCTTAGTAAAAAAGATCCTACATATTTATTATTATACATATAGACCAATTGAGTGAAATTTTTTCTTTTAGTTTTTTTTCCAAAAAGACACTTTTTTTACAAACAGACAATATTCTAACGCCACGTTTGGTATGCGGGAATGAAGTCAAGTGAGAATAAAAAGAATGTAGGAATGGAATAGAATAGACGAGAGAATGGAATGCACATTCTCATTCTCATGTTTTGGCGTGTTTAGAGAATAAAACGGGAATGTCAATCTTGTTCCTATTCCCATGTTACCGCGAGTGGCGCGGTGGTCGAGCGCAAACGTGCACGCGACTAAGAAAAGTCTCTGGACTTTTCGCGGTCGACCACGAGTGGTGTGACGGTCGACCGCGGACCCTGTAGTGGATTTTCGTGGGTTTCTGTCTTCTGTTCGGTCGACCGCATGTGCGGCGGTCGACCGCGATGTGGTTTTGGGCATGGGCTTGGTTTCCTGTTCGCATTGAGTTTGTATTTTGATATAAATTAAAACACGATTTTCTAGGGTTTCCAATGAGAGATTTTAGATTGTACTAAGCATATTGAGAGGGAGACCTTGTGAGCAAGTTGAGAGCTTTGGTTTAGGGTTTGTGTGAGTGATTTTGTAAGATTGTAACTCTTTGTACTCTCCTTGATTTAGTGGAATCTCCCCATCCTCTCCCTGTAGACGTAGGCAAATTACCAAACTACGTATATCTCTGTGTTTGGTTTGATTTGTTGTATTTGGATTGAATTGTGCTCGTGTGTGGTTGGTTCTCCTCTCCCGTGATCACAGATTCGTTCGGTGTGAGAGCACTTGCGCGCCTATGCGGAAGCGTGCTCGCACACCGAACGAATCTATGATCACATGAGAGGAGAGCCAACCACACACGAGCACAATTCAATCCAAATACGACAAATCAAACTAAATACAGAGATATACATGGTTCAGAAATTTTCCTACGTCCACGGGGATAGGATGGGGAAACCTAGAAAATCGTGTTTCAATTTATATCAAAATGTGAACAGGAAACTAAGCGCAAGCCCAAA
>NC_033796.1:58195233-58208550 GCF_001876935.1 Asparagus officinalis
ATCGCGGTCGACCGCCGCACCACGTACGGTCGACCGGACAGAAGACAGAAACCCACGAAAATCCACAACAGGATCCGCGGTCGACCACCGCACCACTCGTTGTGTACCGTGAAAAGTCCAGAGACTTTTCTCAGTCGCTTGCACGTTTGCGGTTAACCGTCACGCCACTCGCGGTCGACCGCTGGAAATCCAAACTATTTTCTGTCCATTTTTCCTGTATTCACTTCAATTCTCCACATCGGTAAAGTTTTCCCAAAACTAAGCCGACACCAAATGAAGAGCACCAATGCGTCGTCTCTCCAAAATTGGCTGCACCAATATGGTTGCCTACGTACCCCCTCTCCCAAGGGATCAAGTCGCTCGTAGTTCATCCAAATGGCCGTTAACGGCCTCAACAATCACGAACGTGCAACAAGCTTCAACAATGATCAAACTTATTGCTCAAAACCACCTTAGTGAGTATATCCGTCGGATTATCCTTCGTGTGGACTTTCACAATCTCCACATCGTCATCTTCAATAACATCTCGAACGAAGTGATAACGAACGTCAATGTGTTTCGTCCTCATATGAAAAACATGATTCTTCACCAATTAGATAGCAGTTATACTATCATAATGAATAGTGATGGACCGCTGTGATATACCAAGTTCCTCCAAAAGTCTTCGAAGCCAAATAGCCTCCTTCTGCCTCCGTAATCGTCATATACTTTGTCTCCGTCGTAGACAAAGTCACCATAGACTGTAAGGTGCATCTCCAACACACCAGCACACGGGTCAAAGTGAACACATACCCCATCATAGACCGTCACTTATCCAAATCTCCAGCATAATCTGAATCAACATAGCCAATGCACAACTTCCCACCTGTAGTGTCCCACTCGAAAACCAAACCAACATTGAGCGTACCTCGAATATACCTCAAAATCCATCTCACGGTGTCCTAATGACCCACTCCTAGATCGTGTATGTATCTAGAGACCATGCTCACCGCCTGTGACAAATCTTCCCTCGTAAGTACCATCACGTACATCAAGCTCCTAATCGCGTTCGCATATGGAGTCTTCGACATCAACTCTCGATCTTCAACTGTTTTCGGTGAAAGATTAGCTGAAAGTTTCAAATGGGCTCCCAAAGGTACACTAACTGATTTCGTATCCATGCTGACATGAAATCGCTATAGAACCTTCTTCAAATAAGCCACTTGTGTCAAACAAATTCTTCCTTCTTTTTGTCTCTGCCGATCTACATCCCTAAAATGTGCTTAGCCTCACCTAAATCCTTCATCTCAAACACTTTTGAAAGTTGTGCCTTCAACTCATCTATAGAAGACCTGGAAATAGAGGCAACTAACATGTCATCAACAAAGAACAACAAATAGATGTACGCATCTCCTTTTAACTTATGAAAATACACGTAAGGATCAAACTGGCTCCGAGTGTATGAATGACCAAGTATAAAACCATCGAATCGCTTATACCACTATCGAGGAGACTGTTTCAAACCATATAGCGATTTCTTTAACTTGCAAACCAGGTTTTCCTTTCCTACAGCTTAGAATCCTAATGGTTGAGTCATATATATTTCTTCATCAAAATCACCATGAAGAAATGCCATCTTCACATCCAACTGATCAAACTCCAATCCATATTGTGCCACCAAAGCTAGCAAAATCCAAATCGAAGAGTGCTTCATCACTGGAGAGAAAACCTCATTATAATCAATACCTTCCTTCTGTGCATTGCCCTTCGCAACCAACCTAGCCTTGAATCTCACTGGAGTACCCTTAATGTCCTCCTTCTTCATGTATACCCACTTGCAACCAATCGCCTTCCACCCCTTTGGAAGCTCAACAAGCTGTCACGTATCGTTCTTGTGAAGAGACTCAATCTCCTCCTGCATAGCCACCTACCACGAATCAGCCTCCGAACTCTGCTCGATCTCTCTGAATGTAGTAAGCACCAACTCATTGATACTCTTCACCGGAAGTGCATATGCAACTACTATGTCAATATGCAGTACTAGCATCCGTATATCTCTCATCTGTCTCCGAACAGCAATAGAATTCTGAACCTGAGCCGTTAGTCTCTGATCTAGCACAACTATACCGGTATCCTTCTCGTCATCGTTGTGCTCGCCTGGCGTCACTTCAGTCGGCACTCTAATAGATAGTGTACCATCTGGATAATATAGAGTTGCATCAATCTGTTGGCCTTCTTGTTTTGATGATGTTTAAAAAATTTACCACTAATGTTGTTTGTCTAGTATTTGTGTTTTCTTATTTATTATAGACAAACAACGTTGTTGGATGATGGATGGAATAGAGCTTCAACGATCATATCCAAAGGAGGTTGGCGGAATGTCGGGTTGAAGCCTATACAATTCAAGTTAAAGATCAAGTTCAAGCTTCATCCAGTGAGATTTAGCGCAAGTAGAGGCTTATTGAAGACCAATCAAGCTTGGGTAATTTAGTTTAGGATTTATATATGTGTGTTAGTACTTTAAGCTCAATCATATACACACATACACGTTTTGGTCTTCGTATATATATGTTATATATATACATATATTTTTGGTTTGATAGTTTTCAGTATTTACTATGAAACAATTGAATATAATTAGAAAACTATTTTTTGTTTCATACTCATATGCATATATATGATTTCATCAATATCAAGTTTAGTTAGTTAAATGAAATCATGTTTTAGTGCATATATGTGTATTTTGATAAATACTACATTCATTGTTTATAGACTTCATAATAATAGTTTACAATTTTCTTCAAGTCTATAAAATCATTTTGTAAAGTTTCAAAAAGTTGGTTTAGCCAAAATGTCAAAATTCACATGTTTAGATTTTCGTGTTTTGACTATCTGGCAATAATGGTGATATTTCATTTGGAAAGTCCTTTTCGAAAACCAGTCATTGTAGCCATGTTTATTACCATGTCTACATCATTCCCCAAAGTTTTACCATTTTCTTGAATTTATTTGATATTTTTAAACAGTGTTTTAAATCAGCATATCGCTTTTTCTGCTGTATCAGTTTTCGGTCGACCGCACCGGTCGACCGACCATTTGAGCTTTCGTCAGCATGCAGCAGAGAGGTGGTCGGTCAACCGATCCGGTCGACCGAGAGCTTCCTTCGGTCGACCGCACCGGTCGACCGGATAAGTGTTTGCTTGATTTCTTGTTTTCGACCTGGATAACGGTCGACCGAACTTTCCGTCGGTCGACCGAATTTTTCCATCGGTCGACCGACAGAATTTCCGGTCGACCGACAATCTAGCCGTTGTCTTCTAACGGCTATTTTCCTGAGTTGTTTGCTGGGGCTGTTTTGTCATTTGACTTGGGGGTTTTGGCTGAGCTTTGAGAGGGTATAAATACCCCATTGCCTTCAGCTCTCTAACCAACTAATGAGAGTTTTAAAACAAGTTTAAGAAAGTTTTAACAAGGGTTTATGTTTGGTTTAAGTTTGTTTAAAAAGCTTTTAAGCAATTGAGTGTTTAGGTTTTGTGATTCAATTCAACAAGAGCTTGAGGAGATCATCTATTGAAGTTTGAGCTTCCAACTATTCTCCCTCCAACTCTTGATCTATTGAGAAGTTTTCTAAACTCTATTTCTAGCTCTTTTATATATTTGATTATCATTGTTATTAAGCTAGAACTACATTGAGTTTAGTTTTGATTTATATCTCTTTGTTCACACACAACCTTCTGAGCTTATTGTATTTACATTCATAGTATAATTTGGGGTTGTGGGTTAGTGACTTAGAGTTGTGCTTAATTGAGTTCTCTCCTTGTTTAGAGAACAAATCATTTGATTTATATTGTGCTTATTGTGAGGATTCACTTGTAATACACTTGTACACCGAGAGAAGTGTGTGGTGAGAGACGGGGTCAAATCCAAGAGGAGTGGCGTCGGTTGCCGTGCCTAGGGAGAGGTTGTAACCGAGCACTTGAGGAGGAGGACACGGGCTAGGACCAACACTTAGTGTGTGAGGTGTGATTACATAGTGATTGTATTGTGAGGTGTAAACGTTGTTCGGGTGAACGTAGAAAACCCGGTTGTGATAGTGGAGATCTCCTCGAGGTGAGGAGCGGGGACGTAGGTCGTGGGGACCGAACCTCGTAAACATATCGTTTTGTTTGTGATTGCATTGGCGTTCTTATTCTTGTTTTCATATCTTATATCGCATTTGTGTATTGCTTATCATATCACCCTATCACTTGTGTAGATTGTTTATTTTACCCTTGTGTTAGTTCATATATCCTTGCTCATATATTTGTAATATCTCATTGATAGGATATATTCATTTGTGCATATTGCTTATCCTAGCTTACGTATCTTGTTGTATTTTATATTTGCTAGGATAACTTGATAATTAATTTTAATTGGCATTTAATCGGATTAGATTAGCATAAGACCCTAATCACCCCCCTCTAGGGTCTAACACAATCTCCACCACATGCGATATCTCCTCTGTCGGGTCACTCTCCACCTGATGAGAGCTGGAAAGCTTCAAGATAGAAGCCTCATCAAACGTGACGTCCCTACTCAGCATAATCTTTCTATCAACTGGATCTCATAGCTTGTATTCCTTGACACCATGCTTGAATCCTACAAATATGACCTTCCTAGCTTGAGGTTCCAATTTATCAGTCTTCACATGATAGTATGAAGGGTACCCAAAAAACTTGAGTTGGTCATAGTCGTGTGCTGGCTCTCTCGACCACATCTCCATAGGGATCTTCCCCTCAATCGCAGATAAAGGCAGCATGTTAATAAGGTGGCTCGCATATGAAATTGCCTCAATACAAAAGATCTTCTCCAAACCACTATACGCCAACAAACATCGGATCTTCTCCAGCAAAGACTGATTTACCTCTCTACCACCTTATTCTTCTATGGTGTATGACTAACCGTGAAGTGTCTCTTCCCCTCGTCTTGACATAGATACAGAAAGCGGCCTGATGTGTACTCGTCGTTATTGTCGGATCATAACGTCTTGATCATTCTTCCAGTCTGTAGTTTCAACCTCTTCTTCCACTCCATAAACATATCTAGGACTTCACACTTCTTTACCATGGTGTATACCCAACAACGTCTAGAATAGTCATCAACGAACGTGACGAACCAATATCGACCACCAAGTGATGTAGTCTTGGTGGGACCCCAAACATCTGTGTGCATATAATCCAGAATGCCCCTCGTCCTATGAATGGCTATCCCGAACTTCACATTGTCTTCTTACCAAGAAGATAGTGCTCATAGAACTCAACCTTTCTACTCTTGGGTCCCTTCAATAGCCCATGCTTGCACAAAGCCTGCAGTGAATTCTCTCCTGTGTGCCCCAACCTGTAGTGCCAAATTCTGCTAATATCCGCCTCTGAAATAACTAAAGCAACCTAGCTAATCTCGGTGCTCCCTTTCAGATAATATAAGTTTTGACTGCGAACTCCCTTCATCACCACCAAAGATCCCTTAGTAACCTTTACTACAGCATCCTCAAAGGTCACCCTGAATCCCTTTGCCTCCAAAGCTCCAACTGAGATTAGTAACCTTTACTACAGCATCCTCAAAGGTCACCCTGAATCCCTTTGCCTCCAAAGCTCCAACTGAGATAAGATTCTTCTTTCCTCAAAGGTCACCCTGAATCCCTTTGCCTCCAAAGCTCCAACTGAGATAAGATTCTTCTTCAACTGAGAAACAATTCTCACCTCCTTTAATTAATAGACTACTCCATCGTGCATCCGAATCCTCATGGTACATATCACATAAATGTTACAGGATTGGTCATTTCTCATGACCACAACAGCCCCATCGAGTCTCTCAAATGATAAAAACTAATCTCTCCTAGGAGTCACATGATAAGTAGCGTCAGAATCAAGCATCCAATCTGATGTATCCAAGTGGTTTACTTCCGGAGTAATCAATAGTGAAAAGCTCGAATCATCGAAATCATTACCTGTCACAACGTTCACCTCATTGGCCTTCAGGCTCTTCTTCTTGCTATTTTCTTTCTCCTTGATCTTTGGACAGTTTTTCTTCCAATGTCACTGCTCCTTGCGGAATGCACATTGGTTCTTTCCTAGCTGGTGATAACCTCTTGACTTTGACCTACCTCTATTGCTACCTCTCGCACATAGGCTTCTACCTCTCGTCGACAAGGCCTCTCCTGAAGTACTAGCGCGAGAAGTCTTCTTGTCATTCCTCTTCAAATCATAATTCGTCAAAGAGTTAGTTACTTCACTATAAGTGATAGAAGATCTCTTATTCAATAAAGTAAGCACAAAGGTATCATGCTCCTCATCCGGTAAGGAGCCCGACAAAATAACAGCATTGTACTCATTCGATATCTTCTCATTAACATTCTCCATGTCCGACAATAACTTAGTATAGTTGTTCACATGAACTGCTAGTGAGGTGCCCCTGGATATTTAATATCTGAATAACCTACGCAGCAAGTGCAATCTGTTCTTAATACTCTTCGTAAGATACTTATTGTTAAGAATTTCTCATATCTTCATTGCAGACGTCATCCCAATCACATCATATTTCAGCTCCTATTCCAAACAAGACCTGATCACCCCACAAGCGTTCCTATTCATCTTTTCTCATATTACCTCTTTATATTTTGGTGTCCTCTCATGGACCATAATAGTATCATCCAAATTCTGAGTATTGAGCACATCCTGAATATCGTTCATCCAAAAATCAAAATTGATCTTGTTGTCATACTTCACCATACTAATTTTAATGTTCTGAAAACCAACTTGAACTGTACCCGCCATCTTGCTGCTTTCACCAACTTCTTCACCCATAAAGTCTAAATTATAAAGAAAAATTCAAACTTGATAGAATTTAGAAGTTACCCAACTGAAGTCTAGAATGGATTCCAAATAGATCTCCTAACCACACAAGAAAAGCGAAATCTTTAACGGCAACCCCAAACACTATCTCCACCGAAGCCTAGAACTCAAAGAACCAAGCTTCCATAATGAATCTTCATCCACCTAATGTAAAAACCCTAGATCTAAAATATAAGCTCTAATACCAACTGTTGCGCACCTATGCGGAAGCGTGCTTGCACACCGAACGAATCTGTGATCACGAGAGAGGAGAACCAACCACACACGAGCATAATTCAATCCAAATATGACAAATCAAACCAAACACAGAGATATACATGGTTCGGTAATTTGCCTACGTCCACGGGGAGAGGATGAGGAGATTCCACAAAATCAAGGAGAGTACAAAAGGTTACAATCTCACAAAATCATTCACACGAACCCTAAACCAAATCTCTCAACTTGCTCACAAGTTCTCCCTCTTAATATGCTCAGTACAATCTAAAATCTCTGATTAGAAACCCTAGAAAATCGTGTTTTAATTTATATCAAAACACAAACTCAATGCGAACAGGAAACCAAACCCAGGCCCAAAACCGCATCACGGTCGATTGCCGCACCACGTGCAGTCGACCGGACAGAAGACAGAAACCCACAAAAATGCACTAGAGGGTTTACGGTCAACCGCCGCACCACTCGCGGTCGACCGCAAAAGTCCAGAGACTTTTCCAGGCTGCGTGCATATTCGCGGTCGACCGCAGCTCCACTCGCAGTCGACTGTGCATCATCCAAAATGTTTTCTGCTTCAATTTTTTTTTTTTGTATTCACTTCATACAATAGACTGAATTCCATATGCATGCATGCTACATGATTTACGACTGAATTCCATGTGCATGCATGAAGAGAGAGATTAGAAGAAAACACTAAAATTTGAAGGATTGGAAAAACATGTTAACTTTTAGTCTGTATATAAAATTTCTATGAACTTTTAAATGCACTTTTAACTTTCAAAAAATTGATTAGGAATAGAAAACATGTTAACCTAGAAAGTTTGAAGGAACAAAAAACATATTAACCTCTAATTAAAACATAAAGTTTCAATCTCATCAATTAAGCACATTATTTCATGTTGTGAGTGCTTGAAAAAATTACTGAAAGATTAGACATATATGCTTCAATGGAACTTTAAATCATACATCCCAAGATAAAATATTTACTAACCTAATTGCCAACAGATTATGCAATCAGTCGGCAAAAGATAAAAAGTTGTTGTAAAGATTAAGTAAATATTAGCCAAACATACATATTTTAAAAAGAAATAATGGTTACCTAACCGAGTCACGTCGAGTCGAAGACGAGATTTTTTTCTACTGCAGATGCGATGGAACTAGGGCAAAGTCGAACAAAGAATAATATTTTAATATTTTACATCTATTTGTATATTTGTACGAACAACTAATGATATTATTTATCTAGAAATAATTTTTTATATGAGAATTTATATCTATTCATATCTTTTAAGGAGGGTATAATCAAAAATTGTTTGATTATTTTATTCTCACTTAAGTGAGAATATCAATTCCTTGTTAAATGGTTGGGAATGACAACTCCCACATAAAGTGGGAATTGATAAGAAGTGGGAATAACAATTCAACCGTCTAAAAACACATCGTGTTTGGTACGCATGAATATAGAGTTAAAATTGCATTACATTCTCACTCATTCCCGCATACCAAACGAGGCGTAAGGGTAAAACAGAACTAGGGATAGTCTATTCACAATTAACCCTACAAAGCATATGACAGAAAAATAAGCCAATTCTCATATCTTTGAGTTCATATATTAAAGTTATTTTATTTGTAGATCTACTTTAAGATTCATCTTTGCGCTATGTATATCAGTATAAATTCACAAAGTTATTTCAGTTTTATAAAGATATATTTGTTTTGTCCTTCCTACGAAAGTGATGGGTCCTTTTATACCCTTGTCTCGGTGAAATCTTGCATCGCGTTAATTGAAATTTTGAACGGTCTCCATTAGACGATTCAAACAAATATTTCACATCAAAATCTATAAATATAACATAGTACATCCACGAAATCCCCCAAAATAAATCCCAAAATCTCCAAATCTTTATTTTACAAAGATGAAGAACAACTCATCAGACAAAGAGAAAGCCATCAGCAGCAACAAGCTGATTCAATACATGAAGGCGCCATTCCGAGCCCTGGTGCGGGTCCGAGACAAGTACGTGAATGGCCTCGCCGGCTTTGCGGACCGTGGTGAGCACGGCCGTACATAATCTCATCAGCTGCGGCGGCTGTAGTTATAATATGCCCTTGAACATCTAATACAAATCATGTAATATTTTTAAATATTAATAAAGATTTTATTGTTACACAAATGATTTGGGTATTATTTCTATAATTGTTATAGTATCCTTAGAAATTGTTTTGTTAGATCATGCATCATGACAGTCACTTGCTTATAAAAATGATCTAACTTAGAGATTTTTTAAATTTGGATAACTTTGTTATATCAGGTTCTTATGCATGACATCGACATGTGAGATGTAATGGCAGATCTCAACCATTGGGAATGAGATTTTTCTAGGTGTATGTCATAATTACACATTGTGATGTGTATAGCACTAGACCACGTATTTAAATTATTTAGAACAAGTCACCTAGGAGATGGAGCATCCAAATTGTTACATGGTCCCTTTGACTTGATGATATTATCATTTTCAATTTGATAACTTAGTATACTTTGATATAATAGTTAAACTTATTTAGCAAGCACACACAACCTGAAGTATTGGATTACTAGTTTTTATTTACGAACAATGATGGATATCTAGATAGGATATAATATGCTCATTATGATGAGTTAATTTATTATGCATTCTCATAAATTTGTAAAATTTTCGTCGGTGGGTGGTTTTGGAAAATATTTCTTAAATTTTATTTTTATAAAAATAAAATATTTTAATGTTTCAAAATAATTTTTGTTTATGTTCGTTTGGGTGAAATTTTTTTCTTTTACTCTTTTACCCAAAGACAAGAATCTTTTTTTGATAAATAGAAAATATTCTGAGGGTAAAATAGAAGGTATATTCACAATTAGGCAATAGTACAAAGGGTTTATTCACAATTAACTCTACAAAGCATAATGACAGAAAAATAAGCTAAATCTCATATCTTTGAGTTCAAATATTAAAGCTATTTTATTTGTAGATCTCGTCGCGATTCATATAGAAATGTTTATGTTGTACTAAGTGTAATGCATGTGCATTGCATGTGGTCAAATATCTTGATTGTTTTTTATTTATTTTATTATATACTGTAACTGTGTTGTGAAATAGTTTCTAGTTACTAAGTGTTGATGTTATGTAATCACACAGATAAACTGATAGGAACTGGGTTGATTAGGGGCAACTAACTTCTTCGAATATTTGATTTGGAGTTGAGTTGTTCTTCCCTCACATGTAGCAACTCGTAAGAGGGAGGGGTCTGATTCCCCCGTTGTTCCTCCGACGATCAAGTTAGCAAGGTACTTGAGTGGAGGAAAATGGCGAACAATAGCAGTTCTTAAGTGAAGTGGAATGAAGAAAAATATAGAGAAATTCCTTACCCTCGTGTTGGAAATAGTTTTTCCTTTTATGGTAGTGAAGGAAGGGGATTTTGGTCTCTTCGGCCTAGTATGGGCTAGTGGTTGAGTCAGCGTCGACTTTACAGGTATCGATTGTGGAGTGGTCGTGGAATAGACGCGGTCACTTCGGCATTAATGAGATGGGATAGGCAGCGTGCGAAGCCAACATGGTCCGATGTGTCATAAATAGTACCGGAGGATGGAGAAATGATGGCGTTTGTCATGCATTTAATGTGATGTCAACACGCTATTATCAGGGGGCTCGAGGTCGCAGTCGGCTTTTGTCTTGTATTGAGGGGTGTTGAGAGGTATTGCCTTTCAAGTCGGCTCTCGTAAGATGTCGTCAAGATAACTAGTTGAGTAGGCTTGCGGCGAGTCGTCTTTGATGAGAAGACTAACAAGTACCACCTCTCGAGTCGACCCAGTGGATGTTGACTCGGCGAGTCAGCTAAATTAGGACTCTATCTGTCCCAAGTGTCGAGTTGACTGAATTTAGCATAATGCAGGATTCCTATCTGAAAACACCATAACAGTTGGCCCATTTCGCTTGGAGTCGGCCTGAGCCGGATTCGAGTGAAATGAGAATGGTTTCGGACGGATGCGGATGTGCATTAAATAGGGGAACTAAAAATTCTCTTCAGATTTAATGTGGCTGATGTCACCATGCATTCTTTTCGATTGCTACAGCTCTGCTTTTCGTGCCGAATTGTGGGTTGTTCAGGGTTAGTGTGTTGTACCTCGACCCAGGAGATGCCACTTCAGATTTCGAGAGTTAATCTAGGCCTTTGACTAAATTCCGATCCAGCGATTGAGATTCCGATAGTTGAGGATTCAGCTGCCTATAAAATAAATAAGACTAGGACTAAAAGAGAGGTGGTTACCGCCTCTACCCTCCTCAAGTTTCTTGCTGCCTTGACCTCTTGAAGGAGATTGAGGCGAGTGGAGGAGGGCTGGAACTAGCCTTGGACAATAGGGATGATGATGATGAGTCAGAAGATGACCCCAGAAAAGTCCCTCATGTTCCCTCTTCTGCCGCTCCTACTGGTGTCGTCCCAGAAGTGGATCTTCCAAGCCCCACTCCCGACCCTAGCCGAGAGACTTGAGAGCTTGTATATTTTCCTTCTTTCTTTTTGTAAATGTCGGTGTAGACAATGTAATAAAATTTGTTAAAGTTGGAATGAAATTTTGGACTTTGATATGCCATCTTGCACACCTTCAATTGTTCCTTGTTTTTGCTTTGTTTGTTTTTAGCTTCATTCTGGTTAAGAGAACAGTTAGTTGCCATGAGCCAGTTGTGTTGGGATGAACCGAGTGTTGACTGGGCGAGTCGATCGGCTCGTCTGCTCTTTTTTATATTGTTGGCGAGATGCCTTGGCCCTTTTGTCAATGATGGCAGAAAGGTTGGAGTGCCTAGTACTTGATGAGAATTACTAGGTCTTTTCGGCAAAATGACAACCTAGAGGTTGGGTGCCTAGGTCTTAATGAGGGCGCCTAAGTCTTTTTTGGTAAACAACAACCCAGAGGTTGGGTGCCTTGGTCCTAATGAGGATGCCTAGGTCTTTCCAATAAATGATAACCTAGAGGTTAGGTGCCTAGATCTTAATGAGGACACCTAGATCTTTTCGGCAAGTGATAACTTGGAGGTTGGGTGTCTGGGTCTTAATGAGGACGCCTACGTTTTTTCAGCCGGTTATGTTAGTTGATATATGAAAGTAGGAGCCGACCGCATGGCTAATGTGCCTTGGGTTTATCCTAAGGAGGAACTAAGGGCTTAAAATTCCTGCATAAATTTAGCACTACGAGAGTGCTACACAAGAGTCAGATTCAAGGGGATTTTTTTATAACGGATGAAACTTTGTAGAAGATTACTAAAAGTATTTTCTGAGATGTTCAATATTCCAAGGGTGCTACAAGATCCTTCCATCTAGGGCTCTTAGCCAATATGTGCATGCTCACAACTCCTCGAGGACTATGTAGGGGCCCTCCTAGTTGGCAACCAGTGTGCCTCGCCTAGTATCTTTGTCAAAAATGGCTTTGTGAAGGACGAGGTCACTGATACTGAATCTCCTAGGTCAGACCTTCTTGTTGTAGTACTAGGCGATTTGTTGCTGATTGATGACCTGGGATAGAAGCGCTTTCTCTTGGACTTCATCTAGGAGGTCAAGTCTGACCTAAAGCCCTTCTGAATTCAAGTCTTCATCGAAGAGTTGCAGTCGGATCGTCGGCATGCTAACTTCCACTAGGATGATCACCTCAGCTCCATAGGCTAGCTTGAAGGGGGTTTTCCTAATCGAGTTCTTGTGAGTCATGCGGTAAGACCACAGGATACTTGTCAACTCCTCGACCCAATTTCTAGCCATGTCATTCACCTTTTTCTTCATAGCTTGGAGAATGCATTTGTTGGTGGCATCCGCTAGTCCATTGCATTTAGGGGGGCAACCAAGGAGAACATGAGGTAGATGTTGTATTCTTTGCAAAAGCTTCGGAAGCCTCCTCTGTCGAACTGGGTGTCGTTATCTATTACAAAGAAGAAGGGCACACCAAAATGGTAGACGATGAACTTCCAAACAAAATTTGTGACATTACTTTCACCTATCTTAGCCAAGGGCTTAGGTTTGATCCCTTTGCTGAAGTAGTCAATTGTCATGATCAAAAACTTTCGCTGCGCAGAAGCTATGGGGAGAGGACCTAACAATTTTAACCCCTACTGAGCAAATGGGATTAGACTCAAAATCAGGGTGGGCTCAGTGGCTGTTGCTCATGAGATGGATGAGCAGAACTGGCACTTCTTGCATAGGGAGATGAGCCACCTGGACA
>NC_033796.1:58208560-58223315 GCF_001876935.1 Asparagus officinalis
ACAGCCAGTAATACCCCTGGCGAATGACTTTCTGCGTGAGGGTTTTGTCACCAGGGTGGCTTCCACATGTTCCCTCATGGATCTTCCTGAGAACATAGCTAACTTCTGATGGATGGAGGCACCAAAGATAAGACCCCACACCGCTACTAGAATGCAACATCCGATAGAGCTATCCATCAATCGTGAGATAGCAGCGGGTGTTCCTTTACAGACACTTAGCTTCGGTGACTTTTTTCGAGTAGGATGCCCTGCGTTAGGTAAAGATTGATGGGGTCCATCTAATAGGGTAGCATGAGCATCTCGGTCTGCATAACTATCTCTAGGGGCTTTGAAACACTGGGATGCTTGAGGTTGTTAGTGTAGATGGGCCCTGAGTTGCTCCTTGAGCTTATTGATCCGAGATTGGAGAGGGTATCCACCCGAGCGTTGAGGGCACAGGGAACTTGTGACGCCCCTGGGTTCACACAAGGCTGCAGTCCAATGTGAAACCAAGAATGTCAAACCTGCTATGCACCACACCGTGCAATAACATGTTTCACCATCACAATTAACATCTATCTAGTAGAATCAACAACTGGTGTAAGTACAAAACAGGTAAAAGATAATACAAGGAAGACTGATGAAATGATAATAGTCACATAAATATCTCATCATCCAACAATACAGAAATACATAATCCAGATCTGAGTAGATAAACTGAAATACTCAACAAGTCTCAAATACAACTGTCTGACGATAAGAAATAAGGCATACAGCCTTTACAACTTCTAGAATAATACCCTCAAATGTCTAACCTCACTACAGTGGAGACCAAAGAAAATAATACATATCTAGAAAGTAAAGCTGAACACTAATGTGGTCCGCTATCAACCTGCGACTCTCCGTGCTCCTGGCTCGTGACCTGAAAGGGGGAGGGACAACGAGCGTCAAAGCGCTAGCGAGTAACATCACAACCAACCCCAAGGGAATAGGGCTCGTTGTATAAGAAAATACAGATAATATGTATAATAGATCTAAAATCATTGATCCTACTAAAGAGGGTTTAAGTATTTAGAAATTTACAACACGAGCATAGGTACGTCGAGCGAAATAATCCAAACAAGGAAACCCTCATGTATATACCTTGTATCTCAAATTGTAAATCTCTAAACACCAAACCCGAGGTTCTAGTACAGAAACAATAATAAAAGAAATACAGCAAATCTCAGAACAATATATAGTGCCATACCATAGCTAACATGAATATCATGTTATTATTTACATAAGTGCCATATCAACATCATGTCGTAGTTTCCAAACTCATAAAATAAGTGTCAAATGTCCAACACGAGGTCTGGAATGAATTTATAGTCCAACACGAGGACTTCTATAAATCACAGTCCAACACGAGGACTTTCATAACTCACAGTCCAATCTCAAGGACTTCTATAAATCACAGTCCAACACGAGGACTTTCATAACTCACAGTCCAATCTCAAGGACTTCTATAAATCACAGTCCAACACGAGGACTTTCATAACTCACAGTCCAATCTCAAGGACTTCTATAAATCACAGTCCAACACGAGGACTTTCATAACTCATGAACTGAATATAACCGTTATCCAAAACATGGACCGGATGTGACCGTTGTCCAACGCATGAACCGGAGGTGACTATTGTCCAACGCTTGGACCGGATGTGACCGTTGTCCAATGCATGGACCGGATGGTAATGTATATCCAACACGAGGATTAAATAGCAATGCATGTCCAACACGAGGACTAAGTGGGAAGGGTGTCCATGATTTAAATCAGTAACACAACATATAGAAATTTATGAAACAAATAAATAAAGCAAGTTTATACATTTAGCAACCATTATCAAGATCCCAAACCTAATTAAACATGATTTACTCATCGTTAACAATAAAACAGGGTTTTTACTCCTTTCCTAGGTATTTTCAGATCTAGATCTGTTAACAAAAAACGTAAGTGAGTTTTTAAAAACAGATAAAATCCTAAATCCATATTCTATACCACAGTACTCTATTAGCTATTCAAAAAATACAAGTTTGGCTCATAAAAACCCATAAAAACTCAGTTCTTGACTTGAAAACAAAAGGGGTGGGGGTTGGGCGAGAAATTACTCGCCTTGGGTGTTGACAACTGCTCTGGAGATGATCCTCCTTGCTCAGATCCGCGAAAAAAAAAATCCCCTGGAACTCTTCCAAACTCCCCAAATCACCAGGTGCAGCTAGGGTTTTGAGAGGGGAGAGAAAGGGGGCTAGGGTTTTACGCTTGAACTGAAGAGAGGCTCACCTGGGTTGAGTTGGTATATATATATACTCCCTAACCCAACCCGAAACCCGTTAGACCCAAAACAAAACCGTAAAGAAAAACAACCTGGAAAAACTCTCTGCTCGCTGATCGGTCGACCGCACCGGTCGACCACCACGGTCGACCGTGCCGGTCGACCGTTCAGCATAAAAATGCCTTCTGATAGGTATTTCACATGATGATCTTATATCACTCGATTTCTTTCACTTATATACACCTGATGGGTTCCCAAACACTGATAAACATATATATCTCCTATATATATGGTTATTCATCACAAAAGAAAGGTTTATTACTATTTATTCACACAATTTCATTATAAAATTTCGGGGTTTTACATTCTTCCCCCCTTAAAAGAATTTCATCCTCGAAATTCGGAAATTATACGAATCTTAAAATATGAACTACTAGATAACATATAGAGATATTTACACTTAACGATCTAAAATGATAATATTCTCGCTTAAATCCTAATCTAGTGCAACTAGTACATCGGGCGAAAAATCCAAACAAGGAACCCCCCCCATATATATACCATGTGTTCCAAGAGATTAAGAATTAAGCGTGCATATTCCCATCTTAGTGTTAAATATAAACATAGCTAAAAATATAACATAAAGTAACATCTATAACATAATAAGAATTAATTTACCTGTTCAACCAAGTGTGGGTAGTCGCGACGCATGTCCTCTTCGATGCCTCCTCGGTTCCACTGAACTTTCACTAAGGGAATCACCTTATTTCTGAGTCTCTTGTCCTCTCTGGCAAGAATACGAATCGGAATCTCAATAGTGGTCAAATCCTCCTGAAGCTCGATCTCTGGTGCATCCAATACTCGCTGCTGCTCCTCATCATGCAAGTGTTTCTTGAGCATAGAAACATGAAATACATTGTGTATACTAGACATCGATGCTGGAAGATCTAGTCTGTATGACACAGCTCCAATGCGCTCTAAAATCTGAAATGGTCCAATATATCTCGGCGCAAGCTTCCCTCGCCTACCGAATCGCTGTACGCCTTTCATAGGCGATACCTTAAGCATAACCAAATCTCCAACCTGAAACTCTAGGGGTCTTCACCTCTTATCTGCATATCTCTTCTGCCGACTCTGAGCGGCTAAAATCCGCTCCCTGATCAAAGCTACCTTCTCAGTGGTCTGCCTCACTAGCTCGGGCCCAAGCATCAAGCTATCCTCCGGCTCGGCCCAACATATCGGTGATCTACAAGGTCTCCCATACAATGCTTCATACGGGGCCATACCGATCGTCGCTTGATAACTATTGTTATAACGAATGAAGATCCTCGCATAAGTCTCGGCTGTATAAGGGGTCCTCACTGGAATAAAATGTGCTGACTTCATCAACCGGTCCACTATCACCCAAACTAAATCATTCCCCTTCTTCGACTTTGGCAACCCCACAATAAAATCCATGGAAATATCTGTCCACTTCCACTCCGGAATGGGTAAAGGCTGCAGTGTCCCTGCCGGTCTCTGATGCTCTGTCTTCACCTGCTGACAAGTAAAACATCTAGCCACATAGTCTGCAATCTCTCTCCTCATACCACTCCACCAAAAATGCCTCTTCAGGTCCTTGTACATCTTGGTAGTCCCTGGATGTACTGTGTACCGAGTACGGTACGCCTCGTCAAATAACTCCCTCTTCAACTCTGCACTGGCTGGCATAACCAATCTACCCTTCATCCTTAATCCTCCATCTGTTCCAATGGTCCAGTCCGCCTTAGGCTCTTTGGAAATCCCCCCCTTACGGGTTTGAATCCAAGAGTCCTCCAACTGAGCTCTGACAACCCTGTCACTCCAAGATGGCTGCACTGACAAAGCTCCCAAGAACACACTGGTTCCTCCAATCTCGGGTCTAATATCAAACTGGCTAAGAGTGATAAGGTCTCCGTACAAAGAACACCTCAAAGCCGCAACCCGATGCCGACGCTTCCTACTCAAGGCATCTGCTACGACGTTCGCCTTCCCTGGATGATACTGAATCGTGAACTCGTAGTCTTTGATAAACTCAATCCACCTCCTCTGCCTCTGATTGAGTTCCTTCTGAGAAAAGAGGTACTTCAGACTCTGATGGTCTGTGAATAGCTCAAACTGCACTCCATACAAGTAGTACCTCCACGACTTCAGTGCAAACACCACGGCGGCTAACTCCAAGTCATGAGTGGGGTAGTTCTGCTCATGCACCCTCAACTGCCGTGAGATATAGGCTACTACCCTCTGAGTCTGCATCAATACGCCTCCCAAGCCCGCCAATGATGCATCCGTATACACCACGAATGTCTTGTCGCTGCTCGGAATAGTCAGAACTGGTGCTGTAGTCAGCTTAGCCTTTAAAATATCAAAGGCCTCCTGGCACTCCGTGCTCCATATGAACTGTACACCCTTCTTCGTAAGGCGTGTAATCGGCGTCGCAATCTTCGAGAAGTCCTGAATGAACTTCCTGTAATATCCAGCTAAACCCAAAAAGCTTCGGATTTCTGACACCGTCTTCGGTGGCTCCCAATCAAGAACTGCCGTGACCTTAGTCGGGTCCACTGTTATACCCTCTCTACTGATGATGTGGCCAAGGAATCTGACTTCTGAAAGCCAAAATTCACACTTGATGAACTTAGCATACAACTGATGCTCCTGCAGAGTCCTCAATGCTATCCGAAGATGCTCCTCGTGATCCGCATCCGATCTCGAGTAAATGAGAATATCATCGATGAAAACGATCACGAACTGATCTAAGAAGGGACGAAAAATCCGGTTCATCAAGTCCATGAATACTGCGGGTGCATTGGTCAACCCAAATGACATGACCAAGAACTCGAAAGAACCATATCGAGTAAGAAAGGCGGTCTTGGGAATATCCATCTCCCGAACCCACAACTGATGATAGCCAGAACGAAGATCAATCTTCGAGAAATATTGCGCACCCTGCAACTGGTCAAACAAGTCATCAATCCTAGGTAATGGGTACCTATTCCGGATAGTGACCTTGTTCAACTCTCTATAATCTATGCATAATCTCATACTACCGTCCTTCTTCTTCACGAAGAGGACCGGCGCGCCCCACGGAGAATGACTCCGGCGAATAAAACCCTGAGCTAACAACTCGTCCAACTGGGTCTGAAGCTCCCTCATCTCAGCTGGTGCCATACGATAGGGTGCGCGGGATATCGGGGCTGTGCCTAGCTGCAACTCAATGCAAAACTCCACCTCTCTCACTGGAGGTAATCCAGGTATGTCCTGAAAGACATCCTGATACTCTGAGACAACCCTAGTCTCCAATAACTCAGCTCCCTGATCCCGTCGCATCACCTCCTCGATGTACGCCAGAAATGACTCCACTCTCGGACCCGTCGGACGCTCGCAACTTGACTGTCTTCGCAAAGCAGTCAATGCTAACATGGTAGGAAGACAACCAATCCATACCAAGGATGACATCGAGCTCGGACATATGAAACATTATCAAATCGACTATGAACTCCGACTCGTCTAAACTAACGGTACACCTCCTACAAACGCTCTCCAGAAGCGATACCTCTCCTAAAGGGGTGGAAACAGATAAAAGGGGTGTCTAGAGGCTGAGCTACAAGCTGGAGTCTAGCCATAAATGCATGCGATATGAAGGAATGCGACGATTCCGAATCGAAAAGAATACGGGTGGAAAAAGGTATTCACAAAGAACGTACCCTCCAAAACTGCTCCATTAGCTCCATGATTATGTGGGACTACTGCATATACTCTGCCGGTGGCTAAAGACTGCTCTGTCACTGGTGCTGGAGAATATGGGACAATCTGCCCCTGGGATACCTCCTGAACTGTTAGAACCTGCCCTTCAGTCTTCCGTTGCTGTTGAGTTGGACCATCTCCCTTCTGAGCTCTTGTTGGTGCACGGCGGCACTCTAATGCCTTGTGCCCGACCTTGCGACAGTTAAAACAAGATCCCCGAAACTTTTGCTGCTGACTTGCTCTCTGATC
Organism: Asparagus officinalis; assembly: GCF_001876935.1. Classification (NCBI taxonomy): domain Eukaryota; kingdom Viridiplantae; phylum Streptophyta; class Magnoliopsida; order Asparagales; family Asparagaceae; genus Asparagus; species Asparagus officinalis. The sequence goes on from NC_033796.1 coordinate 58,214,863, forward strand.
CTGTTGAGATCCCTTCTTATAAGGGCCCTGATGCTGCTGCTGATGTCCAGAAAGAGTTCTCTTGTTCTTACCCTTGTCTCCGGCGTGCCCTCTCTTAGCACTCCCTTCCTTGTCCTTCTGATACTTAGCTGTCCTATTTTCTTGAGAAATGGCGGGTTTAGCTACTGGTGGTGGTGGTGTAATATGATTCGCCACAAGTTCCTCGATTGCTGCTATCCTAGCGACTAGGGGAGCAATAAGATCTACCAGGTACTGGGGAGCCTGCTGCGGCTCAGGTGGATTTTGCTGTGGTTCGGCCTGTCCAGATCTCTGAGTACGTGATATATCATATTCTGACATCTCTGCTCAAAAGGAAATAAGGGTTTAGGAGTCAAAATAGACCTCTATAAATAGCGTATCACAATACAATTTTCACAACATATAGTATTTGCACAAATACTTTAAACTTATACAAAAATATTTGCCATAAAAAAAATTCTCAAATTTTGAGATATACGCATATATCGCCCTCACTCATACTAGGAAATCCTTACGGACTCTATACATGAATCCTAGGAAACTCTATCCTAGCTCCACGACTCGACACAGGATGATCCTAAGGATACTGGAACTAGAGCTCTGATACCAACTGTGACGCCCCTGGGTTCACACAAGACTGCAGTCCAAGGTGAAACCAAGAATGTCAAACCTGCCATGCACCACACCGAACAATAACATGTTTCACCATCACAATTCTATCACTCTAGTAGAGTCAATAACAGGTGTAGGTACAAAAACCTCACTACAGTGGAGCCCAAAGAAAAATAATACATAACTAGAAAGCAAAGCTGGACACTAATGTGGTCCGCTATCAACCTGCGGCTCTCCGTGCTCCTGGCTCGTGACCTGAAAGGGGGAGGGACAACGAGCGTCAAAGCGCTAGCGAGCAACATCACAACCAACCTTAAGGGAGCAGGGCTCGTTGTATAAGAAAATACAGATAATATGTATAATAGATCTAAAATCATTGATCCTACTAAAGAGGGTTTAAGTATTTAGAAATTTACAACACGAGCATAGGTACGTCGAGCGAAATAATCCAAACCAGGAAACCCTCATGTATATACCTTGTATCTCATATTGTAAATCTCTAAACACCAAACCCGAGGTTCTAGTACAGAAACAATAATAAAAGAAATACAGCAAATCTCAGAACAGTATACAGTGCCATACCATAGCTAACATGAATACCATGTTATTACTTACATAAGTGTCATGTCAACATCATGTCGTGAACTTCTAACTCATGAGATAAGTGTCAAATGTCCAACACGAGGTCTGGAATGAATTTATAGTCCAACACGAGGACTTCTATAAATCACAGTCCAACATAAAGACTTTCATAACTCACAGTCCAATCTCAAGGACTTCTATAAATCACAGTCCAACACGAGGACTTTCATAACTCACAGTCCAATCTCAAGGACTTCTATAAATCACAGTCCAACACGAGGACTTTCATAACTGTGAAAAGTATCGCTGTGGTATATAGTTAAAACTACTTATATCAATTCATAATCATATTAGTGTATATATCCACAATTGGTGCCCTCAGGTCATCTATTGTGCCTGGGTACATAGCAAGACTAAATACCAATGTCAAATAGTCCAGTCAAACTCCCAAACCTGAACAGAACACTCAAAAATACCCAGAACAGGGAAAATATCACAGACAGAGCGTCGGTCGACCGAGTCGGTCGACCGATCTCTGATACTAATGTCGCGGTCGACCGAAATAATCGGCGATCGACCGAAACGATGAAGAGGTCGACCGAAATAACGGGCGGTCGACCGAAATAATGTCGCGTTCGACCGAAACCTCAAAACGAGCTCAGCGGTCGACCGCGTCGGTCGACCGCCGAGCGGACAGAAACCCAAATCTGGGTTTCTGTCAGCTCGAAACCTGAAACGAAAATTTTGCAAATCTCTACGATAACAAGAGTTCTAAGGTTAAAAATCATACTGAACATAAACAACAACTCTCAGGCTTGAAATCTATCCTTCCAATATTATAAAAACATGACGTTAACAATAAAACAGGGTTTTTACTCCTTTCCTAGGTATTTTCAGATCTAGATCTGTTAACAGAAAATGTAAGTGAGTTTTTAAAAACAGATAAAATCCCAAATCCATATTCTATACCACAGTACTCTATTAGCTATTCAAAAAATACAAGTTTGGCTTATAAAAACCCATAAAAACTCAGTTCTTGACTTGAAAACAAAAGGGGTGGGGGTTGGGCGAGAAATTACTCGCCTTGGGTGTTGACAACTGCTCTGGAGATGATCCTCCTTGCTCAGATCCGCGAAAAAAAAATCCCCTGGAACTCTTCCAAACTCCCCAAATCACCAGGTGCAGCTAGGGTTTTGAGAGGGGAGAGAAAGGGGGCTAGGGTTTTACGCTTGAACTGAAGAGAGGCTCACCTGGGTTGAGTTGGTATATATATATACTCCCTAACCCGACCCGAAACCCGTTAGACCCAAAACAAAACCGTAAAGAAAAACAACCTGGAAAAACTCTCTGCTCGCTGATCGGTCGACCGCACCGGTCGACAGCCACGGTCGACCGTGCCGGTCGACCGCTCAGCATAAAAATGCCTTCTGATAGGTATTTCACATGATGATCTTATATCACTCGATTTCTTTCACTTATATACACCTGATGGGTTCCCAAACACTGATAAACATATATATCTCCTATATATATGGTTATTCATCACAAAAGAAAGGTTTATTACTATTTATTCACACAATTTCATTATAAAATTTTGGGGTTTTACAGAACTTGAGCTTTCTTGAAGTTCTTAAAGTTGAGCTATTTGAGCGTTGAGGGCACGGGAAACTTGAGATATCTTGAAGTTCTTAAAGTTGGCTAATAGCTCCTTAGCCGCTTTCAGGCATAGGACCATTCTTGGATCTTTTGTCGTGAATTGCCCATTCACTTGATGGACAACAAGCTAGGAGTCGGCCAATATATAGAGACGCTCAACCTTTAGTGCTAGGGTTGCCTAAAGACCAGCCAGGAGAGCTTCATACTCGACCTCATTGTTCGGGGCCGAGAAACAAAAAGCAAAGGAGTGCTCATGCGTCGACTGATCTGGGCTACGTAGGACCACTCCAACTCTACTGTCGGCTTCTCCAGAGGATCCGTCCACCTTCAACAAGCACCAAGAGGTGAACTCTGGTGAGTCATATGCTAGGGTGCGATGGGTATGCAGGAAGGACACTTGGACTATTGGAGTTATTAGAGCCTCATGTTGAGCGGGTGGTGAGGGCATATCTGGCTCGTCATCTGGTGAAGTTGACTTGATGAAGAATTCGGCAAGTGCATGAGCTTTGATCGCTATCCTTGTCTCAAACTGCACATCATGCTCGCTGAGTTTGACTGACCAGGCGACCACTCTCCTAGAGGTTGTGGGACTACAAGGTGCTTTCTTTAGGTGCAAACTTGTTCGCACAATTATAGAATGGTCTTGGAAGTAGGGACGAAGTCTCCTCGCGTTGGTGATAAGGATGAAGGTAGCCTTCTCTATGAGAGGGTAGTTAGGCTCACTCACTTTCATGATTCGGGTGACATAGTACACAGGCTTCTAGATATTCTCTTCTTCTCTAATTAGAATGGAGCTGGCGACTTCGGGAGAGATGGACAAATATAGGTACAAAGCCTCCCCTCCTATAGGCTGGCTCAGTAGTGGTTTGATGCTCAAGTAGGCTTTGAGGTCTTGAAAGGCTGCACTATAGTCGGCCGTCCAACTCATGCTCTGCTTTAGTTTCTTGCTTCTCCTTGGCATCTTAAAGAATGGGAGGCTCCTCTCATCACATTTGGAGAGGTAACAACCCAGCATTGCTATCTTCCCATTTAGCTTCTCGACATCCTTCAAGGTATGGGGTTCGAGTAGTCCTTTTATGGAAGATATCTTCTCTGGGTTAATATCAATACCTCTCTGGGTGATCATGAACCCAAGGAACTTTTCTAATTGTACCCTAAAGGCACACTTGGCTGGGTTGAGTTTCATGCGGTAGCACAGGAGAATAGAGAATGTCTCATCCAAGTCTGATATATGGGTCGATGATTACTTTGACTTTACTAGGAGGTCATCCACATAGGCCTCCAAATTATAGCTGATCTGGGGCTTGAAGATCTTGTTAATAAGCCTCTGGTATGTGGCCCCAGTGTTCTTGAGACCGATCAGCATCATCTTGTAGCAATAGGTCCCCTGGTCGGTGATGAAGAAGGTCTTTTCCTAGTCATGCTTTGCCATGAAGATTTGGTTGTAGTCGGAGCAGGCGTCCATGAAGCTGAGTAGCTCATGCCCCACGCTCTCGTCAACCAGTTAATCGATCCGAGATAGGAGATAGCTATTTTTAGGACATGTCTTATTAAGGTCGGTGAAGTCCACACATTCTCCATTTGTTGAGAGCCTTCTTCACCAACACCACATTAGGCAGCCATTCTGGGTACTAAACTTCCCAAATGAAACCAACTCTAAGGAGCCGGTTGACTTCATCAGCGGCCTCCTTCTGTCTCTTAGGGTGGAGATGTCTCTTCCTTTGTTGAACCAGCTTGGTGTGCTGGTCAATCGCCAGCTCATGGCTCATCACTTTAGGGGGATCCCTGGCATATCTTCAGGTCCCCAGGTGAACACGTCAGCGTTCGCCTGTAGGAACTCAGTCAATGTTCCCTGTAGGGGATCTACGAGGCTAGACCTGATCTTGACTGTCTTCTTTCCTTCTCAGTCGATCGGTACTGGAGTTCTTCCACATGAGTCATCCTCTGACGCTTCGTTGCTTTCTCCATCTAGAGGCTTACCTTTTCAATAGGCAGAGTCTCTTGCACACCCTTGCCCTTAGTCAAAAGTAGGTAACAGAACATGGCCTCTCGTTGGTTACTCTTGGTGACCCTGACTCCATTAGGAGTCAGAAACTTTAGCATTTGGTGATAGGTTAAAGGGATGGCTCACAAGAGGTGGCGGGCGGTTTGGTCAAGATGACATTATGGGCCATCTTGAGATTCATCACCAGGAACTAGACTTGGACGATGGAATATCGAGGGTACTCTCCTACCGTCAGGGGGAGAGTGATCATCCCTTCAGGTAGGAGGGAGTATCCGGTGAATCCGATGAGGGGGTCGCTACATAGAAATAGCCAAGATTTGCCAATGCCTATCTAGTTGATGGCGTTGATATACAGGATGTCCACCAAACTTCATGTATTGACCATAATATTCTTTACGTCAAGCTCGATTATTATGATGATGGGGTCGTCATGAGGCGTCTTAATGCCCTTCAAGTCGGTGTCACTGAAGGAGATGAGTTCCTCCGCTCTCGGCTTCTTGTCACACATGTCAACTCACAACACTCGTTTAGCATACCTCTTCCAAGTGTTGTTGGATGAACCTCCAACTGTGGGGCTGCCGCTGATCATTATGTTGATGACCCCCTTATGGTTGGGCCCCGGGGGTCGACTATCCTATTGTGGTTGGGGATGATGTGATCACGAATGAGACCTCTTGTCGGTGGTCTTGGATGGGGTGGCTTCCCTCCTGTCTCTCTAGGAGACGAGCTTCTTTAGGTACCCTCTCTAGATCAGGTCATCTACGTCTCTTTGTAGGATATGGCAGTCATTGATGAGATGATCGTGATCTCTATGGTATCGATAATATTGTCGAGTGTCTCTACTCTGAGGGTCCAACCTCATTTTGGGAGGGTCTTATTAAGGTGCTCCTCCTTTCGAACCATGTTGAGGGCTTCTGTGAGAGAGATCTTAAGGATCGTGAGAACGGGTCTAGGCACTGGTTCCTTCCGTTGGTCCCTCCTGTCAGACTGGTTGGAGTGGGAGTCGACTCTTGGGGTCTCTTAGCCACTTTTGCCTTGTTGGGGGCCCTCTAACCGACCCCGGTGTCCGCGCCTCTATCGGTACTACCGCAGATGTCTGTGGTGCTAGTGTTTCTATTGCTATTGCTGTTGTCGTGGATACTTCTGTGTCCCTGGCTGCCACCTTATAAGCTCAGGCATCCTCCATATCCATATACCCATGAGCTTTGGCCATCATTTGCTCATAATTGACGAGTAGCTTCTTCGCTAGTGAATCGGCTAGTTCATTGTTCTACAGGCTAGCTACAAGAACGAACATAGCAATCGAACTCCCTGGATCGTTGACCTCTAGTCTCTTTGCCTAGAACGTCTTGAAGTAGTTTCAAACGCTCTCTCTAGGTTCCTACCTCATTTGTATCAACACGTGAGGGGGTAACTTCTGTTTGGTGTCAGCCAAGAAATGGTGGATAAACTTCCAGCTGAACTACTAGAAGCTACTGATGGATTTCTTCTCAAGGGCATTCCACTAGAGCTTGGTGATCCCCGACAAAGTGATGGGGAAGCACCGACAAATGATAGCTTCTAATGCTTGGAGTATGCTCATTATATCATAATAGTTCTTGACATGCTTGGCAGGGTCTCCTTCACTGTTGTACTTCTCCATGTGAGGCATCTTGAACTTCTCACACGGGGTGTTCATGAGGTCATCTGTAAGGGGGTGTTCCCCTAATGGATTCGATGACTGATCTGTACACCCGATCATATCTAGATGCCCCCAAGGTGGCTGAGGGGGATTTAGAGACACGCTAATAACGGAGAGTCTTGGACATCCTTCCCACGGCATGCTCTCTATGGCGGCTAGGGTCGGGGCTCTCGCATGTGGCTTTAGAGTGAGGGAGGAGGCACCGACGAGGATCCGTTAGGCGAGTTGACTGGTGTAGTGGTGGGGTCACATGCTCAACGTGATCCTTCCGCTGTTTGGAGACAATATGAGGAGTTCAAGGGAGGACTACATGTTAAGATTCTAAAGGGGGATGAGTCCCTAATCGCTAGTCTCCTGAGGGTGGAGGAATGGCAAAAGTAGCTTGCTACAGTTGTGGAAATCGGCTGAGGATCTTGCTGGTGAAGGTACTGAGTTGCTATTGGAAGGATTGAGAGATCTCTTGAGCCGTCTCTTCAAGCTAAGCTTGAGTAACGTAGCTCTGGTGTGATTGTACAGGGATGGATTGATCAGCCCTATGCTCAGAACCAGACATGCTTGCTCGAAAAAAGAGAGAAGGTCCCATGGTGGGGGGAAATTATTGATGTTATGTAATCACACGAATAAACTGATAGGAACTGGGTTGATTAGGGGTCGCTAATTTCTCTGAATGTCTGGTTTGGTGTTGGTATTTTCTTCCCTACATATGTAGCAACTCGTAAGAGGGTGGGGTTTGATTCCCCTATTATTCCTTCGTCGATCAAGTTAGCAAGGTACTTGAGTGGGAAAAAATGGCAAACTATAGCAGTTATTAAGTGCAGTGGAATGGAGAAAATGCAGAGAAATTGCTTGCCCTTATGTTGGGAATAATTTTTCCTTTCATAGTAGTGAAGGAAGGGAATTTCGGTCTCTTCAGCCTAGTATGGACTGGCAGCTGAGTTAGCGTCGACTTGAAAAGTGTCAGCTATAGAGTGGTCTTGGAATGGACGTGGTCACTTCAGCATTAATGAGATGGAATAGGCAGCGTACGGAGCCGATTTAATCCGATGTGCCATAAATAGTGCCAGGGATGAAGAAATGATGGCACTTATCATGTATTTAATGTGATGTCGACGTGCTGTTAGTGGGGGCTCGAGGTCACAGTCACCTTTTGTCTTGTATTGAGAAGTGTCGAGAGGTACCACCTATCGAGTCGTCTCTCGTGAGATATCAGCCAGATAACTAGTCGAGTAGGCTTGTAGAGAGTCATCTTTGATGAGAGGACTGATAGGTACTGCCTCTCGAGTTGACCCAGTGAGATGTTGACTCAACGAGGCAGCTAAATCGGGACTGTGGCTATCCCAAGTGTCGAGTTGACTGAATTATTTATAATGTGGGATACCTATCTATTGTTGACAAGAGATCACAATTTGGTCATTGAAAACACCATAACACCAAAGTATACATTATAATAGTTGAGATGTCTCTATAGCTAAAATATTGTTGGTTTCAATCAGGCTTGTCCGACTGAGAACAACTCGCTGAGATCGAGGTCGATTGTGAATTCCACAAACTACACAAAACGGCCTTTAGTCCCATAAATTATTAAAGTTATTTTAGGTGCCTTAATTATTATCAAGTGTTTCCAAATTAATCTTGTTTACTAATTAATTTTGTCGTGACTTGTTGAAGTTTCTATCATCTCCTACAAATGCCACTTTAAATTTATCTTTAGAGTGACTGTTGAAGAATTATAGGAAAACAGCAAAGAAATCTGCCAGGTAGACTGGCGGTCGATCGCTGCGGTCGATCGCGAACGTGCATGAAGGGTAGTAGGAATCGGAGCTGGTGACGGTCGACCATCGCGGTCGACCGCGAATGACTATAAAGGATTTAACTCTCGGGTTTGTGATTCGATCGACC
>NC_033796.1:58223334-58228730 GCF_001876935.1 Asparagus officinalis
GATGTTCTAGACTGGGCCTTTTGGATTTTGACCTGTTTCCTTTCTGAGTTGTATATAACTCAAAACCTGATTGTTTAGGGTTAAGCAAGGACGAATTTGAGCAGTCTTTGAGAGAGAATTGTTGCATCCAATTGTGAGAGAGTTGTGAGAGATCAAGAACTTTGTTTTAAGGCTTGATCTGAGAGATTTGTAACTCTACTTGTATTCTCTGATTTCTAATAGTAAGAACCCCCCCCCCCTCCTTGCCCCGTGGACGTAGGCAACTTGCCGAACTACGTAAAATTCTTTGTTCTTGTTATGGTTGTGTTTGCATATTAGTTGTGGTTAGTTCGACTTATTGTTCGTGTTGCTCAGAAAGCTTCCGCCGCGCACAACAATTGGTATCCGAGCTAGATCGATAACATGGGAGATACAAGCACGTCCAGTTCGTCTCTTACAAAGGCGATACAGAGTCTGAGCATCAATAACACAAAGATTGATGTTCCGAAATTCGACGGCAAGATCAATTTTGGATTGTGGAGGTGTCAGGTGATGGATGCCTTGGATGCACAGAATTTGGAGGAGACTCTTGAGTTAAAAGAAAAACCCGTAGATGTGGAGGATAAGGTTTGGAGGAAGATGAACAGTAGAGCTTGTGGTGTTATTAGGTCATGTTTGACGCCGAATCTTATTTACGATGTTATGAACAAGACGTCGGCGAAGAAGATGTGGGAAACACTCAATGAGAAATATCTTACGAAGAGCATTGAGAATCGGCTTCACTTGAAGAAGAGATTTTACCAGTTCAAGATGAAGAGAGGGGTTTCCATCAGGGAGCATGTCAACAATTTCACTAAGCTACTTTCAGATATGGCCAATGTTGATATTATAGTTGAGGATGAAGACAAGGCGATGCTACTTCTGTGTTCGTTGCCCGAAGATGATTATGGTACGTTCGTTCTCACTATGATCAATGGAAGAACTACAGTCAGCTACAAGGAGGTGACCTCAGCTTTGGTGAACTATGAATTGAGGAAGAATGATGGTGAACCCTCCTAGAAGGCATTGGGAGATGCATTAGCAGTTCGAGGCCGAGATCCAAACCGTCGCCAGTTCAACCGCTCAAAGTCAAAGAATAGGAGTGCCTATAAGAGTGTTGGTAGAAATCAATGTCGGTATTGTAAAGAAGAAGGACATTAGAAGATTGACTGCTCAAAGTGGAAAGAAAAAGCCGGGAAGAATAAGGGGAAAGATGCACAAGCTTCAGAAGTGAATGTTGCAAAAGCTATTGGTGAGCATTCAGATTCAGATTCTTCAGGCTATTCATGCTCTGTGTTACCGTCAGTTTGCTATGCGGATTCCACGGAGTGGATGATGGATTCGAGAGCTACATATCACATCTGCCCTAAAAGAGAGTGGTTTTCTAGCTTTGAGGAGCTGGAAAGAGGGGATGTCGTGCTTATGGGTAATGACCACGTATGTCCTATTGGTGGTATTAGTTCAGTCCGGATTAGGATGCATGGTGGTGTAGTGAGGGGGTTGAAGGGAGTGAGGTTCGTACCGCAGTTGACGAAGAACATCATTTCTCTTGGGACTTTGGAGGCAGCAGGATATCGGGTGATCTTAGAGGATGCTACAGTGAAGGTCACGAAGGGTTCTATGGTGGTGATGTGAGGTGTCAGGGAAAACAATATATACTACTTGAAGGGCAAGACAGTTACAGGGGGTCTGGCAGCTTCTATTACTACAAAGGAGGACACTATCACCTTATGGCACATGAGACTTGGACACACAGGTGATAAGTGTAGGCTGTCTAAAAATCACAATGGATAGTTGAGTCTCCATCGAACACTGATGATGGAAGTTACAATTTGACGACTTCCAGAAGGCTACAATTCGAAGATTTTCACATGTCAAAGAGTTAAAGCAAAGATTACAAAATGACAGTCTTTAGCAATACTCTGACAGAAAGGATTACAAATCGACGATCTCTTCAAACCAAGACGTGGAAGTCCTCCCCGCGTATCATCATCAAGACACTACACCGATTCAATCACCTACGCCGCTTCAACAGTTATAAACACGAATGCAGCTTCTTATGTGAGATGATTGATCTTGATGGCTGCGACAACAACATGACTGATATCATGTTAGCAACCATTAGAGGTGCTGATGAGCAGTGTAATGATATTCGACACACTCAGTGGCGATCATGACCTGCAGTTGATAAAGCGTTATTGAGATGCCTCAATTGTCACAGATGGCCTGAATAAGACCTTCTTTACTGGCCTTTGGTGTCATCCATATATAAAGACAGAGAAATCTAATCAACAGCTCGAACGCAACTCCAATCGTTACCAAGCACAGCCCGAACGCAGCTTATCAACCGCTGCCCAACGCAGCTTATCAACCGCTGCCCAACGCAGCTTATCAACCGCTGCCCAACGCAGCTTATCAACCGCTGCCCAACGCAGCTTATCAACCGCTGCCCAACGCAGCTTATCAACCGCTGCCCAACGCAGCTTATCAACCGCTGCCCAACGCAGCTTATCAACCGCTGCCCAACGCAGCTTATCAACCGCTGCCCAACGCAGCTTATCAACCGCTGCCGACGCAACTCATCCATCACTGCCCAACGCAGCCCGTCAGTCGCTGCCAAACGCAGCTCAATCACCGCCAGAACGCAGGTCAAGGTTCTGACTCATTCAAACGTGATCGTAACAACTTCGAAGCTGTTCTTCACCCACGATTTGAGGAGTGGCTTTAGTGGGTTGTTACACCCGACTAATGGGGTAACTAAACCCCCATTTAGGCGCGGATTATGGGGGCAGTTACACCCCTAATCCCCCTATAAATAGCAACAAACTCAACAGAGTAAAAGATCTCTTTTTGGATTGGGGGAGATCGGATTTTTGATAATCAGATCAAGAGAGATTTCTTTTCATTAATCGGAGGGGGATCTTTCGATCAAATCTTCCAGAATCAGAAAAAGGAGGATTGACTCCTTACACAGTCTGGGAAATCAACAAACGGAGGATCTCTAAACCATCGATATTTGGCTTATCAACCGAATTATTTTCGGTTCCAACAACTCTATCATTAGAGTTTGTTACTTGTTCTGAATCACAAAACTCGACAAGAGTTATCAACCGGCCAAGACAGTTGTTCCAGTGAAGTATAGATATTCGGATCGTCAACGAGAAGCAAACTCGACGCAAGCATTCGAGGGAGGCATCTCATCGCTACCGTGAAGAACCCAGAATTAAACAAAGGGGAGAATCCAGATCATTCTCTTCTCTTTTGTAACTAGGAATCCAAATTGTAATCGAGAGTTGAGAGAGTTGTAATCATTCTTTTTCTAAGCAGTTAGAGAGAATAAAATCAAACGCAATTCTTTCCTTATATTCTTTTTATTACAAAATTTCCCACAAACAAAAGATGGCGACTCCGCTGGGGACTAGCTTCTCTGACGAAGAGGTGGTGGCGCAATCCGACGTTCACCTCACTGGAACAACCGTGGAAACCTTGGTCGTGGAATTTGACCAAGCCAAATACGAGGAGGCTCTCTCTTCCGGATCGCTCAGCCCTAAGGCTAGGCGAGATGCTTGTAAGAGCTCTAAAGAAGTCTTAACTGCTGTTGAGACGCCAAAGAAAGTCCTCTCCTTTGGCCAAAGCCTCAAGCTCGCTCTGCAAACCGAAGATCACACGCCTATGTCGACACAGCGTGTACTTGGTTGTAAAAGGCCTATGACAGAGATAGGCACAATCAACGCCGGTGTTGCTGATACTAAGGCTTTGAAACAAGCCAAGAAAAACGCTGCTCGACGACGAAGAAGGTCCATCCGACGAGCACACCTCCGAGAAAATCAATCCCGAGTCCAACGCAAGGATTGCGTCTCCGAAGATCTGCACAAGCATTGCGTCCATACTCCAGAACGCATACTTAGAGGTGGTCCATCCGACGAGCACACCTCCGAGAAAATCAATCCCGAGTCCAACGCAAGGATTGCGTCTCCGAAGTTCTGCATAAGCATTGCGTCCATACTCCAGAACGCATACTTCGAGGTAATGAATCTAATTACAAACCTCGGGTAATTCAACTTAAACGCGACCCTCAGTGGTGCGTTGTCCAATCAAAGCACAGCCCTGCTAAGGGAAAACAAGCACCTCAAGAGTGCGTCCAAACAAAACAAGACCCTAAAGGGTCTGTTCCTTCAACTTTCCTCTTCAGCACCGGGAGATAGAATATAAAATTCTTCCTCTCCCGCTTCCTTTCCAACTGAAGATAGAATATAAAATTCTTCCTCTTCAGCATCGGGAGATAGAATATAAAATTCTTCCTCTCCCGTTTCTCAGTCTGTCTTTGCTCTTAGAAAAGAAACAATTCTCAACTTCCAATCCGGGCACTTGGTGCACGGGGAATTTTATCTCGACTCCCAAATAAAGATAAGCCTACGCCTAACACGCGTTGCCGGTTTAGTCTTTTACCGATTGAAGAAGACACCAGAATCCCAGTCTGGGGAATTTCATCCCGAAGCCTAAGTAGGGATAAGTCAACGCCTAACACACGTTGCCGGGTAGTCTATTCCCGTGAGAAAGACGAAGCCTATGTATTCAAAATCATAGCACAAAGCCTCAGAGAGTTTACTCTCTTAGCACAACGTTACATGTGAGACGGGTTTAATAATTCACATGCTAGTCCGATTTCAAACGGTAATCGGTAAAGACATATCAAACCCGTTGAGGGCTGGGGGTTTGCCAAAAATCCCATAAATCTGTCATTCAGAATAAATACAAAAAAAAAAATCACAAAAGAAGCAGATGCGGAGTTTCTATTAATAGACCGTGGTGACCCTCGGAAATTCTCCGTCTTCAATCATCCTTCTTCTTCGTTGAAAACGCCTAGGCCTGGGTTTTGGCGTCTCCGCACTGAGTCTTTCAAAAACTGAAACTCTTTCGGGGACCGCCTTAATGCAATTGCATTCCGACAATACCGTCCGAATGAGTTTGGAACAGGGACATTGAATTTCCCGTTCTTGGGGACTCCTCTTCTTGGTTCTATTCGTACCCCCAGCACGATAGTACAACTCGTCATTTTGACAGTCGGAGTAACCTATCGTGTGCGGGCACGACTTCTCAGGTATAACACTATCACTATCAGATGATAATGTTTCCATCTGAGGTTGGATCGCCTTCTTTGGGCTTTCAAAAGTTACACGCCTCGAAACGTGCCTTTGTGGGCGCGAGTCTTCAGTGTGCTCTTGGACTTCGATGCACAAATTGGTGCGCATGACTGCCTTGGTCTCTTTGTCATGTTGGAGGTGACGGTGACCCCCAGCATGTTGCGCCGTCCGGGGCTTCTTTATCGGGCCCAAACGATCTTGAACAGGAGCTTTGCCTCTCTCGTCGGGAATCGG
>NC_033796.1:58229730-58237832 GCF_001876935.1 Asparagus officinalis
TCCTGAAACCTAAGCAAGGATAAGTCTGCGCTTAACCCGCGCTGTCGGTTAGTTCTTAACCGTCAAAAAAGGGCACCCGTTCACATATTCAACATTGTGGCAGGTTGTTATTAATAACACCAAAATCCATGCCTTACACGCATGGGGAATTTCATCCTGAATCCTAAGAAAGGATATGCCGACGCCTAATACGCGTCGCCGGTTTATTCTTTCTCCGTGGAAAAAGACACCAGATTTCGATTCTGGGGTATTTTATCCCGAAACCTAAGTAGGGATAAGTCAGCGTCTAAAAAAGACACCAGATTTCGATTCTGGGGTATTTTATCCCGAAACCTAAGTAGGGATAAGTCAGCGTCTAAAACACGTTGCTGGGTAGCCTATCCCCATAATAATGGCGAAGCCTACGTATTCGAAGTCGTAGCATCAAGTCTAAGGGAGTTTATTCCTTTAGCACAACGTCACATGCGGAACGGATTTGGACAATCCGCATGCTAGCCCGACTCAAACGGTAGTCGGTAAAGGCTAATCAAATCCGTTAAAGGCTTGGGGTTACCCAAAAATCCTAAAGTCAACGCCTAACACGAGTCGCCGGGTAGTCTATTCCCGTGAGAAAGACGAAGTCTACGTATTCAATATCGTAGCACTAAGAGCGTTAACTCTCTTAGCACAACGTCACATGCGGAACGAACTTAAACAATCCGCATGCTAGCCCGACTCAAACGGTAGTCGGTAAAGGCGCATCAAACCCGTTGATGGCTGAGGATTTGCCAAAAATCCTATAAATACGAAAGTCACTGACGCATCAGCTTCATTAGTTGGTCTAGTGACTTAAGCATCCAACGACATTCGAAACCCTAGGGTCAACTGAACCCTGGCGCTCTCGAGCTCAAAATCTTTTAGAGTCCTCTCCCCTTGGACGGTCCTGATCCCCGTCCTATCAGCAATGTTGTTATAAGCATCCATCTTACTCTGCAGACGACGTTGCCGTTCGTACAAGTTCGCAACGATGACTTCTTGCTCTGATATGCGTCTCGCTCGGGCCTTACGCTCTCGCACCCTCTGAGTCTGAGCATCGATCATAAGCGGCTAGCTCTTCAAAACGATATATGAGTTCTTCTAAGCAAGTCAACCTTATCTCACATCGTCCAGCTAGCCGGATGCCACCTACACGCTGAATGTCTTTAAGACTATCTGCTATGAAAGGGAGCAAATCATAAGATCTTCCCCGTCCAGAACTAATGGCGGTGAGCGTTTGCTGTATAACCTTCTCTACTTTTTGGAGGATGTCCTGCAAGGATTCGGAGACCAGGAGGACAGATTCTTGGTCAGACATAATCGCAGCAATGGGATCCTCTTCCCCTTCATCGTCGGATATTAGGATGATTTCGGGACTCAACCGGGGAAGTGGACCGATAGCCTGCCTGGTGGAAACCGAAGATAAAACATCCCCATGACGTCCGTTCACCGCATGAGATGAAAATGCTCCGGAAGGATGCTCAACTGAAAACAAGCAATGAAACGTTTGTTAATTCCAGTTATAAAAGGAAATTGAACTCATCTTACGAATGGGTAAGATAAATTCATTGCCTTATAAAGGGTGAGACGATTTGGCCATATTGTGCATTCATAAGATAGGGTATATCGACAATATATCCCTGCCATATAAGGCACAATACAGCGTCAAAACGCTCCTTTTATTTTGAGGTATGGTTTTGACCAAGCAAAACACAACGTGGGGTAAAAGGGACCAATTTGCAAATTTCCAAGAAAAAATGGACTAATTTGTAAATTTTCAAAAAAAAATAGCTCACCGGCATAAGAGGGAGGCGCGCCATCAGCCGACGCGGTAGAGGATTGACCCCTCGCAATACGAGACATGGTAATCTGCAAAATAAATAAGGGATCAGATCCAAAAAAAAAATTCCTCTTTTTATTGCAATTCTACCCCCTGAAAGAGGAGCTCGAGGTGCCAAATCATAATCCTAACCCTCATATGCAACCTCGTAAATTCATGTACTAAATTAAACATGAAAAAAATGCCAAAATTATGGAGGATTTACCTGAGGGAAACCTCGAAGATCCGACAAAAATCAAAGTTTGAAAGAGGCTCAGACCACGTGCTCGAGGGGCCTGAGAGAAATTTTTATTTAGAGATTTTTGAGGGATTTTTCAGTCTAAGATCTAAGGGAATGATGGATCTAGGGTATTTATAAAGATTTGAGGAAAAGAGAATGCAAGAGGGAAGAGGAATCCAAGAAGGAGGAGTAAAAGGGGGCCGTCCCTAGAGGAGGAAAAGGGAAGGAAAAAGAACCCCTATTATAATGTTGAACCAAGCCTAGTTGAACCGGACCAGACCAAGTTGAACCGGACCAGACCTGGTTTGAATCAGAATTCAAATTGAAGCTTAATCGAGCATCGAAACAACTTTAAATCGACCGAGGGTTCAGTCCTTGATGTATTCTTGCCTCTCCCACATATTCGGAAGGATCAGAAAATTTTTTGAGCCTAATTACTGCCTTTTTTGGCTCATTATCAAGCCGGTTAGAATTCAAATTGAAGCTGAATCGAGCATCGAAACAACTTCAAATCGACCGAGGGTTCAGTCCTTGGTTTATTCTTGCCTCTCCCACATATTCGGAAGGATCAGAAGATTTTTTGAGCCTAATTACTGATTTTTTTTGGCTCATTATCAAGCCGGTTCGGCTCATTTGGGCACAGAAATTACTCCAATAAGGTATATGAGTATAAACTATTCCCTATTTTTGGTTGAGAAGTTCCTAGAGAATATTTTTTATAAATATTCTTAAGGATAACTCAACAATACTACGCCGGACAACGCGTCGCAAATAAAGACTCAACACCAACAATCGATGGTCAGCTAAAGATTAGAAAATCAGGAATCGACTTCGAGTTTAAAATTCCAACAACGGTCAGACAATAAATGCAGCACCGGAGCCCTTACAGACATTCGACAAAGCACCGAATAGCCTGGAGGATTGAAGGAATCAAGAACAGAAGCCATTCCAAGGTCCCGTTACACCGACTGAAGGTTGGGACAATCATATCCAAAGTATTCCAGACTCTTCTATAAAAGAACGAGGCTGAAATACTTTGGAGGGGGTATCTGTAGGCATATAAAATTGCTTATAGGTCCCTTAGCATAGCTCGGCACAAACCGGCGAACCAACAAGGCGACGAGGTTGACGGATCGCACGCAAGCAACGGAATACATCCATTCGCGTGTGGAATCAAGCCAACGGTTCGGGGAGTCAACGAGTCATCCAAACAAGAGCGGGCTCGGATGAATCACGACCGAATCAAGATTGGTTTCAGACTCGAACTCAGAAGTGGATTTACTGCCAAATCAGGAATCGGATCTACTGCCAAATCAAATCAACAAATCAGAGTACGAATCAACCACGGGAACAACGACAAAACGACGGAACCCAAACACCCTGAGGGGCTCGGCCGAAACCGAGCCACCTCAGAGCCACCTCAGCCTAGATCTGTGCCTAGGCACAGATCTGGGTGCCTATAAATAGGCCAAGGGTGGTTCATTTTTGAATGTTGGAACTTGGAGAGCTGAAACTCTGCCGATTTGAAGATTGAACTCAGAGTTTTGAAGACTTGGAGACTTGAAGATTCAGATCTGATCCTCGGCAAGCGTCCACGTCACAAAAGGCAGGAGTTCGAGAGAGATAAAGATCAGATCTGAGATCTACACGAGATCACACTCCGGATCAAAGCTTGGCCTTTGATCCCGAGAATTAAGGGCAATTATTTCCTTGGTGAACTAATCTCCCCCCGGCTATTATTTCATTCGCGAAATAATACCCGTCGAATCGTGTAGATCCGACCGGATCTAGATCGTGCGGTGGTCCACGGATTAACCCTGGCGTCAGCAAAGAACCCACACAAGCGAGCGACCGCAAAACAGGAGCTCGCGATTTGTTCTAAAGGAGAAAGTTGTAATCTTTTTCTTTATTTTTGATTTCGTTGTAACCGGATCTTATAAAAAGACCGGATCTTTGTAACTCAAAAAGTTGTTATTTAAAGATAGCAATGGAATCAATAATGAAGAAAGACACGATTTTTCCCGCGAACACCTTGTAATGCTTGAATGTGTGCCTTGAGCATTTGGGGCTGCGAAATCCTTAAGAAGCTGATTTTGATCTCCCATCGTAGCTTGTTCTGTGTTCCTTTGCTCCCTTATAGACCTTCTTATGTTTGCAAGAGTCACCGATAGTTCAGGATTGTTTTCGTCGTGTAATTCTGTTTGATGCCCTTGCATAAAAGAAAGTGAGAAGCAAATAGAAATAAAAAAAAATCTAGTCTAGCTTAATAACGTAAGCACTCAATATTAACACCGTAGTCCCTGGCAACGGCGCCAAAAACTTGATAGGCAAATCCGCAAGCGCACGAACTCGTTGTAGCTATCAAGGTCGATCCCACAAGGACTAGGGGTTATCTACCAAGTTTCACGTTTTTAACTCAACGAGGTCAAACCTGTTCTTGTCAACGCTTCTACTGTTGAGGGCGTTGTGACTCTCTCAAAGAGAGCTCGCCAGAGGCGGCGTCAACGCCTTGCGCGACAACTCGCTAAGGCGATGGAGTCCACAGACGGGGTCCGCTACAACGCGGATCTGAAGAACAGGAGAGGCAAACAGCCTCAAGATTGGGTTATCACCATAACTTAGGTGTTCAATGATGGATTATTTCAATTCTTGGTGTTGGTTTAATCTAGAAATGGTGAATTAGCCTAAATTAATCTAAAGACTCTTTCAAGGTCTAAAGATCGTGCCTAATTAATCTCAATTAACCCCACTTTCGTGGAATTAAGATTAAGCTAAACCCATTAAGCCTTATGCTAACCCAAATCAAATCCCCAAGGAATCTAGCCTACTTTCATGGTTCGAGCTCCCTGCTTAATTTCTAGAGATCCAGTATTAATCTTCATTTTTCAGTCCTTCAATTAATTACCTATGATTGCTAATACGGTGATCAAGTGAATCAACAAAATTAAAACACTAGAAATTAAGTTTAAAGATCTAAACTTTCACCAAGAACATATATTAATTCATCATCAATCACCAAAAAGTTGGGTTCTTTCCCAACCCTAGACAAGAAATCTACTCACACATGATTGGAATAAGAGAAGACATCAAATAATTATGCAAATCAATCATAAGAAGAAATAAATCAAAGAAAGGAAAGAATTAACCCGTCTTTCAATTGAAATCTTTAAAATAAGAACTTACAATCCAATCTTCTACAAGAGATTAATGTCTTCCTTCAATACTTGAACCCTAGAATAGTTGCTAGTTGATGGCTAAAAGAACATAACAAAAGATATTCAAAACCCTAAGTCAAAACATCTATTTATATGTCCCTAAAAATCTGAAAAATAACTAATTCCCACGCCACAGGTGTGGTCTGCACCACACCAGGGTGTGGTAGGGGCTGTTTTGCTAATTTTGTGCTTGTTTCTTTAGTTTTCGGTATTTTGGCTATAACGTTTGCGTCCGACCTCGGAATGAGGTGATTCAAATTGCGTTGGAAATCTGTTGAAGAGATCTACAACTTTTATCTTTTGAGTTTTTCTTGATTCAAATTTCATCATGGTATAAATTCCAGTTCTTCATACTCGTGCATCCATTTTCTTCACGAACCATGCCTTCAAAATCTTGTTATTACTTCAAACTCTTGTAAAACTTCCAACGATCATCAAATCTTTCAATCCATGCCTTCAAAATCTTGTTATTACTTCAAACTCTTGTAAAACTTCCAACGATCATCAAATCTTTCAATATTGAGCCAATACCTATATATAAGAACATAAACAACAGCAGTATACTCGATCTAAACACAAAATATGTATCAAACGCTCGTAAATCATGCTTGAAACACACTAAGATAATGCATATTTTACGTGTTTATCAGTGTGCGAAGCCAGCGTAGTCCGATGTGCCATAAATAGTGTCGGAGATGGAGAAATGATGGCGCATGTCAAGCATTTAATGTGATGTTGACGTGCTGTTAGCGAGGGGCTCGAAGTCGTAGTCGCCTTCTGCCTTGTATTAAGGGGTGTCAAGATGTACCGTCTTTCAAGTCGGCTCTCGTGAGATGACGGCCCAATAACTAGTTGAGTAGGATTGCGGCACGTCGTCTTTGACGAGAGGACCGATAATTACCGCCTTTCGATTTGACCCAACGGGATGTTGACTCGACGAGTCAGCTAGATCAGGACCCTAGCTGTCCCAACTATCAAGTCGACTGAATTAAGCGTAATGGGGGATATTTATCTGATGTGATAAGAGATCATAATTTAACGACTGAAAATAACACAACATGCTTATATCATAACTAAAATTTATTCCTCGGTTCCACTTTAATAGCTTTTGCTCACTTTTGTCTTTAAACTTTAACATTTTGGCTATTTATTTTCTTTGATATTTGTTTGAATGGACTATTACCCAATTTAAATTTTTATGTTGAGAATTAAATTGACAGGAAACAAATATAATTTGAAGGCAATTTGAGCTTTCAGATTATTTAGACTGATATGAAACCAAGATTTACTTGAGAAAGTATATTGTTGTAAAATTAAAAAAATTAAAACAATGTTATACAAGAAAGATGAATATTTAAAACCAATAAGGCAAGATGATTGATTAAAAGTATGCTAAATTAATACAAAGATAATATAAAGTTTGTTCCTAATCATTGATAGACTTCATAAAGAATTATAAACTAAAGATTAATGTTAACTCTAGTATACTTTTATATGATAAAATCATCCATATAAACATATAAAATATTGAAAAAAGTTCATGAAAATCTTTTCTAAAGATTCCTAATTCCACTCAAAACAATTAAACTATTCTATAAAATATTCAGAAAAAATATCTTTTTACTCCTTCTCTTTCATTTTATTTATTGAGTTAAGATCAACACTTCTTCACTTTCATCTTTTTCGTGGATAATTCCAGAGTAGCATGTTCGGCATCTACGTTGATTGTGATATGAGACTAGAGTTAGATTTTTTGTGTCATTATCTTTCCTGGGCTCGCTACTCTTTTATCTTCTCGTTTACTTCAAAAGAAATTGAATGTACTTCCGATGTTCAACATAAACTTCTTGAAATACAAACTTTAATTTTTCCTCCTATTTCAATAAGAATAAATGTTAATTTCATATACATAAAACTCTTTGTGTTCCTAATTTATTACTTAAGTATCATTAGGAGTTACCTCTTTTCTATAATGAATTCTTCTAATGTGCATCAAATAAGAGTTTTTGTTATATAAGTAATGTTACATTTGCTCTATCTCTGTCACTTTTCATAAAGGTCTGAACTAAATACATGCATTTTTCATTGCCAGTTTGCCTTAGATTATAATATTAATATTTAAAATCTTTAGTAGTTGAAGAACAAAGTATGAAATTTATGAATAGTCAATTTTTTTGTATCTTCCATGGAAAATTCCTCTTGGATTGAGATAAAGTTGTTAAATTATTCTTCGGTGGAGCTCAGTCAATGCTTCTTTGATAGATATGACTTATCATAATGTCAATTCAAGTGATTTGTGGATGTTTTCCAAATTTTAGATTTCCTTCACTTTTCCATTTAAAATGGAAATATCTTGATTCTTTTGAAGAATATCTCTAACTATTTTGATATTTTTTTAATCTATCATATATTTTTCAAATTTTTATTCCCTAAATAATAATATATATATATATATCATAATGTCAATTCAAGTGATTTGTGGATGTTTTCCAAATTTTAGATTTCCTTCACTTTTCCATTTAAAATGGAAATATCTTGATTCTTTTGAAGAATATCTCTAACTATTTTGATATTTTTTTAATCTATCATATATTTTTCAAATTTTTATTCCCTAAATAATAATATATATATATATATATATATATATATATCCAAATTTTAGATTTCCTTCACTTTTCCATTTAAAATGGAAATATCTTGATTCTTTTGAAGAATATCTCTAACTATTTTGATATTTTTTTAATCTATCATATATTTTTCAAATTTTTATTCCCTAAATAATAATATATATATATATATATATATATATATA
>NC_033796.1:58238418-58310262 GCF_001876935.1 Asparagus officinalis
TTTTTGTTCTTCTCTAATCCAACATAAGAGGCCTAATTGATTTTCAAGAAACAATTGAAAAATCAAGTCCAGCAAGTGCAAGTCCAGTCCAATTCCAAATTTTTGAAGCAACAAGTCCATTCATTATTTCAATCTTCGGCCTAGCGACCAAAATCCGGTCATTTGATTATCAAAGAAATAAAAAGCCAGCCCATTTAACATCCAACAGTCCAAGGTCCATGAAGCTTTATTTCACAAAAAAAAAAACAAATCCGGTCCATTATAGCTAGTTCGGCCCAATTTGCAATTTCTTGTGATTCAAAGCAAATCAGATTCGGTTTTGAAATTGCAGCAGGTCCGAGTCCACTGGTCTGGTCCGGTCCATTTCATTTTCCATTTGATTTTCAAATGTAAATCTCTGCAGCCCAAGTCCAAGTTCACTGGTCTGGTCCGGTCCATTTCATTTTCCATTTGATTTTCAAATGTAAATCTCTGCAGCCCAAGTCCAAGTTCACTGGTCTGGTCCGGTCCATTTCATTTTCCATTTGATTTTCAAATGTAAAAATCCACAACTCTTTGCAGCAACAAATTCAGCCCATGAAGTGTAATCATTTGTTAATGGGCTTGGGCCTTTTAGCTCATTTGAGAATAAAGAGGACTTTGCTTCTTTGGACATTTTGGCTTTTGGCTTCAATTGATTATTTTCTTCACTTGCTTGATGGGCTTCATGCTACAAAATAGAGAAGAGAGATTTTGAGGGGTTTTTATATTTAATAATATTTATTTATATTTTCATTCAATTATGTGCAAACTAATCTAACAACAATTATTAATGGTATATTTATTCATATAAAATAGATAATGAGGGTATAAAATTGTAATAAAATGTGATTATCAAATACCCCCACACCTAAACTTTTGCTAGTCCTCTAGCAAAGAAAATAAAAAGAAAATCCTAACTCACTTTCGCAGGAATCGCGGTTGTATTTAGCGCATACAACAAGCCTTTAAACCCCTAGGTTACCCTAGTGGACGAGTTGTAGTCTCGTGAGGGTTTGCAGTGAATATACCCACAAAATTCGGTCAACTTGCCAAGTTAAATAAGTCAGTAAATAACAGATTTTCCTTGATATATTTAAACATTCTAATTGAAGCTAGTTAATAATCAAGAAAACGTTTTTATATATAACTCCAATGTAAATCCCCTAGAAAATCTTTTTCATTATAGTAATACAAAACCAAGTCAAATCTTAGAAATTTAATTAAAAAGTTTTGAAAAGAACATGCCAACTCTTTGTTTTAAATAACTTTCAAGTCTCTTGATCAAAAATTATTTTTCAAAACCATATATACAAAACAATAATACATATATAAAAAAAATGGTTAGTGTTATATGTATATAATTTTTTTCTTCACTCTTTAATTCTTGGTGATTGTTTTCTATTTTAACGGGCTTTCTAAGTGACCATTTAACGAGTTTTGGGCCATTTTTTTCTTCACTCTTTAATTCTTGGTGATTGTTTTCTATTTTAACGGGCTTTCTAAGTGACCATTTAACGAGTTTTGGGCCAATGAATCCCAACCCAATTGGGCTTAGGTCATTAAGTATAGAGATACTCCTTGGGCTTAATTGCTCAGTCAACTTAGGCTTTATAAGATAGAATCACCTTGAATTTAAGAGTTTTTTTTTGTGGTGCCCATTTTTCGCACTCTTCTTTTATAAGGTTAGTTTTTTTTAATATATATATGTGTAAGTATATATAGTCTTTAAAAAAATGTGTAAATCAAGATAACTTGAAAAAAATATTTTCAACTCTAAGTTAAGCATGCAAAAATTTCATTATTTTTAATTAAAAATCTAAGGTAAGACTTAAGTAAAGTATACTAGTTGAAAAATCATTTCTTAAGAACTTTATTTGGAGTTATCATAAAAGTTGAACTTGAATATGTCACTAACTAAGAATTAGAAAATTTAAAATCTATCAATTTGATCAATTATTACTTAACTCTATTAATTTGGCAAGTGACAATATTTTTATAATTTTTTTTAACAAAAAGAAAGAAAAAAGCAACTAAAAAAGGTAAATAAAGAGGAAAATATGTATTTCTCACCCCCACACCTAAATTTTGCATTGTCCTCAATGCAAATTCGCTGAAGCACAAAGTAAAGCAGATAAAAATGAAGAACTTACAGTTGTTCGGTTGACAATGATGATAAGGATCTGCAATTACTGTTAGTATGAGGATGAAGAAATCAAATAAGAGGAAAAATTGTAAGTAATTATTATTTTATTTATTTATTATTATCCTATGCTACTTATTCAAATTTTTGTTGTTTTTTTTATAAGAAACAAAAGAACTTTTTTTTTTAAGAAACAAAAGAATTTTTTTTTTTTACAGATAATGAGGTTCATGAAGAACCAACACCTCTTCCTCTCCGAACGTAGAAAATTCTAAAAATGGTTTCAGACGTTGACCATTTATTTTAAAAATATTACCATTTTTAGGATTTTCTATCTCGACAGCTTCATGTGGAAAAACTTGTTTAACAAAAAATGGACCAGTCCATCTTGATCTTAATTTTCCCGGAAACAGATGCAATTTCGAATTGTACAATAATACTTTCTGTCCTGGAGAGAATTTTTTTCGCAAAATTGATTTGTTATGAAAGAGTTTTGTTTTCTCTTTGTAAATTTTTGAGTTTATGTATGCATCATTTCTAATTTCTTCCAACTCATTTATTTGGAGCAATCTGTTTTTACCTGCCGAGTCTGAGTCAAAATTCAACTGTTTTATTGCCCACATTGCTCTATGTTCCAACTCTACTGGTAGGTGACAAGCTTTCCCAAACACTAATCAGTATGGTGACATTCCCAAATTGGCCTTAAAAGCTGTTCTATATGCCCACAGAGCATCACCCAATTTTACAGACCAATCTTTTCTGTTATGGTTAACTGTTTTTTCTAAGATTTGTTTGATCTGCCTGTTTGTGACATCTACTTGTCCACTGGTTTGGGGGTGATAAGGAGTTGACAATTTATGTGTGATTGAATATTTCCTCATCAAAGCCTCGAAAGAACGGTTACAGAAATGTGTACCGTTATCACTGATGATCGCTCGAGGTACTCCAAACCGGGCAAAAATGTTCTCTTTCAAAAACTTGACAACGACCTTGTTGTCATTAGTTTTGCAAGCTACCGTCTCAACCTATTTTGACATGTATTCAACGGCTACTAGAATGTAGACATTTCCAAAGGAATTTGGAAATGGTCCCATGAAATCGATACCCCACAGATCAAAAAGTTCAACAGATAAGATAGGTTGTAGGGGCATCATATTTCTTCTAGTGACCTTCCCTAAAAGCTGACAGCGGTTACAGGTTTTGCAAAACTCGAATGAATCCTTGAAGAGAGTGGGCCAATATAGCCCAGACTGGAGAACTTTTTCAGCTGTTTTTCTCGGGCCAAAGTGACCCCCACAGGCTTGCTCGTGACAAAAGGATAGAACACTCCTAGTTTCTTCCGTGGGAACACACCTCCCAAAGATCTGATCAGGACAGTATTTGAACAGATATGGATCATCCCAGTAAAAGTATTTTACTTGGGAGAGAAAACGGGATCTATCCTGTTTGGACCAATGAGAAGGGATCTGGTTCATGACTATGTAGTTCACAATGTCGGCGAACCAGGGAACAGATTGGATTTCTAGGAGTTGTTCATCTGGAAAATGTTCATTGATTGGAACGGTTGATGTTGGTGCATTTGGGAGTCGAGAGAGGTGATCTGCTACGGGGTTCTCTGTTCCCCTTCTGTCAAGAATTTGAATGTCAAACTCTTGAAGAAGGAGAATCCATCTAATGAGCCGTGCTTTAGCATCCTTTTTGGTCAAAAGATACTTTAGTGCGGCATGATCAGTGAAAACTTTGGTTAAGGAACCGATGAGGTAGGACCTGAATTTTTCTAAGGCAAAGACTACAGCTAAAAACTCTTTCTCTGTGACAGAGTAGTTTTGCTGGGCATCATTCAGAGTCCTACTGGCGTAGTAGATCACATGCGGTTTTCCATCAAACCGTTGTCCTAAAACAGCACCGATTGCAGAATCAGATGCATCACACATCAGTTCAAAGGGTAAGGTCCAGTCCGGTGCATGAATGATAGGAGCTGTGGTTAGCTCCTTTTTCAGATATTCAAAAGCTTTGAGGCAGTCGGGAGAGAAGACAAATGATGTATCCTTGGCTAAGAGATTAGTCAAGGTTCTAGCAATATTGCTGAAATCCTTGATGAAACGTCGGTAAAAACCAGCATGACCAAGAAACGATCTGACATCTTTGACAGTTTTGGGAGGAGGGAGATTGGAAATGAGATCTACCTTAGCTTTGTCCACTTCGATTCCCCTATTGGAAACTACATGTCCTAAGACAATGCCTTGTTTGACCATGAAATGACATTTCTCCCAATTGAGAGTCAGATTTTTCTCCCTACACCGTTCTAGGACCAGTTTAAGATGATGCAAACATTGGGAAAATGTGTCACCAAAAATGGAAAAGTCATCCATGAAAATTTCGAGAAATCGCTCTACCATGTCGGAAAAAATACTGATCATGCAACGTTGGAATGTGGCCGGTGCATTGCACAGGCCAAAAGGCATGCGTCGGTATGCGAATGTTCCATACGGGCAAGTGAAGGTGGTTTTCTCCTGATCTTCTGGAGCGATAGGGATTTGATTGTAACCTGAATATCCATCCAGGAAACAGTAGAACTCGTGTCCTGCTAAACGCTCTAACATTTGGTCAATGAAAGGAAGAGGGAAGTGATCTTTCCGAGTGGCTAAGTTGAGCTTTCGGTAGTCAATGCAAACTCGCCATCCGGTTTGGATTCGAGTGGGAATCAGCTCATTAGCCTCATTTTGGATCACGGTGATCCCAGATTTCTTTGGAACAACTTGGACTGGACTCACCCATGAACTATCAGAAATGGGATAAATGATCCCATGATCGAGACATTTCAGAATGTCTTTCCTAACGGCTTCTT
Source organism: Asparagus officinalis (assembly GCF_001876935.1). NCBI lineage: Eukaryota > Viridiplantae > Streptophyta > Magnoliopsida > Asparagales > Asparagaceae > Asparagus > Asparagus officinalis. The sequence continues at coordinate 58,243,428 of NC_033796.1, forward strand.
TCATCACTGGGTTTAACCTACGTTGAGCATCTCTAGTAGGTTTGGCATCATCTATCAAATGGATTCGGTGTTGAACAATGGTTGGACTAATCCCTTTGATATCAGCCATGGTCCATCCAATGGCTTCCCTATTCTCTCTTAAAACAGCTAAGAGAGCTTCCTTTTGACCGGTAGTCAACTCAGAAGAAATGATAACTGGTAAAGACTCGTTCTCCCCTAAGTAGGCATACTCTAGATTTTCGGGTAGAGGTTTGAGCTCTAACTTAGGGGGTTCCTCCACAGATGGGCGAAGCTGGACTCGGGGTTCTATCTCTAAAGGTTCTCGTTGCCAGCCAACAGCAAAAACATGATTGACCAGCGGTTCTATCTCAAGTTCGTCATCAGAAAGCTCCTCAATCATTAAATCAGATGCATTTGAATCAGACTCACACTCTCCCTCTTGTTGTTCACTGGATATTCCTTGAATGAAATTCACTTCCATGGGTTCATCAGATGGATCACTAGGCTGTCTCCCTAAGTTGAAGATATTGAGGTCAACAGTCATATTCCCAAAAGATAGTTTCATCTGACCGGTTCTACAGTTTATCAAAGCATTTGAGGTGGCTAAGAACGGTCTTCCTAGAATGACGGGGATTTGACTTTTGAGATTGGAAACGGGCTGCGTTTCCAAGACAATAAAATCAACAGGGAAAATGAACTCTCCAACTTTGATCAGAACATCCTCTACCTCTCCTTTGGGAATTTTTACAGATCTATCAGCTAACTGTAGAGTGCATCTTGTCGGTTTAAGTTCTCCTACACCTAGCTGTTGATAGACCGAATACGGAAGGAGGTTGACGCTGGCTCCCAAGTCTAGAAGTGCCTTATCAATGTGAGTGTTACCTATGACGCATGGAATTGTGGGACAACCAGGGTCCTTGTATTTCAATGGCATGGGTTTCGAAAAAATTTCACTGAGGTTGGCAGCTAAGAAGACTTTCTTGGGGACATTGGTGGTTCTTTTCTTAGTGCATAAGTCCTTCAAGAACTTTGCATAAGAAGGGATTTGTTCGATTGCATCTAGGAGAGGAATGTTGATCTTGACATGTTTAAACGTTTCTAGGATTTTCTCAACCTGCGGGGAGTTTTTCCTAGGTTTGAGTCTATCTGGAAAGGGGGCAACGGGCCTATACCTATCTAGATCAGGCTCAATCTCAAGTTCAGCATTTTGGTCATCGGAAGGAGTGTTTTGAATGGGAGAAGGGGTTTGATCCGGTGGCATTCTAACCTGATTGTCTATTTGTTTTCCTGATCTCAGAGTGTGAATTGCATTCAGTTGAGCTGGGTTGTTGGAACTGGATCCAGTGTCTTTAGGGTTTGCAACAGGTTGACTTGGAAATTTTCCTTTTTCTCTCTCACTCACGGCAGCGGCTAGTTGCCCAAGTTGGGTTTCTAACCGGGCTATGGCTTGTGTGTTCGAGTTGAGCACTTGGCCGGTGGTTTGCATGAATGAATTTAGAGTGGTGGATGATTGGGTCAACATGTTGGTAGTTTGTGTAGAAGCTTTGATCATAGCTTCTAAACCCTTTTCTAAGACACTCAAACGTTTGTCATGATCAGAATTTGAAGGATTTGTAGGCTGGTGAGGATGAGGATGTTGGTTTGGAAAAGGTGGGTTAGAAAAATTGTTCGGTGCGTTGAATGGGACAGTGTTTCCCCTAGGGAATTGTTGGTTTGACGCGGGAATAAAGTTTTGGTTTCCATGAGAATTTCCTTGGTTCCAAGCAAAATTGGGATGATTTCTCCAACCTGGATTGTAGGTTGGAGAAAATGGATCATTTCTAGGGCGCTGGAATGCAGCGTTCATCTGTTCTAAAGCATGGTTGTTTCCTAGAAGAGGACATTCCTCTGAAACGTGGGTAGGAGACTGACAGTTATGACATCCCGGGGCAGAAATATGATTGATTTGAGCCGGAGCTCGTTCCTTAACTTCTAAGGCTTCTAACCTCCGCATAATCGTCGCCATCTTTGCTTCAGACGCAATGTTTGACTCCAAGGAAAAACCACTAGACTTAGATTGGGAAACAGATGAAACCCTGTCATCACAGTTTTCCCACTGCATTGTTTTCCCGGATAGACTCTCTAGGAATTCCCAAGCTTCATCGGCGTTTTTTCTCATAAAATCTCCCTGACACATCGATTCTAAAGATGTTTTTGAAGAATAGTCCAATCCTTCATATATGACTTGGCACAGTCGCCATTTTTCTAGACCGTGATGAGGACATTGGATTAAAAGATCTTAAAATCGGTCAAAGTATTTCCAGAATGGCTCTCCCGGGACAATTTTGAAATTCTGAATGCTGTTCCTAAGCTTTACCGTTTTGTGAATAGGAAAAAATTTCTTGAGAAAAACCGTGACAAATTCCTCCCAAGTTGAGATGGAATTTATCGGTAAGCTGTACAACCATTTTTTAGCTTTGTCCTTTAGAGCAAATGGAATAAATCTAAGCTTAATCGCATCTTCAGTTAATTTTCTCATTTTAATCATAATACATACTTTCTCAAATTCCGAGATAAATATATATGCATCTTCTGTTTCATTACCTAGGAATTTAGAAAGCATGTTTATGAAATGCGGTCTAAGCTCGAAATTTGCTCCATTTACTTCGGGGAGTCTTATGCAAGATGGAATTGCATTTCTGGTGGGGTAACACATATCCTGAAGAACTGATTGATTTGCCATTTCTTGGATTGGTTCAACACGGATTAAGCGATGAAAATTATCCCGAACCCAAAATTGCATACACCAAAACAAGTATTTTTTTTTAAATAGAAAGAAAATTAGTTTTTTTTAATAAAGGAAAGAAGAAAGAAAATTAGTTTTTTTTTAAGAAAGAAAGAAAGAAAATTAGTTTTTTTTTAAGAAAGAAAGAAAGAAAATTAGTTTTTTTAGTTTTTTTTAAGGAAAGAAAGAAAGAAAATTAGTTTTTTTTTATATGAAAAGATAAAGAAAAAGAAAAATCCTGACTAAAACAAATCAAGACAATCACTTTTCAATCAACTCTAACTCCAGGGTTTAGCCTAACTCAACTAGACCAGCTCCTAACCAAAAACTCCCACAGTGAAAAGATCAAAGTTTTACCCAGATAGTTAGCCAGGTAAGGATAGTACTAGAGGGTGATCAAAGATCAATTAAGTACATCTTTCCTTACGGAGCGCTTTACGCAACCCCTAAACCTTGCCTTAGACACCAACTATTCTGAGAAAACTTTAACCGTTCACTTAAGGATTTCTTGTTCCTTATTGAGCTCGAATCCTTAGGGGCCAACGTCTAATGAGTTTTAGAAGGCTTGGATTTGTGAAGTGAGGAATTAGTGATTTGTGGGCTAAGGAAAGGGTGATGAAATCCCTTACCTTATCTTGATTGGGGTTTTGCCCTTAAGAATGTTTTAAGTGTGTGCCAAATCAAGTGCTACAATCACTTTGGTGAATTCCTACACTATATGAAATGCAACCCTAGAAATTAAAAGCGACTAAAAAGGATGATAAAAAAGAAAATCTTTTTTTTTTAATTATGGTCAACAACAATCAAATGTGAGAAGATGGTTCATGTTTGAATTTATTATCTTGTTAGTTAATGTCCAAGTGAAAGATGAATTTTATTATGGTCAACAAAAATAAAATCATCTTTTTTTTTAAATCCCAATTGTCTCTAATTGTGAAGCTAGCTAAAGATGGTGGAATTGAAAACTAGAAAGAAGATTTACCCGAAAGCAATGATCTAAATTCTTGATCTTCAATCCAAGATTTTCAAGCTCCAAGCGGTTCCTTCACAAGAAAAATACACAAGTTAAAGAATTAAGTTAATAAAATCCTATTTTAGCACCTTCCCCGGCAACGGCGCCAAAAACTTGATGCGGCATAATTATGTACCAAAATTGCAAGTGCACAATTTATCAAGTTATAGTATAAAAAGATATCGATCCCACGAAGGTATAAAAAATATCGATCCCACGAGGAAGGTGATTTTAAGAGATTATTAGAAATGGTTCTTATGTTTTGTGCGTGATAATTAGGAATAAAGAATAAGTGTGATTGTGATGAGTGGTTGTTTTGATTTATGTGCAAGAGATAATAAATTGAATTTTAGAGGAGAGAAGGAAGAATTAAAGAATAAATGAAATCACAAGGCAAGAAAGATGAATGAATAAAATCAAGAAATAAAACCAAGAATGAAAAGAAAATTTAAGAAAGTCAAGATGGAGGATTCAAAAGAGGTAAGAAACTCTTTTTATCATATTTTAACTTAGATTTATTAAGCATAGATTATCAAACCATTTAAGGAAAGTATAACCTATCAAATTATCATCTAAGTCAAAATTACTATTCATGATAAGAATAACAACATGATAATAATCCTAGAATTCATAAGCATAACCTATCAAACCATTTAAGGAAAGCATAGATTATCAAATTCTTCTTCTACCGATTAGTTCTCTAGTTGATTATCCTAAACATGAACATTTTAAGTGCAAGAGAATAATTCATACAATATAAAGGAAATTAGACTAGTTTCATATAATTCTAAACTTCCTACAAGAATTAAATTCACATCTTTAAGAAATAAAAACAAGAAAAAGAACTAATTACAAAAATAAAAAGAAAAGAAAAATCTAAACTATGAACAAGAAATAAATCTAACTACAAAGAAAATAAAAATCTAAACTACAAAATAAATTGCAGAAATTAAATGCAAGAAAAATAAATCTACTCTACAAATTAAAGTGCAAAAAGAAATAAAAAAGACAAGAAAATAAATCTACACTACAAGCATGAATTTAAATCTAACTAATAAGCAATAATAAAGAAATTACTAAAAAGAAATAAAAGAGAAAAGAAATGCAAACCTTCAAATTGCTCTTCATCTCCATCCTCATCATTCAACAAGAGGAGAAAGAACAAATTTAAAGAGGAAAAAATTATTTTTATTAATTGCAACTAAAGTTACAATTTTTGGAAGGCCTTCTCAATTAAGAGTAGCCCTCCTCTCCAAAAGGAGTTTACAAAATTTTCACACCTCTAACCCCTCACTCTCTACCCCTATTTATAGTAATCTTCAATGAATATGAGCCATTGGATTTGTCTTGAGCCCCAAGCAACAATCTCCACCTTTGATTTATTTGATTTTCAAAAGAAAATCAAAATCCAATTCTTGAGCCCATGTTCACTTGATTTTCAAAAGAATTTTCTTGCAAATTCCAAGCCCAAGTCCGGTCACAATTTCGGCCCAACTCTTTGCTGTGATTTCAACTCCACCTCAAGTCTGGTCATGGAGTGTTTAGCTATTTCATTTTCAAAAATTGAAGCAATCAAGTCCACTTAGAGTTTCGGCCCATTCAAGTGATGAGCATTTGATTTTCAAAAATAAAAATCCGGCCCATTTGCACGTTGCTGTGCAAAAACTTTTTGCATCATAAGAAAATCATATATATATATATATATATATATATGAAAGAATACCAAATAATTATGCTTTTCTTTGCCAAATTTTAAAATTTTAGCCTTTTTTGTGGTTTTGAATTTTAAGGGTGTGATTTACGATTTTTAAAATATTAGCAATATTTTAAAAAAATTATTTTTAAGTTTGGTAATTGGAACTTCTATGTTTTATGTGTTGGTGATAATTTTTAAAAGTAAGGATATTTCTTGTACTCTGAAATTTTGAGGGTGCATTTTGTAATTATTATAACTTTGAGCTATTTTTTAAAACTTTAGATTTTAGCAATTTACCAATAAATTTAAGATTTGATGTGTAATGGTTTTAATTTTTGAAAATTTTAGAGTTTTTTTCTTTTGTAATTTTTAAATTTTAAGGGTCTTTTGTAATTTTTGAAATTTAGATTTTAGCACTTTTGATGATATTCTTCACTTGTCATCTTCTCGGCAATGACGATTCTCAATGACGGTACCTGGATTTATAGAGGGATCACGACTTCGTATTCGTAGACCAAGGAGAATGGCGTGGAGCTAGTGGGAGTGCGGGCTGTTGTTCGGTAAGCCCAAAAATACTCTCTAAGCTTCTTGTCCCAATCTCATTTGTTGTAGTAGACGAACGTCTTCAGAAGTTTGATGATTGTTTTGTTAAAAGCTTCATCTAGACCATTAGCAGTTGGGTTATATAGCATAGAAGCCACATCTTGAATTCTAAATTTGTTACAAAATTTGAAGAACGATCGACTGATGAATTACAGACCATTGTCGTGAATGATTCTTCTAGGAATGTTGAATCAGTAAATCACGTGATATTTTAAGAACTTGATCACTTGATATGTGTTGACTTATCTGAGGGGAACAACTTCGGCCCATTTGGAGAAGTAATCTATGACGGGTTAGGATGAATTGATGACCTTTAGCAAACGACGTGCTGATTAGCCCAATGATGTCCATGCCTCAACCTTCAAATGGCCAAGAGGCGACTGTCGGATGTAATTCTTTCGAAGATTGATGTAGGAAGTCAACATGGATTTGACACGCGTGATATCATTTAGCCTATGCTACCGTATCTGCTATTGTTATCGGCCAATATTAGCCAAGACAACGAAGTTGGTCTTAAAGTTTGGGACCTAGTTGATGAGCTCCACATGCATCGTCATGAGCTTGATTTAACGCTTCTCGAGCTTCACTTGGTGATAAGCATTGGAGAAAAATATCATCGAAAGATCGTCGGTACAAATTTTGTGTGGTAGAATCATAGAAGAAGCGTGGAGATCTTCTTTGAATCGAGACTGTTTGTTTTGGACTATCAGGTAGTAACCCGTGCAAGATGTAGTCAATGATTGGGAACCATCAATCATTGTATTCAAAGTGAGTTGGCATGACATGTACTTTGTTTGCTTTAAGAATATGCTCCGGAGAGCATAATTGATAGCTAGCCACCGTGATACGCCTAGTAGTTTTAGGTGCCAGGGCGAGTGTAGATGGAAGGAATGCCAAAGCGTCCACATGGATGTTCTACAGGCGAGCTACGTAGCTAATGTAGAAGCCTTCAAAGGATTGAGTGAGCTTTGTTACCGCTTTGTGGTAGGGTATGAGGTCATTGTGACGGACTTTATATTCTCTTTTGATATGATTCATGATCAGTTTGGAGTCACTGTGGGCTTCAAGATATTTGACGTCCATGTATTGAGTGAGTTGTAGGTCAATTACAAGGGCATTATACTCGGCTACTGATAATCACATTTTTATTATAATGTTATATCCTTATTATCTATTTTACATGAATAAATATACCACTAATAATTATTTTTATCTTAAATTTCAGGTTAATGAAGAAATAACAAATAAAAGCCTAAAAGTCCCCAACTTTCTTATTTTGTAACCTCTTATTGAAGCCCAGAATCAAGCTGAGTAGCCTATAGAAGCCGAAGAAAATCAAAAATTCAATATGAAAAGAAATCACATTCAAGATGGTTGGTCGTAAAGAAACGATAATATCTCCCAATCCTGAAGGCAAAAATTAACATATAATATATGAAAATCATCTATCTCGACGAGACGAAGCTATCTATAAAGATAGATTTTTGATATAATAAGTATCAATACTGATGTTGATACTTGTATCGATACCACATGTGCAGTTATAATTCAATGACAAAAATTGCTTGTCTTAGGGCTCAAGTTTAATCTAAAGGCTCTCATTCATTGCTATAAGCTATAAATAGGAGTAGAGAGTGAGGAGTTGAGGGTGTGAAAAATTTTATAACTCTATTTGGAGAGGAGGGTTACTCTTAATTCAGAAGACCTTCCAAATTTATAATTTTTGTTACAATTAATAAAAGAATTTTTTTTACCTCTTCATATTTTTCTTTTCTTCTCTTTTTTTGATGATGAACATGAAGATGGAGATGAAGATAAAGATCAAGATGGAGGTTTGCTTCCGCCTTGAGGCTAAAACCCTATTGGGATGTAAATTTTCTCTTTGTTAATATTTTTTATCTTTTTGCTTTATTTTCTTATTAAATAGCCAAGAGGCTAGAACGCCCTTACCTTAGATTTATTTTCATGCTTATAGAACAGATTTACTTTTATGTCTTCATTTTTTCGCATTTAATTCTTGCAATTTATTTTATAGTTTAGTTCTTACAATTTATTTTATAGATTAGATTTTATTTTCTTGTACTATTCGTCTTGAGGCTAGAACCCTCTCGGGATTAGATTTTACTTTTGTTTATTTTTTATTTTCTTGATTTTCCTTGAGGCTAAAACCCTCTAGGGAATTGCCTTTTCTTTAGATATGGAATTAATTCTTGTAGGAACTCTAGAAATTATATGAAACTAGCTTATTTCTTTTATACTTTGTAATTATTCTCTTATGCTTAAAATATTCATGCTTAGGATATTCAACTAAAGGACTAATTGGTAGAAGAAATTTTAGAATTACTTTTTAGTTGTTATTCTTTTCATGAGTAATGATTTTACTTAGATGATAATTTGATAGGTTATACTTTCCTGGAGTGGTTTGATAATCTATACTTAATAAATCTAAAGTAGAATGTGATAAAAAGAGAATGATTCATATTTTATAAGTGAGATTAGCTAGTGAATTCAATTCTAGATTCCTCATATCTTTAATTGAATCATACATCTCTTACTTTCTTATTTTTTTCATTTAATTCTTGATTTTTCTCTTATTTATTTCTTGATTTTATTTCCTTCATCTTTCTTTCTTTTCTTGTTGATTACATTTATTCTTTATCATATCCACTCTCAATCACATTTTTTACACATAATCACTCTCACTCTCTCTATCTCTTCATAATCACATCCATCACTCCTAATGGTCACACACACAACATAAGAATCAATTTAAATTTTCTCCTACAAACACCTTCTTCGTGGGATCGATAATTTTTTATACTATAACTTGATTGGTTGTGCACTAGCAACTTTTTGGGAATCATTTATGCCCCGTTAAGTTTTTTGCGCCGTTGCTGGGGAAGGTTCTTAAGTAGGATTTTAATTATTTTGGTTTTTTAATTTGTGTGTTTTCTTGTGAAGGAATCACTTGAAGCTTGAAGATCAAGGATTGGAGATTAAGTATTTAAAGATTTTTTGTGGTAATTATGCTTTCTAATATTTTTAATTCCACACATTTAGTTAGTTTCTCACAATTAGAGACAATTAGGATCTAAAATTTTTTTTTTAACCATAATAAAATTCACCCTCCACTTAGACAATTACTAACAAGATAATGAATTCCAACAATATCTACCTTTCTCACATTTGTTTGATTGCTAACCTTAATAAAAAAAGATTTTCTTTTTATCATCCTTGTGTAGTTGCTTTTATCATAGGGTTGTATTGCATATAGTTAATAGGAATTCACCAAAGTGATTTGAGCATCTTGATTTGACACACATTTAAAAATATTCTTAATGGCAAAACCCCCTAATCAAGATGAGGTGAAGGATTTCATCATCCTTTCCTTAGCCCACAAATCATTAATTCCTCACTACATAAACCCAATCCTCTTTAAAACTCATTAGACGTTGGCCCATAATGACTCGAGCTCATTAAGAAACAAAAAATTCTTAAGTGAACCGGTTTAAGTTTACTTGAATCCGTTGGTGTTTAAGGCAATGTTTAAGGGTTGCATAAAGCAGTCCGTAAGAAACGATGCATTTAATTGATCTTTGATCTTTCTCTAGTATTATCCTTACCTGGCTAACTGATCGAGTAAACTTTGATCTTTTCACTAAAAAAAGATTTTGGTTAGGAGCTGATCTAGTTGAGTTAGGCTTAACCCTAGAGTTTAGAGTGATTAAAAAGTGATTGTTTTTTATTTTTTTTAGTTTTTCCTTTTTCTCCTTTTTGTTCTCATAATCTAAAAAAACTAACTCTTATTTTTCTTTTAAAAAGTTATAAAAAGAATTTGTTTTGGTATATGCGAATGTGGATTAGAGATAATACCAATCGTTTAATTCGTTTTGAACCATTTGAAGAAATAGCGTATCCTAATCCACCCGTTCTCCAATATATGTGTTATCCCACTAGGAATGCAATCCCTTCTTGCATTAAGCTCCCCGAAGCAAATGGAACTAATTTTGAGTTTAGACCGTATTACATAAACATGCTTCCAAAATTCTTAGGAAATGAAACTGAATACGCTTATATTTTTATTTCTGAGTTTGAGGAAGTGTGTCTTATGATTAAAATTAGAGAACTATCTGAAGATGTGATCAAACTTAGATTTATTCTATTTGCTCTTAAGGATAAGGCTAAGAAATAGTTGTATAGCTTATCCACAAATTCTATCTCAACTTGGGTTGAATTGTTACCATTTTTCTAAAATAAAATTTCTCTATCCACAAAACGGTTAAGCTAAGAAACATCATCATGAACTTTAAATTTGTCCCGGGAGAGCCTTTTTGGAAGTATTTTGACAGATTTAAAGACCTTCTTATCCAATGTCCTCACCATGGTCTCGAAAAGTGACGGTTATGCCAAATCATCTATGAAGGGTTAGATTATTCTTCAAAAACTTCCTTAGAATCAATGTTCTAATGAGGTTTCATGAAGAAAAACGCTGGTAAAGCTTGGGAGTTTTTAGAGAATCTATCTGAGAAAACCATGTAGTGAGAACATTATGATGATAAGGTTTCATCAGTTCCCTAACCTAAGTCCAATGGTCTTTCTTTAGAGTCGAACATAGCCTCTAAAGCTAAGATGACTACAATCATGTGAAGGTTACGAGCCCTAGAAATCAAAAAAATAGCCCCAACTCAACTTAATCAAGTTTCTACCTCAGGTTATCACAACTCTCTTTCACCATCCCATATTTGAGAAGAATGTTCTCTCTTAGAAAACACTCAACCACTAGGACAGGTTAATGCTGCATTCCAGCGTCCTGTGAATGATCCATTTTCTCTAACCTATAATCCATGTTAGAGAAATTGCCTCAATTTTGCATGGAATCAAGGAAATCTCTCCGGAAATTAAAATTTTATTCCCACTTCAAACCAACAATTTCCTAGGGGAAACACAATTCTTTTTAGTTCTCAACCAAATTTTTAACAACCCAATCTACCACATCAAAATCAGTCTCCTCATCATCAAGCTGTAACTCACACTCCTCCTAATTCAGACCATGATAAATGTCTCAATGTCCTAGAAAAGGGTTTGGAAACCATAATTAAGACCTCTACACAAACCATGAATATATTGACTTAAACATCCAGCACTTTGAACTCCTTCATGCAATCAATCGGACAAATACTCAACTCCAATACTCAAGCCATAGCTAGATTAGAAACCCAACTTAGTCAACTATCTAGTGTCGTGAGTGAAAGAGAGAAAGACAAATTTCAGAGTCAACCTGTGGTCCACCCTAAGGACACAGGATCTAGTTCATTCTATGAAGCTCAAGTGAATACAACTCATTCACTACGGTCAGGGAAACATGTCGATTATCAAGTGAGAACACCTCCAAGTCAAGCTCTTGATCTAGAACAAATTCTGTCTCCTTCTGATGACTCTATTCAACAATCACCTCACTCAGATGACCAAGAACCCAAACCCGAACCTGAGCCTATTTTTGATAGGTTTAGACCAGTTGCTCCCTTCCCAGGTAGACTCAGGCCTAGGAAACACTCTCCTCAGGAGGAGAAGATCCTAGAAACTTTTAAACAAGTAAAGGTCAACATTCATCTCTTAGATGTAATTGAACAAATCTCATCTTATGCTAAATTTTTAAAAGAATTGTGCACTAAGAAGAGAATAATAAATGTTCCGAAGAAAGTCTTTTTGGCTACCAATATCAGTGATATGCTCTCAAAGCCAATACCTTTGAAATGTAAAGATCCAGGTTCTCCCATCATTTCATGTGTCATTGGTAATACTCACATTGATAAGATGCTTTTAGACTTAGGGGCCAGTGTTAATTTGCTTCCTTATTTAGTATATCAGCAACTAGGTGTAAATGAACTGAAACCAACACGATACACCTTACAAATAGCTGATAGATCTGTCAAGGTCCCTATAGGTGAGATAGAGGATGTTCTGATTAAGGTTGAGGATTTTATTTTTCTAGTGGATTTTGTAGTCTTGGAAACATAGTCTGTTTCTAATCTTAAAGGACAAATACATGTTATCTTAGGACAACCATTCTTAGCCACTTCTAATGCTTTCATCAACTGTAGAACTGATCTAATAAAGATGTTCTTTGGGAATTTGATTGTTGATCTTAACATTTTTAATCTTGGGGATTGACCAAATAATTAGCCTCTAGAAATAAATTATATCCAGAAAAGAACAGAAGAAGAAGATGAGTCAGATCCGAGTTTTGAGAAAATTTTTGGTGAGGAGCTGGAGTTATTAGAAAAAGCAGATCAAGTTTTTCAGAATAAGGAAACTGTGTTGAATACTTGTTTCTTTGAACTGACTTTCGAAGAACTCTTTCTTGATGAACTTAGATTCTTGGAAAATAAACAACAACAAAATTTTTATATCTCAACCATAAATCTTTGGGTTGAGGAAGCTGTTAAAAAAGAATTGGTTGTTAGAGGACAAATCTTTCCAAATCAAGAATCTAAGTTTAATAAGAAATTCAAAATACCTACCTCACATTGCCGCAGAAATCACGGAATATCTTGTACTATTCGGAATTTAAGCACATCATTGATTATTTTATATTGAATTTATTAAAAATTTAGGGGAGAATTTTCAGTAATAAGATATGATTTGATGTAGAATATGAGCTCTTCATGTTGAACCCTTCATTCTACATTCTTTGTTTTGTTTTGTCTCATAATAATAAAAAGAATTTATTCTTCTCTCATTTGAGAGTTTCTTATTATTTTCTAGTAAAAAAAGAAAAAATAAAGAAAAAAGAAGAAGAAAAAATAAAAAAAATAATATGAAAAATTTTTCTAAAAAAAAAATTTGATTTCATCATCCTCACACCAAAAGGTAATTGCAGATTCTTTATCATCTAGGTCAGCCGACCAACTGTAAGTACTTTATTTCTTATCTGTTTTACTTTGTGCATTATAAAGTTTGCATTGAGGATGATGCAAAGTTTAGGTATGGGAGTGGGAAGTAGTTATTTCTTCCTCTTTATTTTACCTTTTTGTTGCATCTTTGCCATAACTTTTCTTCTTTCTCTTCTTTCTAAAAAAATATATTATAAAAATATTATCACTTGCTAAATTAATAGAGTTAACTAATAATTGATCTATTTGATAAATTTTAAATTTTCTAATCCCTAGTTAGTTATATACTCAAGTTCACCTTTTATGATAATTCTAAATAAATTTCTTAAGAAATAATTTTTAAAGTAGTATATTTCACTTAAGCCTTAACTTAAACTTTTAATTAAAATAATACAATTTTTACATGCTTAGCTTAGAGTTGAAAATAGTTTTTTAAGTTGTCTTGATCTACATATTTTTCAGAATATATATATATATATATATATAATATATATATATATATATATAGAGAGAGAGAGAGAGAGAGAGATTAAATGGGTATTCTTGTGCATAGGGAGGGTATTCCTCCTTGACGCCTATGTGGTACAATCCGCACCAATCCTCTCAAAGTAGGTACAAATCCCCACCAACTACCTACTTTATAGGATGGTGTAGGATTGTGCACATAGGCGATAAGGACGGAAATTCTCGCTCGCTACGACAAGGACCCCATTAATCTCATATATATATAATATATATATATATATATTATATATATATATATATAATATATATATATATATATATATATGAAAAGTGAATCTAAGATGACACCCTAGGCTCCCACCTAAGGAAGCGTCCTAAAATGCACATCATTTCCTTTTTTTTTTTGGCAATCCGCTCTGTTGAACTTGATCTACAACGTTCTTAAACCCAAACACACACCATTTTTGGGATGAACCCCCGGACGTGTTTTGGACCCTTTAACCACTCGTTATAGTTTTTAACCGGTTTTTGAATGAATAGAACTTTTTGGCAACGGGGCTCAACGAATGGCCAAAACACAATGGGTTCACCGCCCAAAATTGGGTGTGTTTGAGTTTAAGAACGTGTAGATCAAGTTCAACAGAGCGGATCGTAAAAAAAATTTAGGAAATGAATGTGATTCTAGCCGCGTCCTTAGGTGGGAGGCCTAGGGTGTCACTTAGATTCACTTTTCCCTATATATTAATATATATATATATATTATATTATATATATATATATAGTATATAGTGATATATATATATAATATATATATTATATATATATATAATATAATATATATATATTATATATATATATATATATATATATATATATATATATATATATATATATATATATATATTTAGAGTATATATAATTTGAGTAGAGTGAGGGCTGGCAGCTCACTCTGCCCCATTGAGATGTTAGTGTATGACATGTAAGCCCCACACCGATGTGACTAATAGGGTAACCTAGAGGTTTAAAAGTTTGTTGTATACGCTAAATACAACCACGATTCCTGCGAAAGCGAGTTAGGTTTTTTAATTTCTTTCTTTACTAGAGGACTAACAAAAGTTTAGGTGTGAGAGTATTTGATAATCATATTTTTATTATAATTTTATACCCTCATTATCTATTTAACATGAATAAATATACCACTAATAATTCTTTTTATCTTAAATTTTAGGTTAATAAAGAAATAATGAATAAAAGCCCAAAAGTCCTAACTTTTTCATTTTGTAACCTCTTATTGAAGCTCAGAATCAATCCGAGTAGCCTATAGAAGCCGAAAAAAATCAAAAATATAATATGGAAAGTAATCATATTCAAAATGGTTGGCCTCAAAGAAACGACGATATCTCTCAATCCGAAAGACGGAATTTAACATATAATATATAAAAATCGCCTATCTCGACGAGACGAAGCCATATGTGAAGTAAGATTTTTGATATAATGAGTATTGATACAGGTGTTGATATGGGTATCGATACCCATATCGATAGGGGTATCGATATCGATATCGACACCTGTATCGATTCCTGTATCGACACCACATGTGTAGTTATGATTCAATGGTTGAAATTACTTGACTTAGGGATCAAGTTTAATCCAAGGGCTCTCATTCATTGATATAGGGTATAAATAAGGGTAGAGAGTGAGGGGTTGAGGATGTGAAAAAATTTGTAACTCCATTTGGAGAGGAGAGTTACTCTTAATTGAGAACACATTCCAAATTTATAATTTTTGTTACAATTAATAAAAAAAATTACCTCTTCATATTTTTCTTTTCTTCTCTTTATTTGATGATGAAGATGAAGATGAAGATGGAGATGAAGATGAAGATCAAGATGGAGGTTTGCTTCCGTCTTGAGGCTAAAAACCCTCTTGGGATGTAAATTTCCTCTTTGATAATTTTTTTTTATCTTTTTGCTTTATTTTCTTGTTAAATAGCCAAGAGACTAGAACTCTCTTGTCTTAGATTTATTTTTATTCTTATAAAGTAGATTTACTTTCATGTCTTTATTTTCTCGTATTTAATTCTTGCAATTTATTTTGTAGTTTAGTTCTTGCAATTTATTTTGTAGATTAGATTTTATTTTCTTACACTATTCACCTTGAGGCTAGAACTCTCTCAGGATTAGTTTTTACTTTTGTTTATTTTTTATTTTCTTGATTCGCCTTGAGGCTAGAACCCTTTAGGGAATTGCCTTTTCTTTAGATATGGAATTAATTCTTGTAGGAACTCTAGAAATTGTATGAAACTAGCTTATTTCTTTTATAATTTGTAATCATTCTCTTATGCTTAAAATGTTCATGCTTAGGATATTCAACTAAAGAACTAATTGGTAGAAGGAATTCTAGAATTACTTTTTAGTTGTTATTCTTTTCATGAGTAATGATTTTACTTAGATGATAATCTGATAGGTTATACTTTCATTGAGTAGTTTGATAATCTATACTTAATAAATCTAAAGGAGAATGTGATAAAAAGAGAATGATTCATATTTTATAAGTAAGATTAGGTAGTGGATTCAATTCTAGATTTCTCATATCTTTAATTGAATCATCCATCTTTTACTTTCTTAATTTTTTTCTTTAATTCTTACTTTTTCTCTTATTTGTTTCTTGGTTTTATTTTCTTCATCTTTCATTATTTTCTTGTTGATTACATTTATTCTTTATCATATCCACTCTCAATTACATTTTTTGACACACAATCACTCTCACTCTCTTTATCTCTCCACAATCACATCCATCCCTCCTAATTATCACACACACAATATAAGAATCGATTTAAATTTTCTCCTACAAACAGCTTTCTCATGGGATCGATAACTTTTTATACTATAGCTTGATTGGTTGTGCGCTTGTAACTTTTTGGGATATCATTTATGCCCTGTCAGCTACGTTGTTGGAGCACGGCTTGGTCTATGAGTAGGCCCGAGGAAGAACATGTCCATAGGGATCGATTAGCACTATTCCCACTCCTACAATGATTGCTCCTTTGTGGTTGAATTGTGACATATTGTCGAAGAACAATTACCATATCTAACGGTCTGAGACGACATTCAACTCAAAGACTTAATCCAGGATGTCTTCATAGAGTTTAGAACTCTCAGGAATAGGGTGTTTTGCTAGAAAATTGGTTATTGCTTGACTCTTAACTGCTTTTTGTGGCATGAATGTCATATCGTATTACTAGAGTAATATTGCCCATTTTGCTAACATGGAATTTAGTGATCCAGGTTTCATCATGAGTATCCATAGAGGGATTGAATCTTAAAATAACGTAAATGGATTGGTTGGTGAGGTAGTGTCACATCTTCTGAATCGTGAAGACCAATACTAAATATTCCTTATCAACAGGGTTTTACCGATGCTCGGCATTAATCATAGTTTGGCTGAGGTAATAAATGGCTTACTTGTGGCTACAGTCATTCTACCGGGCGAGAAGTGCTCCGAGGGAATGGTCCATTACCTTGACATAGATCAGAAATGGTTTACCTGATACTAATGCGGCTAAAACTGTTGGCTTCATGAGATGACCCTTGATCTTGTTAAAAGCTTCTTGGCAAGTTTTGTCCTAGATGAACGAAACAACTTTCTTCATGAATCTTTGAAATTGTTGATATTTTCCAAAAAATTAGCGATAAACCTTCAGATGTAGGTTAATCACCCTTCTAGACCTCTATGCTCTGTGAGATTCCTCGGAGGTGGCATCTCTTGGATGGCATTCATTTTTTTGGGGTCGACGTGTATTTATTTGAATGTCATAATAAATTCTATAAATTTGTCTGATGATACCCTCAGAAAAGATTTAGTTGGATTCATTTTGAACTGGTGTTTTTGCATAATTTCGAACACCATTCTCAAATCACCAACATGATCTTGCTTGTGATGACTTTTGATTACAAGGTTATCAACATAGCACTCCATTGCCTTGTGCAAATGCACATGAAAGATCGTGTTCTTAGCGTGTTGATAAGTAGCCTCTAATTCTTCAGAACGAAGGACATTACTATATAACAGAATACTTCTAAAGGTGTTCTGAAGGCTGTGTGCTTTGATCATCGGGATTCATTTTGATTTGGTTGTATCCATAGAACTCATCCATGAATAACATCCTCTCAAACCTGCACATATTATCGACCATGACATCCATGTTAGCGTGAGGAAATTCAGCCTTCGGCCAGGCGAGATTGAGATCTTGGAAATCAATGCAAATCCAGAACTTGTCATTCTTCTTCATAACCACCACGATGTTGGCTAGCCAATCAAGATGGCTGTTCTTCACAGATAAACCCACATTTAATGAGTTTGTGAATTTCCTTCTCGATCTGATCCACTAACTCAAAATCGAAGCGCAGTTGTTGTTGCTTGATTAGCTTAATGTTATAGTTAATGTCAAGGCAATGTACAGCCACATTGGGATCGAGACCTGACATGTCCTCATAGCTCCATAAGAAGACATCGATGTATTCTTGTAGGAGAACTATGAGTTCTTCCTTTTCAATGGATGACAGACTCTCACTGATGAAGATGGGCTTAGGGTTGATTTCATCGCCTATATTGATTTGAACCATTTTATCTTCGGTGGGTGGTTCTTTAACTTCGAAACATGACTCCCATTACTTCTCAAGTTGCTTTGCCCGTAAATCATCTTCAGAATCTTCAAACACTTCGGATTCATCATGGTCCATGATTAGATTGTATGAGACCATGTTGGCCATGGATTCACTACACAAGGTTCTAACGCTGATGTCGGAATCCCAGTTGGACGTGTCTGAAGAACTGCTTAGAAAGTTGTCAAATGTTGGTCCTATATGTGGCTTGGCTTCGGGAGAAATTTAATCGAGTCCTCATTTGGTTTGATTGTAATAATTAAAAACTTCACCTTCTAGTATAAATGGGATCAAAGGTACTCTTAGTCCTCTATTGAAATTCAGCCTTTATTTTGTAGTTAGGTTGTATCCTATTTTTACCATAATTTGATAAGACTACTAGCTATATCGGGAGAATTCTAACGCTACTTTAACTTCTTCATTGGAGTTTGATAAGTGAGGTTATGTCTCAACTTTTTCGAATATGATTAGGTTCAAAGTGTTTTCTTTAGGTAGAATGATGAAAGTAGCATTTTCTGAGTTTTCTAGCTGTTTGTGAGCATAGTACAACTCTTGAGTTTTCAAACTTAGAGTCTAAAGAGTAGTCGTAATAAAAGTCTTCTTCATTGAAGATCCAATCGCCTTGATATTCTACAGATTAGTCGATACAGAGGTCCTCTAGGGTAATTTCAAGTTGATCTATCTCCCAGAGTGAATCATCAATAGGATATAGCTCAATATCTATTTCATTACTGCTATCCTTGTCTTTGGAAAGGACAATCTCGATTGTCTGACTTTCGTCATACAAGAGAGAGTCGGTGAAGGAATTTTCTACCCCCTTAAAAGGATGTTTTTAGCATCAACTCTCTGTTGGACTCCCTATTCATCAATGTATTTGAAACACTGATGAAGTGTTGAAGGGACGAGCTTGTTGGAATGGATTCAAGGTCATCCAAGCAAAAGGTTGTAAGGTGTATCGACGTCGGTGACATAGCAAGTCACTTCGTCTTCAAGTTTCCAATCTGGCACTAAAGTCAGATCTTTCCAAGATGTTGGCTACTATTAGAGTTGAAGCTGAGTATATACTCAGTGTAGTAAATGGGTCGGTTGTGATGATGATCCTTGACCAATATGTCCTTCACGGTGAAGGTGATGTGTGACATTCGTTTTTGGCATCGATAGCATTTCTCGGGTCTTTCATCTTGAGGAGCTTGGATCATATGAGTGAGAAACGCCTCACTGTCATTCAAGGCTTCTTTCAAAGCCTCTCTCGTATCCTTATACAATCACAATAGTTTGAATAAGGTGATATGAGCTGGAATGTTGGCCAATTATGCCATGACATCATATTTAAGCGGGACCTTAATGTCACTTGGAGGACGCTGTAAGACTTTATCAAACCGGGTCTCCTTTTGTTTGGCTGGTTCGGATTGTTTGGACATTTCTAGCTCCTTCGGTAATCTTTGTCGAATCTTGTCCTAGTCATGGCCACTTTCTCTCCCTCTGAGTCAGTGAGTGAAGTGATGTGTAGAAATTCTTCTTCAATGATCGCAGAGATGACGTTGTAAGTCTTCATCTTTTACTTGTTTTTAGACTTCTAAAGAGTCCAATCTTCATCTTGAAGAAGGTTAAGATGTACCCACGTTATTTCTCCTTTCACGGTGGTAAGAGGAATCAAGCCTTGGCTTTGGTCATTTTGGCGGTCATAGTTAACCACCTTCATTCTTGCAATAGGAATGGGGACAATGCCATCTTAGGCTTGAATTTCTAGCATGAAGCCAAATTGGAGGGTCACCATGTTAGCGATGACTTTCTTTCACTCGGGTTTGAGCTTAAGAATCCTAATTCGATAAATATCTGGATTTTATCCTTGAGTATGTAGCAGTTCTTCGTCTAGTATCCCAACATTCTATGATAGAGATAGTAGTTGGAATCATCGGTTGTTCCAAAATTTTTAGGATGTCGAGCTTCTGGAAGCTTCAGATGATTCCCTTTATTGAGGACATGGAAGATGGTGACTGTATATTTATCCTTGAATGAGTAATTGCGCTAGAAGTTCTTCCTTGGTTCTCTTTGTTAGTTATTATTAGGAGTTTGGACTCCCATTGTAGATATCTCTTTGGCTTTTAGTTGTGATGTCTGCCTTTATTTGCCTTTGTTGCCCTTGAAGTTTGTGCGAGCTTCAAATTTGTCAAAACATTCTGATGACTTCTCAGCTATATTGGCTTGCTCCATCAAATCCTTCCAAGTGTGGGTAGTGACAGCACCCATGTGAGCTACAATTTATGCCACGAAATTGTGCCAACAAGTATGAAGCAGTATCGATAGAGACGTATCTCGACATCGTAATGTCAAGTTGTTGTCTCTTTCGATGTATGCCCAGACCGTTTCATTCCCGATTTGTTTCTCGGAAAGGAGTTTGACCATAATGACATCAGATTGTTCCTCTTTGAATTGTGAGATATGTTAGCCCTTATGTTTTGATGATGTTTTACAACCATCATTATCGGTACTAATTGCTTATTGAGTGATAATACAGTTAATATACATATCAAGCATGTTAGTACCACAAATGGAGGATTGATGGAATATGCGCTACAACGATGATATCCAAAGGAGGAGGAGGTGTAGTGATGAAGTAACGTTCATTCAAGAACATCAAATGCAATAAGAAGCTTCATCCAACTCAAGCTATATCAAGACTCAAAGAATTGTATTCTACGTGAGGATATTAGCTAGTTTTTATTTTTCTCTCCAGTGCTAAAATATAGGCAAATAGTTTAGATTTCATATGAAGCTATTGGGATATCACACACACGTTTTTATATTTATATTTTTGAGCATATTTCACAAAATACTATTTTTCACAAGTATGAGGACATATTTGCAAAAGTCCTTTTCCAAACAATTTGTTTTTAGTATTAAAAACATTTTATAAAGTTTCACAATTTTCAGAAGTCAAATGAATATTTTACAAATATTTTAAGTGAGTCAAAAAACATGTTTTTTGAGTGTATCAGTTTGCGGTCGACCGCCACGGTCGACCGCGTCTGAGTTCATTCGTCAGTAGGCAGCAGAGACTTTCACGGTAGACCGCCGTGGTCGACCGTGAGCTCGAGAATTCCCACGGTCGACCGCCACGGTTGACCGTAGAAGTCTCTGGAAGTTTACTCAGTTTCTGAGCCGCCTCGCGGTCGACCGTGAAAAAGTCACGGTCGATCGCCGCTTATTTTAAACGGTCATCTGGTATAGATTTTCAGCACCAATTTCACACAATCTCAGCGCAGTTTTGTTTCTAGGTTTTGGGGGATTGGGTATGGGTTCAAACAGCTGTGGTTTTCTATTTAAACCTATACTCTTCTTCTTCCTCATTGTCCCAGCTCTTTTAAAATATTTCAGAGAACGTTTTTACAGAGCTTAATTTTCAAACATGTTTCTTTCTGAGTTTTTGTGTTTCACATCCCATCTTCAATGTGATCTTCTTTTTGCCATAGGGACATTGTAAAGAGAGGGTTTTTACACCAATTTCTACTATTTTGAGAGCTTGATCTTGTAGAGATCAATTGTGTGGGAGTGTGATCTAGTGAGATTAATTGTGTAGGAGTATGATCTAGTGAGATCAACTGTATAGTGTGAGATCGTGAGGGGATCGCCATGTAGAAGAAGTTCCAGCTTCCAAATCGGGTTGTGTAGTAGATTTCTCCTCGAGAGTGGGGAGCGGGGACGTAGGTCAGCGGACCGAACCTCATTAACACATCGCGCGTCACAGTATAATAATTCCTAACTCTATCTCCTCTATATTGATTGCTTTTGGATATAGTGTTTTGCTTGTCTTAATTTTTATTGCATAATTATAGCCTTGTGACCCTAATCACCCCCCCCCCCTCTAGGGTCCAATAATTGGTATCAGAGCTTGGTCTCTATATTAGTTTTTGGTTTAATCACCTTAGAGAAAAGATCTTATGGAGGCTTCAATGAATGTGCATATGTTGGAAGGACAATCGACCACTAGACCACCCCTATTTACCGATACTAATTTTGCCTATTGGAAGGCAAGAATGAGAATTTATCTTCGTTGTATTGATCTTGGCATCTTATAACTCATAGAAAAGAAGTATGTAGAGAAGTCCAAAGTCGGGAACATGACCGACGGAGAAAGGCACCAAGCCAATCTCAATGCTAAGGCTATGAACGCCTTAATTTGTGGTCTTTTCGCAAATGAATATAATAGAGTTTCAACGTGTGCAACCGCATACGAAATATGGATAAAATTGTGTATTACACACGAAGGAACCCCCCAAGTTAAGGAATCCAAGATTAGTGGACTTATGCATGAATATGAGTTATTTCAAATGCTTCCAAATAAATTAATTGATGCTATGTTTTCTTGCTTCACTAACATTATCAATGAATTGCATGGTCTTGACAAGAAATTGACTATTCAAGAGATAAACTACAAGATTCTTCGTTCATTGACTCCGATGTGGAAACCCAAGGCGACGGCAATAGAAGAAGCTCATGACCTTACCATTCTACCTCTTAATGGCCTCATCGGCAAGCTCAAGGTTCATGAGAAGAAGCTCAAGGGAAAGGAGAAGGAGGAAGTGCCCTCACGGGAAGTTGAGGAGCCATCACCAAAATCGAAGACCATAGCTCTCAAAGGAGCTAGTGATAACTCCTCTTCGTCATCGGATAGTGAAGTTGATTTTTCTAGAGAAGTGGCTCATCTCTCTAGAAGAATTTCTAGACTCATAAAAATGAATAAGAAGTTTAATCCCCGTTCTAACAACAAATTTTCTTCACGTGTAGAAAAATGTTTTGAATGCAATGAACCGGGCCATATCGCTAAGGATTGCCCAAGGCTCAAGGAGAAGTACATGAAGTACAAGAAGAAGAAGGCTATGTATGCCGGATGGGAGGAATCTGAACCAAGTGATTCGGATAGTAATGAAGAAGGAGCTAAACTTGCTCTTCATGATCCCAACATTTGTTTTATGGCCCTTGAACAAGAGGTAATATCCGACACCGAAAGTGAATCCTTCTACATGCAATGTGATCTAGCTACGGCTTTAGAAGAATTGAATGTTGAATTTAAAAAGATGTCAAAAGAATTTTCTTATTTTTAAAAGTTGCATACTTTTTGTGATGCCCAACTAGAACAATTACAAACTTCTCTTGCATTAAAAGATGAATTGCTAGGGGATCTTGATTTTGAAAATAAACAATTGAGATCCAAGATTGAAAGATTAGAAATTGAGAGTGGTAGGATTAGACCCACTCATGCTTATGTTAATCATCATCACCATGGTAGAAATAGATTTCATAGATATAATGCTCAAAAACACAAGAGAAATTTTGTGTGCACGTATTGTATGAAACATGGTCATATTTCTACTCATTGTAGGATCAAAGATAATCATGATTTCTATGGCATGACATGGGTACCCAAAGGTACCAAGTTTACTAACCACCAAGCACCCAAGATTTGGGTACCTAAAGTTATTACACCTTCATCTTTTATAGGGAACATCACGGTCACGACGTAGAGAGATATGGTACCTTGATAGTGGTTGCTCACATCATATGACGGGCAACAAAGAGATATTTGCAACCCTATCAAGGATTAAAGGAGGTAGCGTCTCCTTCGGTGGTGGTGAGAAAGGTAAAATCATTGGTATAGGTTCTATTGGTAAGAAACCTTCACCCGTTATAGAAGATGTTTATTTGGTAAATGGATTGAATCATAATCTTCTTAGCATTAGCCAATTGAGTGATAAAGGTTTTGATATTTTCTTTAAACCGGACAAATACATTATTGGTATGAATGGAAAAATTGTTTTTGTTGATAATCGCAAATCTAATTTGTACATTTTTGAGATGAATGAATTAGTAAATCAAGATGTGAAGTGCCTTGCGGCAATTGATGAAAATCCTTGGATTTGGCATAAGAGGCTTAGACATGCAAACATGGAATTGATATCAAAATTGTCTAAGAGAAATCTTGTAAAAGGGTTACCTAACTTGCACTTCATCAAAGATATCATATGTGAAGATTGTGCCAAAGGTAAACAAACAAAATCTTCTTTCAAATCCATTAATGAGGTATCGACTTCTAAATCTTTGCAATTACTTCATCTTGATTTATTTGGTCCTATGCGTGTTACCTCTCTTGGAGGCAAACACTATATATTTGTGATTATTGATGATTTTTCTCGTTTTACATGGATAATATTTCTTGTAAATAAAAATGATTATTTTAAAGAATTTTCTAATCATGTCAAAAGAATTAAAAATGAAAAAGATTTGAAAGTTGTTAAAATAAGAAGTGATCATGGTGATGAATTTCAAAATGATTTTTTCTATGAATTTTATGTTCATCATGGTATAACTCACATGTTTTCCGCTCCTAGAACACCACAACAAAATGGTGTTGTTGAACGGAAAAATCGTACCATACAAGAGATGACACACACTATACTAAATTCCTTTGTTTTGCCAAAATATTTTTGGGTGGAAACCGTCAATACGGCTTGCCATGTTTTAAATCGTGTTTTAATTAGACCAAAGCTTAAGAAAACTCCTTATGAACTATTTTATGGAAAAACTCCTTTTATTGGTTATTTTCGTATCTTTGGTTGTAAATGTTTTATTTTAAATATAAAAGATCATCATGACAAATTTGATTCCAAAATTGATGTTGGTATTTTCTTAGGATATGCACCTCGAAGTAAGGCTTATAGGGTCTTCAACAAACGAACTCTCGTTGTTGAAGAATATACAAACGTTACTTTTGATGAGACTAATGTTGGTTCTTAAGTTGTTTTACCTAGGAAAGATGATGATGATGATGTTGAGGGAAGATTGGACTTTTTACAAATCAATGATACACCCTCTATAGAAGCACAAAAGGATGTGGATAGCTCCAATGCTCATGAATAAATTGAACTTCCTAAAGCTTGGAAATTCGCATCAAACCATCCAAAGGAACAAATTATTAGGAGCCCTTCACAAGGAGTTGTTACTCGCTCAAAAGCTTTGAGTGAGTGTGATAATGTTGCTTTCTTATCTCAACTAGAGCCTAAAAAGATTAATGATGCTTTAAATGATGAATTTTGGGTTTTAGCTATGCATGAGGAACTAAATAATTTTCAAAGAAATAATGTTTGGAAACTAGTTCCTAGACCTAACAATGCTAGTGTTATTGGTACTAAATGGGTTTTTAGAAACAAACTTGATGAACATGGTATTGTAACTAGAAATAAAGCTCGTTTGGTTACCCAAGGATATAATCAAGAGGAGGGCATAGACTATGACGAAACCTTTACACCGGTTGCAAGGTTGGAATCTATTAGGATGTTTTTGGGATTTGCTAGCTTTAAAAATTTCAAATTGTTTCAAATGGATGTTAAAAGTATATTTTTAAATGGTTTTATAGAAAAGGAAGTATATGTTGAGCAACCCCCCGGTTTCATAGATCATGCTTTTCCTAATCATGTTTACCGGGTTCAAAAAGCTTTATATGGGTTGAAACAAGCTCCTAGAGCTTGGTATGCTTGTCTCTCTAGTTTTCTTATTGAAAATGGTTTTTCAAAAAGAACAATTGATAACACTCTTTTTGTGAGAAAAATGAAAAATAATTTCATTTTAGTTCAAATATATGTTGATGATATCATTTTCGGTACTACTAATGAATCTTTGTGCAAGGAAAATATATGTTGATGATATCATTTTCGGTACTACTAATGAATCTTTGTGCAAGGAATTTTCTAAAGTTATGCAAGATCATTTTGAGATGAGTATGATGGGAGAGCTTACATTCTTTCTCGGGCTCCAAGTCAAACAAACTAAGGATGGGAATTGGTGAAGAAATTCAATTTGGAGAATTCTAAGCATGCGCCTACTCCCATGAGTACAAGTGTCAAGCTTGATGCGGATGAGAGTGGTGAAGATGTGGACCAAAAACTATACCGAGGTATGATAGGTAGTCTTCTTTATCTCACCGCTAGTAGACCCGATATTATGTTTAGTGTGTGTGTATGTGCACGTTTTCAAGCTTCTCCTAAAGTATCTTATTTAATTGCAGTTAAAAGGATCATCAAGTATGCTAATAGAACTTTTAATCTTGGTTTATTTTATCCAAAGAGTACCTCTTTTGATTTATATGATTTTTGTGATGCCGACTTTGCCGGATGTAAGGTAGATCGCAAGAGTATGAACCTCTTTTGATTTATATGATTTTTGTGATGCCGACTTTGCCGGATGTAAGGTAGATCGCAAGAGTATGAGTGGAACATGCCAATTCTTAGCCGACTTTGCCGGATGTAAGGTAGATCGCAAGAGTATGAGTGGAACATGCCAATTCTTAGGAAATTCTATTGTTTCTTGGGCTTCTAAGAAATAAAATTGCGTTGCATTTGTCCACTACGGAAGCGGAATATATTACCGCCGGTTTATGTTATGCCCAAGTTTTATGGATGAAACAAAGCTTAGTTGACTATGATTTGATTTTTCAAAATATAAAAATCTTTTGTGATAACACTAGTGCTATTAATATTTCCAAAAATTTGGTTTTACATTCGAGAACCAAGCATATTGATGTGTGCCATCATTTCTTACGTAGTCATGTAGAGAGACAAGATGTATCCCTAGTGTTTGTTGATACAAAATCTCAATTAGCGGATATATTTACTAAGCCTCTTGGTGAAGATGATTTTTGTCGCATAAGAAATGGCTTGGGCTTATGCAATATGTGAAAGTTCTATTTGCTTGCTTGTTTAGTTGCATTTTGCATGCATTTCTCTTTACCCCATTTTTTATGGTGACAAATGGGGTGAGAAATCTCCTCAATTATTGCATATATTTAGGGGGAGCTCATAGATAGGGGGAGCACCTATCTATAAGCTATATTTATTTTTACTCTTATATAATGGTTGGTTGTCATCATTAAAAAGGGGGAGATTGTTAGCCCTTATGTTTTGATGATGTTTTACAACCACCATTATCGATACTAATTATTTATTAAGTGATAATACAGTTAATATACATATCAAGCAGTTAGTACCACAAATGGAGGATTGGATGGAATATGCGCTACAACGATGATATCCAAATGAGGAGGAGGCATAGTGATGAAGCAACGTTCATTCAAGAACACCAAATGCAATAAGAAGCTTCATCCAACTCAAGCTATATCAAGACTCAAAGAATTGTATTCTACGTGAGGATATTAGCTAGTTTTTATTTTTCTCTATAGTGCTAAAATATATGCAAATAGTTTAGATTTCATCTGAAGCTATTGGGATATCACACACATGTTTTCATATTTATATTTTTGAGCGTATTTCACAAAATACTATTTTTCACAAGTATGAGGACCTATTTGCAAAATTCCTTTTCCAAACAATTTGTTTTTAATATTAAAAACATTTTACAAAGTTTCATAATTTTCAGAAGTCAAATGAATATTTTACAAATATTTTAAGTGAGTCAAAAACCTATTTTTTGAGTGTATCAGTTCGCGGTCGACCGCCACGGTCGACCGCCGACCATCGCGGTCGACCGTGAGCTCGAGAATTCCCACGGTCGACCGCAGAAGTCTCTGGAAGTTTACTCAGTTTCTGAGCTGCCTCGCGGTCGACCGCGAAAAAGTCACGGTCGACCGCCGTTTATTTTAAACTATCATTTGGTACAGATTTTCAGCGCCGATTTCACACGATCTCAGCTGTTCACGGTGAAAATCGTGTCTTTCTTCATTGTTGATTCCATTGTCATCTCAAGTAACAGCTTTTTGAGTTACAAAGATCCGGTCTTTTTGTAAGATCCGGTTACAACAAAATTAAAGAAAAATAAAAAAAGATTACAACTTTCTCCTTTTGTGTCGAACAAATCGCGAGCTCCTGTTTTGCGGTCGCTCGCTTGCGTGGGTTGTTTGCCTGCGCCGGGGTTTATCCGTGGACCACTGCGAGATCTAGATCCGGTCGGATCTACACAGTACGACGGGTATTATTTCACGAAGGAAATAATAGCCGGGGAGGATTATTTCACCAAGGAAATAATCGCCCAAATCTCGGGATCAAAGACCAAGCTTTGATCCGGAGTATGCCTGCGTAGATCTGAGATCCGATTCGAAGTCCTAAAGCTTGAATCTTTTTTTGATCTGAGTCTTCAATCCAGCAGGGCTTCGCCTCCAAAAAATCCAACCTTTGAACAAATGAACCAAGCCCCCTATTTATAGGCACTCTGAACTGTGCCCGGGCACAGATCTGGCCGGCCACCTATAGATGGCTCGGCTCTGGGCCGGCCACCTATAGGTGGCTAGGTTTTGGCCGAGCCCCTATAGGTATTTGGGTTCTGTCGTTTTCCATCTTTCGGTTCTATCCGTGATTCGGTTGTGTGGTTGATTTAGACTCTGATTCGTTGACCTGATTTGGCAGTAAATCCGATTCCTGATTTGGCAGTAAATCCACTTCTGAGTTCGAGTCCGAAATTGATCTTGATTCGATCGTGATTCGTCCGAGTCTGCCCTTTGTTGGATGACTCGTTGACTCTTTGAACCCTTGGCTTGATTCCACACGCGAATGGATGTATTCCGTTACTTGTGTGTGATTCGTTAACCTCGTCGGCTCGTTACTCTGCTTCGTTGCGTGTCACTTGGCTTCGGCGTTGTGGACTGACGTTCGTGTTTGGATACGTCGCCCGATGGTTCGTCGGTTTGTGCCGAGCTGTGTTAAGGGACCTATAAGCAATTTTATACGCCTACAGATACCCCCTCCAAAGTATTTCAGCCTCGTTCTTTTATAGAAGAGTCTGGAATACTTTGGATATGATTGTCCCATCCTTCGATTGGTTACGACTGGATATTTGGAGTGGCTTCCGTTCTTGATTCCTTCAGTCCCCCAGGCTGTTCGGTGCTTTGTCGAATGTCTGTAAGGGTTCCGGTGCTATATTTGTTGTCTGACCGTCTGTCGGAAGTTTGAATTTGAAGTCGATTCTCGATTTTCTGACTTTTAGCTCGAGTTGGTTATTTCAACATAGAACTGACCATCGGTCGTCGGCGTTGAATCTTCATTTACAACGCGTTGTCCGGCGTCCAAGTTGGAGTATACACAGTTTGGAGCGTGGCGGATACTCGAGTCACGAGACCAATCTACGGAGTTGATACATCTATGACTCGTATTTATAGAATTTTTGGCAAATTCTCAGCCATCAACGGGTTTGATGAGCCTTTACCGACTACCGTTTGAGTCGGGCTAGCATGCGGATTGTTCACGTCCGTTTCGCATGTGACGTTAAGCTAAAAGAGTTAATCCTTTTAGTGTTACGATCTTGAATACGTAGACTTCGTCTTTCTCCTGTGAAAAGACTAAACAGCAACGTGTATGAGATGTTGACTTAGGATTTTTGGCAAATCCTCAGCCTTCAACGGATTTGACATGCTCTTACCGACTACCGTTTGAATCGGGCTTACATGCGGATTGTCTAAATCCGTTCCGCATGTGACGTTGTGCTAAGAGAGTTAACGCTCTTAGTGCTACGATATTAAATACGTAGACTTCGTCTTTCTCACGGGAATAGACTACCCGGCGACGCGTGTTAGGCGTTGACTTTAGGGTTTTTGGCTAACCCCCAACCTTCAACGGATTTGATTAGCCTTTACCGACTACCGTTTGAGTCGGGCTAGCGTGCGAATTGTCTAAATCCGTTCCGCATGTAACGTTGTGCTGAGAGAGTGAATTCTCTTAGACTTTGCTGTTACGACTTCGAATACGTAGACTTCGCCGTTGTTATGGGAATAGGCTACCCAGCAACGTGTATCAGACGTTGACTTATCCCTACTTAGGCTTCGGGATGAGATACCCCAGAATCGAACTCTGGTGTCTTTTTCTACGGAGAAAGACTAAACCGGCGACGCGTGTTAGGCGTCGGCA
Organism: Asparagus officinalis; assembly: GCF_001876935.1. Classification (NCBI taxonomy): domain Eukaryota; kingdom Viridiplantae; phylum Streptophyta; class Magnoliopsida; order Asparagales; family Asparagaceae; genus Asparagus; species Asparagus officinalis. The sequence continues at coordinate 58,273,431 of NC_033796.1, forward strand.
TATCCTTTCTTAGGATTCAGGATGAAATTCCCCATGCGTGTAAGGCATGGATTTTGGTGTTATTAATAACAACCTGTCACAATGTTGAATATGTAGACGGGTGTTCTTTTTAACGGTTAAGAACTAACCGGCAGCGCGGGTTAAGCGCAGACTTATCCTTGCTTAGGTTTCAGGATAGAATACCCCAGAATCGAACTCTGGTGTCTTTTTGTGCAGAAAAAAGACTAAACCGGCAGCGCGTGTTAGGCGCAGACTTATCCCTGCTTAGGATTCGGGATAAACTTCCTAGGATGAATCCTAAATTGACAAATTTTAGAAACGATCGGTGCGGGAAAGGAAGAATTTTATATTCTATTTCCCGGTCTTCTTTTAGGGTGAAGGCGAACCCGAAAGCAAGGAAGGAAGAATTTTATATTCTATTCCCTGATTCTGGAAAGGAAGAATTTTATATTCTATTTCCAGTGCAAAAGAAACTAGAAGTGGGATCTCCACTCCGAGAATCTGAAAAAATCTAGATAAACTTACCTTTTATAGGCTTGGTTATCTAAACTGAAGACGGGTTTTTTCGTTTATCGAAGTGGAATTCCAACTTCGGTTATAACCATGAGAAGGCTTAACCAAAGAGAAAAGGAAGGGAGTTCTTTCGTTTATCGAAAGGGGGCTCCGAACTGAAGGTGGATCTCTTGTTCATGGAAGGATTCAAAAGGGCCAGAAAGACATTTTTGGTGGACCCACTGTCAATTGAAATTGATCAGTGAGGGATTTTGGTGGTGAAAAAGATTTTGGGTTATCCTTTAGAATATTAAGTGTAATATTCTTCAAGGAACTTCCCGATAAATGAGTTATCCTGAACGTACTAGGGATAGTACTTTTTCAGGAACTTCCCATTTATTGGCATTAATTGCCTGGTGCCTTCTTGAGTAATCAGGCGATATGCACCGTTTGAGTAAACTGTGTCTATCACAAACGGTCCTTCTCATTTGAGTTCAAATTTACCTTTCTTCTTGGAGTTGAGGATTATCGGTCGGCGAGTAGCGAGGACCAGATCTCCTTCCTTGAAGCTTCTCTGTCGGACTTTTTTGTTAAAGGCCCTAGATATTCTGGCTTGATAAAACTCAATTTGTTGTTGAGCCTCCAAGCGCTTTTCATCCAACCTCTCGAGTTCTTCGAGACGTTTTTGGTGCTGTTCTTCTGTCGTCATCTCAGTTGCGAGAGCGATATCCAACGTCTCGAGTTCTTCGAGACGTTTTTGATGTTGTTCTTCTGTCGTCATCTCAGTTGCGAGGGCGATCCGAAGGGATGGGATTTGAATCTCTAATGGTAGCACAGCTTCACATCTGTATACCAACGAATATGGGGTAGCTCCCGTAGGTGTGCGTATGGTGGTGCGATAGGCCCAGAGTGCTTTACCGAGTTTATCGTCCCAGTCTCGTTTATTGGTCTTCACGAGCTTTGACAGGATCTTAATGATCGTCTTGTTGAACGCCTCAGCTAATCCATTCGCAGCGGGATAATAAGCTGTCGACGACACATCTTCAATTTTAAACTTGTCACAAAACCTGGTGAAGGCGTTGCTTATGAACTGTGGACCGTTGTCATGAATGATCCGTCTTGGCACGCCGTGTCGGTATATGACATGATGCTTGATGAAATTGATGACGTTGTTCGTCTTCACTTCTCTAAGCGGAATTGCCTCAGCCCACTTTGAAAAATAATCCGTGATTGCAAGAATGAATCGATCACCTTTGACTGAAGGGGGGAAAAATAGGACCGACAATGTCCATACCCCATGTCTCGAACGGCCAAGACGTGGTTGACGTGTGCAACTGCTCTGGTGGTTGATGCATATAATTTGCATGTATTTGACAAGCATGACACTCTCGGGCGTATTCGATCGCGTCGCGAACCATTGTTGGCCAAAAATATCCCATTCTCCTGATGCGATCATACAGTTTGGGACCGGGTTGATGGGCACCGCATTCTCCTTCGTGTGCTTCCTTAAGAACTTCTTCTGCTTCTTTGTTCGAAAGGCATCAGAGTAATAAACCATCATACCCTCTACGGTATAATGTATGGATTTCGGTATTATAGAAGAATCTTGGTGCTCTTCGGCGGATTGATTCCCTTTCTTTTACATCCTCGGGTAAAATACCATATTGGACGTAGTCAACGATGGGAAAACGCCAATCTCGGGACTCAGACCCAATTCGAGTTGAGTTCACCTCCTTGGCGCTTATGTCTCTATCATCTTCCTCTTCAGTATCCATATCGCATATGGGTATGCAGAGTTGATGCGTCCTTACTGTAACTAACAGCTCAGTTTCGGGAGGCTGCGCGAGTGATACCGCTAGTGCTGCCAGTGCATCCGCATAAGCGTTCTGGAGACGAGTGATGTATTCGATAAAGAATTCTTCAAAATATTCTGCCATTTTGATGGCCTCCTGGTGGTACGGGATCAGGTCTTGGTTCCTGACTTCATACTCTCCACGGACTTGGTTGACTATCAATTGAGAATCCCCAAAAGCTTCGAGATATTCGACCCCCAGCTCCTTGGCAAAACTGAGTCCAATGAGAAGCGCGTTGTACTCGGCTACGTTATTGGAACACGGACTAGTCAATGAATAAGCTCGGGGCATTACATGCTTTCCCGGGGAGATTAAGACGACTCCAACTCCAGAGGAGACGGTGGGACATCCCGGGGTTATTACCCTATTAACTGCTCTTGAAGCACCATCAAAATATAATTGCCATACTTGCTGGTGCGATGTAGTGTTAACCTCGTGGGTTTCATCCGGCAAGTCATCATATACTTCTGCCATATCCGTTGTCGGGTTTGCCGCCCGCCAAAAGATCGCAAATTGCTTGTCCTTTGATCGACTTCTGCTGTTTGAAGTGCAAATCATATTGAGACAAGAGAAGGGCCCACTTCGCTAACCGCCAATTCATAGAGGCCGGTTGCGTCATAAATACCCGTACCGGGTTAACATTTGAAATGACGTAGATCGTCTGTCCAACTAAATAATGCCGCATCTTTTGCATTGCGAATACCAAAGCGAGACATTCTTTTTCGATCATCGGATATCGAGACTCGGCGCCTATTAAGGTCCGACTTAGATAATAGACTGCCTGTTCGTGATCATTATCATCGTCTTGTGCTAGTAAAGCACTTATTGAGTGGTTCATCGCCTTGAGATAAATCAAGAACGGTTTACCTGATTTTGGTGCGACGAGAACAGGAGGATTCGTCAGATATGTTTTGATATCTTTGAATGCTCTTTGGCAGGCGTCGTCCCAGATAAAAGATACTCCTTTCTTGTTTAGTTTAGAGAATGGTTGGCACTTCCCAGAAAGATTTGAGATGAACCACCGAATGTAAGCTAGCCTCCCTTACAATCCTCTGAGCTCTCTCAGATTTCTAGGGGGTTGCAGTTCATGTATCGCCTTCACCTTATCAGGATCAATATGTATACCCTTAGTGGTGACGACGAATCCAAGGAATTTTCCGCTGGACATTCCAAGGAAGGATTTAGTGGGGTTCATCTTCAATTGATGACTCCGCATGAGATCGAACATCGTCTTCAAGTCCTTGATGTGATCATCTTTGTTGCGGCTTTTTATAACCAAGTCATCAACGTAGCATTCGACTGTCTTCCTAAGATGTTCTTGGAAGATCTTAGTCATTGCTCGCTGGTACGTGGCGCCTGCATTCTTTAGACCGAAAGGCATCACGGTGTAGCAAAAGACACCGAGGGGCGTTCTGAACGCTGTATGCTTCTCGTCATCTGGGTGCATCTTGATTTGGTTATATCCTGAAAAACCATCCATAAAAGACATTCTCTCAAATCCACATGTATTGTCGATAATGACATCTGTGATTGGGAGAGGAAAGTCGTCTTTTGGACATGCCGTGTTCAGGTCTTTGAAGTCAATACAGATCCTGATTTTACCGTTCTTCTTCATGACTGGAACAATATTGGCTAGCCAATCTGGATGCTGCTCTTCTCGGATAAATCCTAATTCGATCAACTTTTTAACCTCTGCCTCAATAGCTTCCATAATCTGCGGACGAAACCGTCTTTGCTGTTGTTTGACAGGTTTGGCATCCGGCTTAATATCGAGGCGGTGCATTGCCACATTGGGATCGAGCCCGGGCATATCTTCATAGTTCCACGCGAAGACGTCAATATATTCCCTGATGAGAGAAATTGATTCTTCCTTCTCATTTGGGGGAAGACTATCGCTGATGAATATAGGCTTTGAGTTGGCCTCGTCACCCATGTTAACTTGGACTATTTTATCTTCAGTGGGAGGGTTCCCTCTATTCGAACCTATCACCATACTGCATGTTCAGGTGATGAACCCACGGGTCTTCCCATGTTGGCATTTGATCGTCGTCTTCCATTGCGGACGGATTAGCTGTAGTCATATTCGCCATTAGGGCTTTGAAAACTTCCCCCAGACTGGTATCGGAATCCCATTCTGAAGCATCTGGCGAATTTCTATTTTTGTATTGCTTAGATGACAAGTCATTAATTAACCAGCAGCATTCGTCTTCTGAAGAAGATTCATATCCTAACCCTCGTCCATATTTATAATAATCATCGGGTCTCCCTTTTGGTACATATACTGCTTTGGCTGGAACACGAGGACCTCGATCGAAGTATAGACCTTCTCCGAGTGTGAAATCATATCCCTGCTTTTCCATGAGCTTGCGTGCTTCTGGACTATACTTAGATAAATACCGACCAGGTTTGTCATCATCTTCATCTTCGCTTAAGAAATGATCTGGTAATGGGGAGCTTTTTCCTTTACCGTAAATCACTTCTTTTGCACCTCTCATTTTGTTCGGGACGATCATGGTTGTTCCGAAAGAATGCTGGAGGCGTTCCTTTGTCATATATGACGATTGAAGCGGCATATACAAATCAGGATTATCGTACAATTCTTTTATCACATCATCAAGAGACAGGGAGTACTCTAAATCGTTATTTATTTCATTATCGGCAAGTTGCCAGTTACAACCGCCCTCTGACGATTGTTCATCGTCAAGGTTGATTACAAAGGGTACAATGTCGTTTAAAACATAACCTCCATTGTAATCAAATCCGGCTTCGGTATCAGCTTCTTCTCCGCTGTCCGTGCCATGGGCCGATGATTCAGTATCGGATTCGTTACCATAAAGGAGAGAATCAGTGAAATAATTCTCAAACCCTTTAAATGGTTGTTTATCCGCGACCACCGTCCTGACCCTTCCACTATTATCAGTGTCGACATACTTTTAACACTGATGGAGAGTGGAGGGGATTATAACGTTACTATGGATCCAAGGCCGACCCAATAGTAAGTTATATGAAGTTTCGGCATCTATCACATAACATGTGACTTCCGTCTTCAAATCTCCCATTTGACACTTTACCCGGATTTTACCCAAGGGTCTTGACCCGCTAGTGTTGAATCCATAGATAACAGTGCCTGTGGACGCCAACTTGCTAACTAGAATGCCAAAGAAATGCATAAAACGAAGTGGCATAATACTCACAGCAGAACCCAGATCCACTTGGATTCGGTTGACTTTGCTGGAGCCAATGTACCCGACGAAGTATAGCGGTCGATCGTGGTTCGAATTCTTCGTCTGCATATCCTCATTGGTGAAAGTAATGCAGGGAAGGTTCTTAGTCGCTATATTGCAGTGTTGACTCAGCGGTTCTGGCCCTTCTGGCACCGGCTTGATTTGAGTCAGAAACACCTCTGAATTGGCCAAAGCTTCTTGCAAGGCCTCCCTGATTTCCTTGGACAACCGCAGCAACTCATACAGCGTTATCCGTGTTGGAATGTTGGCTAGTTGAGCCATTATATCGAAGACTTGTGGAGTCTTCGAGCTTTCCGGTTTGTCTTTTCTAATCGGACGACTGAAACGAGACTGCTTCGGATTCTGCACCTCCTGGGGATTCTTCTCTTTCGGTTTATTCACCGGCTGTCGTCGGGCCTCTTCGCCCGGTGTAGGACTTGTAATCACCCCCATCTCCATGAGAGTCTTGGTCGGTCCCCGTTTATTCACCCCCTGCTCACTAGGTGGTGGATAATTGTAGTGATACTCATTTCCGCTTCTAGTGACGAAGACTTCTTGTTCTTCTTCGGAGAGCGGGAAAGTAGGAGCTTCATCGCCATCCTCCTCGAAGATTGTGGATGTAGCATTGCAGGATTTGCCTTTGCCCTTTCTTCTTGGGGAAGTCGCCCACTGCTCGTCTTCAATGAGATCGGGATGAACCTAGAGGATTTCGCCGTTTGGGGCTATGTGTGGCACAAGTCCTTTTTGGCGCTGTCCATGTGGATCATCATTCACTGTCTTCATTCCTACTTTGGTGATGCGCTCCGGTTTGAACCATGTTGTGGGCACCGATCCAAAGCTGATTGAGACCGCATTTGCTCCAACATTCTTGGACGGCTTCGGGGTTATGACACCTACATCAATTAGTGCCTGGATCTTATCCTTGAGGTGGTAGCACGACTTGGTAGGGTGATGGACCGCTCTATGGTATGCGCAATACTTCGGATCCATCACTTTGTTAGCCCCTTCTTGATCCACAATTGCCGGCAGCTGGATTTTGTTATTCTCCAACAGGTACTTAAAGATGCCGGGAACTTCGTCATCCTTAAAGGAGTACACTTTAGGAAACCTCGGCTCTGAAGATTTCTGCTTCTGAGGCCGTTGTTGCCATTGTCCCCGAGGTTGTTGTGATGCTTGTTGCTACTGCTGTTGCTGAGGTTGTAATTGGAAAGTTTGATTAGCATCAACTGCATTAGCATGTGCCTTACCTTTCCCCCGTGGGACGAAATTATGTTGCGGAGCATTATTCGCATGTTGGCCTCTTTCCGCCTTCTTCCTTCTGAGGAATCGCTCAGCTTGCTCTCCTCGGACCTTCAGATCCTTCCATGTCTTGGACGGTGCTGTCCCCATTGCTTCCAACACGTCCAGTGCAAGGTTGTTGTGGCAAGTCTGGAGGATGAATTCCTCAGTAATCAGGTCCCGACAGTTCATCGCCTTGTTCCGGAACCTTTTGACGAAGGTGTCCACCAATTCCCCGTCTTTTTGCTTCTCGTCCAGCAATGACCCGATGGATATCTCAGTGTCGTCGTCAAAGAAGTTGGCGAGGAACTTAGTCTCCATATCATCCCAGCTGTTCACGCTTCCTGGCTTGAGGCGGCGATACCAATCGAAGGCGGCTCCACGAAGAGTGTCAACGAAGGACCGCACCATCAGAGGCTCATTACCAGAAATAACCCCCAAATGTGATTTGAAGTAAATCAAATGTTGAGTGGGTGAACCCATCCCATTAAACGGCGTGAAGTTAATTAGATTGAACTTCGCCGGATATGGGATTGATTCCCACTCTCTTGGGTATGGACAAGGAATGCCTGTTTTCTTTATCTCTTGAGCGGAAATCAACGTATTGATTTTGCTCTCGAGGTTCTTGATCTTCAAGTTTTCACCCAAGTCTGCGTTGGCATTCTCGTTACCACCCCCTACATTGACAGGAGGATTATTGGCATTATGTGTTTCATTCGCATTAGTGTCCTCGTCTTCCAGATTAACCGGGTTACGACGACTTGGCTCGCCTTGCTGGTTCGTCAATGCCTGGATTTGTTGGTCATGCATTTCTCTCATGTTTTGCATGGACATCTGCATTTCGAACCTAAAGGTTTCCTGTTGCTTAGCTAAGGCGTCTTCAAGCATCTTGGCCACTTGCTCTGCACTTATCATAAGTGCCTCGCGGGGTTATCCCTCGCTTGATACCGTATTATCTGATGCAACCGCAGAGCCGGCATCAGATTCTTCATCTTCTGAAGGGAGTCTTATCTGAACCCTACCATAGGTTGCTCTCTTGATGGTTCCGGACTGCAGACGGGTTCTAGGCCGGGATGCTTTCAGAATCGACTCGAGATTATCCCGTACCGATGTCCCCTTGCTGGTCATATTGGTGGTGACCCTCAGAAATTCTCCATCTTCGACTACTCTTCTTCTTCATCGGAAACGCCTAGGCCTTGATTTTGGCGTTTCATTACTGAGCCTTTCGAAGACCGAAACTCTTTCGGGGACCGCCTTAATGCAGTTGCACTCAGATAATACTGCCCGAATGAGTTTGGAACAGGGACATTGAGTTTCCTGTTCTCGGGGACTCCTTTTTCCGGTTTTATTCGTACCCCCAGCACGATAGTACAATTCGTCTGCTTGACCTATCGTGTGTTGGCACGACTTCTCAGGTATAACATTATCATCATCAGATGATAATGTTTCCTTCTGAGGGTGAACTGCCTTCTTTGGGCTTTCAAAAGTTACACACCCCGAAACATGCCTTTTTGGGCGTGAGTTCTCAGCGGGCTCCTGGACTTCAATGCGCAAATTGGTGCGCGTAGCTGCCCTGATTTCTTTGTCATGTTGGAGGTGACGGCGACCCCCAGTGTGTTGATTCGTTCTGGGCTTCTTCATCGGGCCCAAACGATCTTGAACAGGAGCCTTGCATCGTCCATCAGGAAGTGGACCGAGGCGCTCCAAAACTGGCTTCTTCCTTCGGGATGATTCTGCATGATCTCCCGGAGAAGCTATTGGAATTATCGGCGACTTTGGTTGATTCGCTGGAGGTTGACCTTGCTTCGAAGGCTGCAACAATTTTGCCTTAGCCTGAATCGCCGCTTCAGACTTCGGCTTCCATACTTGGCGGGTTGGTTCTGCAGTCTTCTACGGGCTTCTTGGACTTGAGCCCGTGCCTGCGCTGATAGTGCGCAGCGCTTGCGAATGTGCTCCTCAAGTGTCGAACGGTTCCGTTTGACCCGGACCCATTCGTTTGTTGGCGGCTTGGAGAAGTCACCATTCATCGGTGGTTGAGGTTGTTTGCCTCTCCTGCTCTTCAGATCCGCGTGATAACGAATTCCGTCGATGGACTCCATCGCCTTTGCGAGTTACCGCGCAAGGCGTTGACGTCGCCTCTGGCGGGCTCTCTTCAAGAGAGTGACCACACCTTCAACAGTGGAGGCATCAGCGGGAGTAGGGTTGACCTAGTTGGAGGTCGGCGGAACTTCACCCGACGTAACTTTGGCGTCATCTGGGGTGAGAGTTTCGTTGGCGTTCTGAACTTCTTCAAACCAACGAACTTTTCTCCTGGAGGAGAACTTCTTGGACTTGCGAGGGGAGGTGGATCCGGACGAGGATGAAAGATACTCCTCGAACTTGGCCTGGTCGAATTCATACTCGACCTCCTCCTCGACCGGGATTAAAATCCGCGGCTGCGACGCTACGATCTCGGCAGCGAGATCGTTGGCTCCCACTGTGGTCGCCAGATTGTTCACGGTGAAAATCGTGTCTTTCTTCATTGTTGATTCCATTGTCATCTCAAGTAACAGCTTTTTGAGTTACAAAGATCGTTCTTTTTGTAAGATCCGGTTACAATAAAATCAAAGAAAAATAAAAAAAGATTACAACTTTCTCCTTTTGTGTCGAACAAATTGCGAGCTCCTGTTTTGTGGTCACTCGCTTGCGTGGGTTGTTTGCCTGCGCCGGGGTTTATCCGTGGACCACCGCGAGATCTAGATCCAGTCGGATCTACGCAGTACGACGGGTATTATTTCACGAAGGAAATAATAGCCGGGGAGGATTATTTCACCAAGGAAATAATTGCCCAAATCTCGGGATCAAAGACCAAGCTTTGATCCGGAGTATGCCTGCGTAGATCTGAGATCCGATTTGAGATCCGGTTCCTCTCGAACTCTTGCCTTATTTGGCGTTGACGATCGCCGAGCACCAGATATGGAAGAACAAGTCCTCGAAGTCCCAAAGCTTGGATCTTTTTTAGATCTGAGTCTTCAATCCAGCAGGGCTTCGCCTCCAAAAAATCCAACCTTTAAACAAATGAACCACCTCTCCTATTTATAGCCTCTCTTCACTGTGCCCGCGCACAGAACTGGGCCGGCCACCTATAGGTGGCCGGCTCTGGGCCGAGCCACCTATGGGTGGCTCGGCCTTGGCCGAACCCTTGGCTTGATTCCACACGCGAATGGATGTATTCCGTTACTTGCGTGCGATTCGTTAACCTCGTCGCCTCGTTACTCCGCTTCGTTGCGTGTCACTTGGCTTCGGCGTTGTGGACTGACGTTCGTGTTTGGATACGTCGCCCGATGGTTCGTCGATTTGTGCCAAGCTGTGTTAAGGGACCTACAAGCAATTTTATACGCCTACATCAGCGTAGTTTTGTTTCCAGGTTTTGGGGGATTGAGTATGGGTTCAAACATCTGTGGTTTTCTATTTAAACCTATACTCTTCTTCTTCCTCATTGTCCCAGCTCTTTCAAAATATTTCAGAGAACGTTTTTACAGAGCTTAATTTTCAAACCTGTTTCTTTCTGAGTTTTTGTGTTTCACATCCCAGCTTCAGTGTGATCTTCTCTTTGCCATAGGGACATTGTAAAGAGAGGGTTTTTACACCAATTTCTACTATTTTGAGAGCTTGATCTTGTAGAGATCAATTGTATGGGAGTGTGATCTAGTGAGATCAATTGTGTGGGAGTGTGATCTAGTGAGATCAACTGTGTAGTGTGAGATCATGAGGGGATCGCTGTGTAGAAGAAGTTCCGGCTTCCAAACCGGGTTGTGTAGTGGATTTCTCCTCGAGAGTGGGGAGCGGGGACGTAGGTCAGCGGACCAAACCTCGTTAACACATCGCGCATCACAGGATAACGATTCCTAACTCTATCTCCTCTATATTGATTGCTTTTGGATATAGTGTTTTATTTGTCTTAATTTTTATTGCACAATTATAGCCTTGTGACCCTAATCACCCCTGTTGGCCTTCTTGTTTTGATGATGATTTATAAACAATTTACTACTAATGTTGTTTGTCTAGTGTTTGTACATTCCTATGTATTATAGACAAACAACGTTGTTGGAGGATGGATGTAATAGAGCTTCAACGATCATATCCAAAGGAGGTTGGCGGAATATCGGTGAAGCCTTACAATTCAAGTTAAAGATCAAGTTCAAGCTTCATCCGCAAGTGTACCAAGTCAAGCTTAATTGAAGATCAAGATTGCTTATATCAAGATCAAGCTTGGGTAATTTAGTTTAGGATTTATATTATGTGTGTTTAATACGTTAAGCTTAATATCTATACACACACATTTATTGGTTTCTTCGTATATATATATATATATATATATATATATATATTATATATATAATATATATATACTATATTATATATATATATTATATATAATATATATATATATATTATATTATTAATATATATATATATATTAATTATTATTATATGATATATAATTTATATATATATATATATATTATATATGTATATATATATATATATATATATATATATTATTATATATATATATATATATATATATAATTATATATACTATGATATTATATATATAATAAGTTTGTTTCTATGTATTATATACTAGTATATATATACATTACATGTGTTTTTGCAAGTTTTTATGCGTTATATATATAAAACATTATTATATTGTTCATGATTTTCTATTACGTTTTGATAACATTTGCATAGATATGCAAATTTTGTGAAAATATTATCTTATTAGTTTATGAGACTTCAATATCAGTTTTATTGTTTTACTAAGTCTATTAAAACATTTCACACAAGTTCTCAAAGTTGGGTTATGTCAAACATCAGAATTCATAGTATCTCATATTTTCATGTTTTGGACTATTTTGTTAAAAAATGATATTTTTTTAGTTGAGAAAGTTCCTTTTTAGAAACCAGTCATTGTAACATGTTTATTATCATGCCTATAATCATTCCCCAAAGTTTTACATTTTTTAGAATTGTATTTGATATTTTTAAATCATCGTTTTAAAATTAGCAAATCAGATTTTCTTTATAGTCAGTTTTCGGCGACCGCACCAGTCGACGCTCAATTGTTCATTTGTTTCTGGGCCAGCAGAGAGTTCGTCGGATCGATCGCCGCGGGTGATCTGCGGTCACGATGAGCTTCCTCGTCGGACCGCCACTCCGGCGACCGGATAAGTCTATACCTGTTTTTCTTGTTTTTGTCCTGCATAGGGTCGACCATATTTCCGCCGGTCTCGACCGCAATAGAGCCGTTGCTTGCCAACGGCTATTTTTGTTACCGTTGGCTGGGGTTTTTGGTCTTTTGTTTTGGGAGTTTTGGCTGAGATTTCAAGTGGGTATAAATACCCCATTGCTGATCTCTTTTCGGTAAGAAAAGAAGTTTTTAAACAAGGGTTTTAAAAAGAGTTTAAGCTTGTTTTAAGCTTGTTTAATGGTTTGGTTTAAGCTGTTTTGGTTTTCACAAGTGGAGGAGATTATCTTCTTGTTTTGGGCTCATATCTCCATCTCTCTATCTTGATCTAGAGAAGTTTTCCTAAACTCAACTCTAGCTTTACATTTATATACTTGTTTGATTATCATTGTTCTTAAGCTAGATTTTATATTTGAGTTTAGTTTGATTTTGATTTCACTCATTGTTACACACACCCACTTTGAGCTTATTATATCTTTCATACATAGTATAGTTGGGTGGTGAGAGATTGTAACTTTGAGTTGTGCTTTAATTGTGTTCTCATCCATATTAGAGAACAAATTATATTTGTTACATTGTGAGATTGTTAGGTTTTCGGTGAGCTAGAAAAGTGTTGTAAGGTTTTCGGTGAGCTAAAAAACCGAGAGTGTGTTGTGAAGTTTTCGGTGAACTAGAAAACCAATTGTGAGGAGTGATGTTGATCGGTGAGCATTGAAAACTGATACTGTGAGGTGTAAACGTTATTCGGGTGAACGTAGAAAACTCGGTTGTGATAGTGGATTTCTCCCCGGGAGTGGGGAGCGGAGACGTAGGACGAAAGGTCCGAACTCCGTGATCATATTTTGTGTTTGAGTGTGCTTTGGCGTTTATTTATACTTGTGTTTATAATTCTTGTCGCCATTGTCATTAGCTCATTATTTATATGATCCACTATCTAGTTCATATTATTTACCCCTTGTGTTAGTTTTATATCCTTGCACATACATTGTCTATATCTCTTTGTTAGGATATATCTTATTGTTTATATATCCTTGCATATATTTCTATCATATAGGATATATCTCTTTGTTGTTCATATTGCTTATCCTAGTTTATATATAGTTGTTATATTTCATACTTGCTGGGATAACTTATTAATTAATTTTAATTGGCATATAATCGGATTAGATTAGCATAAAACCCTAATCACCCCCCTTCTAGGGTCTAACAATTGGTATCAGAGCTTGGTGCTCTTTGATTTAAGGTCTAATCGCCTTGAGTTAAAGATCCAAGTTAGCTTGTTGTGCTAATCTAATTTTGAGTTTTATTTGTATCTTGCTTGCCTTTTATATTATGGATATGCATGGTTTAGGTTATGCCATTAATATTGCTCCTAGATTAGATAATTTCCCCTATGCCCAATGGTGTGTTAGATTTAAACTTTTTGTTCAATCTAAACACTTTGATTTATGGAAAATTATAGATGATGCTTATATTGTGCCCACTTTAGAGAAATCTAAGTGGAATAAGAATGATCATCGTATGTTTACAATAAACAATATTTTGTTAGAATATTTGCTAAATGCTTTTAATTCATCTATGTCTAACAAGTTTGTTCATTTTGATAGTGCTTACAAACTTTGAAAATTTATAGAAGCACATCAAGGAGACTTAGAGGCGATCCGACAAGCTTTGGAGGATCACGCTTCAAGTTCATATGGAGCTTCATGCACACGACCACTAGGCGATAGCCCTAGTAAGGTTTGCGAGTTTGAAACCATTAATGATTTACCTAATGATGAACTTGCTTGTGCTAGTGAAAAATTGTTGCATGCCTTTAACAAATTGCATAAAGATTTTATTGATTTACAATGCAAGCATGATAATTTAAAATTCGATCATGAGAAGCTAGTGTCCAAATTTGATATCATTGAAAATAAAAATACTATGCTTAAAGAAAGCAATGACTTATTAAATTTGAAAAATAGAAATTTGATCTCATCTATTGCTAGCCTATCTCATGCTAAGATTGATGCCATGATAGAAGTACAGAACATAAAGAATGATACAACTTCTTTTATAAATAACTATTTATGTTCTACTTCTAAAAATGCATATATGCCAAAAATAAAGATTTGAATCTTATGAAAAATAGTATTTCATCTTTAGATTCAACTTTGAGAACATGCATTAATAATCATAAGAAGCTTATGGATATGTGTGCTAAGTCAAAATCATCCACTCATTATGCACACATGTATAGCAAAACTTATAAGTGTTCTATTTACGGCCGTCAAGGTCATTTAGCTAAGTTTTGTTATGATGCACACAATCTTAAGAATTTTATTGCTCCTTGTGCATCTCATGTAGCTTCTTCATCTTGTACACTTACACATTCACATGCTCATTCTCATAAAGTTCATCATAAGCATGCTAGTGTGTTCAAGTATGATCATTGTGGTCGTTTTGGCCATTTGGCAAAATTTTGCTATGATTTGAAAAAAACTTCACTTTTGCCAAATGATTTTAAAAGACCACAAAAGTTTAAATGTGATGTTTGTGATAGGTTTGGACATCTTGCTAAATTTTGCTTTGATATACAAAAAGCTTCTAAATTGCAATATGTTCCAAATAGACCATTGTTTAAGAATGTTTCTCATTTGCAAAATAATTTTAAAAGAAAATCTTTATTTGCAAATGATTCCCGTGCACGAGCTAATGGTCCACAAAAACAAATGGATCTCTTTCATTGCACAAATTGCAATCGGAAGGGTCATTTGAATGAATATTGTTTTGACCATGTTAGTGCACCATATGTGCCTAAGAGGGTTCATAACCCTAAGGCTTTGAGCTTTAATGATAGGGGTCATGTCCCTAAATCTTTTGGTACCAAGAGTTCTTGGGTACCAAAACAAATTTAATTTTTAAACCAAGAATTTTAATGTTTTTATCTTTCTTTTTCTTGGTTTTGAAAATTATGCTTTAAAATCTTTTGGTTATGAAAATAATTTTTCTTGTATCAAATCTTTTGTTTTCATGATTATTATTTTTGTTTTGATGAGAGGACCATGTTTATATAACCCTCCGGAGTTATTGGGTGTTTATTCTCAAACATTGTTTACCGAGTGCTAAAAATGTTTATATGGGTTGATACTAGCTCAAGAGCTAGATATAGTTGCCTCTCTTGATTTCTAAATCAATGATGATTTGATTTTACGTTTTTGGACTTAAACTTTGATTTATGATTTCTTTTGGTTGATTCGTTTTCATTTGAAAACTTTTTGCATGATTCTTATGTTCCTCTTCTTTTGATTTCATAAATCTATTCTTTTATATGATTTTTATATTTTTCTATGTTAATGTGACACTATTTTTTATATTGACATTCATATATGTTCTCATTATCTTTTTGTATGTGAGTTGTGTTTTGCATTTATGCTTGCTCACATATGTTTGCCATGATCCTTTATTGCATATATTTTATATGGCATTTTGATAGGGGGACCTACTCCCTATTCTATGTTTGTTTATACTCACCTATGCTTATTGATAGGGGGAGCTTTTGCTCTCTTAATTCTTTTGTCCCCTTTTTGATATTGTCAAATGGGGAGAAATATTATGAGTATACTTTTTCGTGGTTATATGCATGTGAATTATAATTTATATATTCATTTCCTTCATGCATATATCCTTTTTGTAAATTGTTTGCCATCATCAAAAAGGAGGAGATTGTTGGCCTTCTTGTTTTGATGATGATTTACAAACAATTTACTACTAATGTTGTTTGTCTAGTGTTTGTGCATTCCTATGTATTGTAGACAAACAACGTTGTTGGAGGATGGATGGAATAGAGCTTTAACGATCATATCCAAAGGAGGTTGGCGGAATGTCGGTGAAGCTTATGCAATTCTAGTTCAAGATCCAAGTTCAGCCTCATCCGCAACGTGTACCAAGTTGAGCTACAATGAAGATCAAGATCAAGCTTGGGTAATTTAGTTTAGGATTTATATTATGTGTGTTTAATACGTTAATCTCAATATCTATACACACACATTTATTGGTTTCTTCGTGTGTGTATATATATATATATACATAAGTTTTGTTTTCTATGTATATATATAGTTATATATATACATACATGTGTTTTGAGTTTTTATGGTTATATATATGAAATTATATATTTCATATTTTCTATTGCGTTTTTGATAACATTGCATAGAATATGCAATTTTGTGAAAATATTGTCTTATTAGTTTATAGACTTCAATAACAGTTTATACATGTTTTACTAAGTCTATAAAAACATTTCACAAAGTTTCAAAAGTTGGTTTATGTCAAAACATCAAAATTCAAGTATCTCATATTTTCATATTTTGGACTATTTTGTAAAATAATGATATTTTTCATTTGGGAAGTGCTTTTTGGAAACCAGTTATTATAGCATGTTTATTATCATGCCTACAATCATTCACCAAAGTTTTACATTTTTTAGAATTTATTTGATATTTTTAAACAGCGTTTTAAAATCAGCAAATCAGATTTTCTTATATCAGTTTTCGGTCGACCGCACCGGTCGACCGCTCAATTGTTCATTTGTTTACTGGGCAGCAGAGAGTTCGTCGGTCGATCGCCGCGGTCGATCGCGGTCGACCGAGAGCTTCCTTCGGTCGACCGCACCGGTCGACCGGATAAGTCTATACCTGTTTTTCTTGTTTTTGTCCTGGATAGCGGTCGACCGATATTTCCGCCGGTCGACCGCCAATAGAGCCGTTGCTTTCCCAACGGCGGGCTATTTTTGTCTTTTGTTAGGGGTTTTGGCTGAGTTTTTGAGTGGGTATAAATACCCTATTGCTGCTCTCTTTCAAGAAAAGCAAAGAAGTTTTTAAACAAGGGTTTTAAAAAGAGTTTAAGCTTGTTTTAAGCTTGTTTAAGGGTTTGGTTTAAAGCAGTTTTAGCTTCCACAAGTGGAGGAGATTATCTTATTGTTTGGACCTCAAATCTCCATCTCTCTATCTTGATCTAGAGAAGTTTTCCTAAACTCAACTCTAGCTTTACATTTATATACTTGTTTGATTATCATTGTTCTTAAGCTAGATTTTATATTTGAGTTTAGTTTGATTTTGATTTCACTCATTGTTACACACACCCACTTTGAGCTTATTATATTTGCATACATAGTATATTAGGGTTGTGAGTGATTGTAACATTAAGTTGTGCTTAAATGAGTTCTCATCTATTGTAGAGAACAAATTTATATTTGTTACATTGCGAGTGTTGTAAGGTTTTCGGTGAGCTAAAAAACCGAGAGTGTGTTGTGAAGTTTTCGGTGAACTAGAAAACCAATTGTGAGGAGTGATGTTGATCGGTGAGCATTGAAAACCGATACTGTGAGGTGTAAACGTTATTCGGGTGAACGTAGAAAACCCGGTTATGATAGTGGATTTCTCCCCGGGAGTGGGGAGCGGAGACGTAGGACGGAAGGTCCGAACTCCGTGATCATATCTTGTATTTGAGTGTGCTTTGGCGTTTATTTATACTTGTGTTTATATTTCTTGTCGCCATTGTCATTAGCTCATTATTTATATGATCCACTATCTAGTTCATATTATTTACCCCTTGTGTTAGTTTTATATCCTTGCACATACATTGTCTATATCTCTTTGTTAGGATATATCTTATTGTTTATATATCCTTGCATATATTTCTATCATATAGGATATATCTCTTTGTTGTTCATATTGCTAATCCTAGTTTATATATAGTTGTTATATTTCATACTTGCTAGGATAACTTATTAATTAATTTTAATTGGCATATAATCGGATTAGATTAGCATAAGACCCTAATCACCCCCCCTATAGGGTCTCACAACCCCCCTCTAGGGGCCAACAAGATAAACTTTAATTCCAAATCTACCTAGGATCTGATTGAACCATCGGGTAAATTTTAGAAACAATCAAAGGCTACCCCTAAAGGGTACTAATAAAAAGACATGCCTTAAGGACATCGTTACCCACTATATTTCTAGTTTGCTGATGGAAGTAGTAGATATGCTTGTTCGGGGAACCTTTTCCATCAAATGTGTGAAGCGTTGGTGGCTTGAACTTTTTCGGGTAGGGAACCATGTCCCACTCGACGGGATAAGGTCGGATGATTCTAACCTTCTTGACTTCAGTTCATTGAGAAAAAACATAGAGCTATTTCTGTATATCTTCCAAGGCTTTCGCTTCCTTATTTGGCTTTGAAGGTAGCGTGGTTTCTAATCTTGTATGTTCAGAGTTTGCATCATCTTGATGTTCTTGATCTTCATCAAGAAGATTTTTGCCAAATGGCTTTTTCCCTTTGAAGAGCTCGTTTGAAGATGAGACGCTAGTAAAAGTTGTTTAACCATCTCTTTCAATCATTTGATTCATTCATCTGAATCGACATTTGAGTTAGAATGTTTTCTCGGTTTGTCATATCTATCGTCCATTGTCTTTCTTGACTTGAACTAGGAGTTGGATTTGATGCCATGGCGAAATTAGCTCCACTGGAAGTGGGTTCATTCATTTGGAATGAAGACTGCAATGTCTGCAATGGGATGGAGGAGTAGTCGAAAGGAATCACGCTCTCCTTCTTAGCTCGGTGTTGCGATATATGCCATCGGCTTCTGGTAGTATGGATACTATGCCAGGAGAGTATATTGGATCAGGCGAGCTATCTGTACTTTCCTCATCATCTCTGAAAGTCACACTTGTCATGTTGATAGTGAATACTTGTATTTTGCCTCTTCGAGCCTGTCGTTGTCATTCAGTCCGAACCTCTGAAGGCTCAAGAACATAGTCGAGATGGTTGAAGATTGATTCTTTACATTGGCAACTCTTTTCAACTACTGATACCACTTCTCTGAGGATCGCACAATACAGACATTGGCAAGCTCTCTTTAGAATTATGAATTCTCTTAGATCAATGCCAATGTCAACTTCACTGGTCCTAGCTTTAGAATGTGAACGTTGCTTACGACGACTTTAGCTAGATGTTTGTCTAGCAGGATCAACAATGATGACTTTATTCCATCCCCGGAAGTATTTACCCCCTCTTCATATTTCTAATTTCCATTCTCTATCATCTTAAAAAAGTTAAATTTCAATATTTTTAGTTTTAGTTTTGTGTTTCAATTAACTAATGGAAAGAAAAGATAATTCTAGCACGGTTACCAACTATCCGAGGTAAACATCCAGCCCCCTAGATGTAAAAATTATTGACCGGATGAAGCACAAATCTACTCTTAGTTATGGGTTAAAAGGATAAAGTGATAATTATGTGCACTTTTAAAAAGATAAAGTTAAAGGAGTTGCCAGAGTATTCCCCTCCCTTCCATGTTTTCCCATATTCTCTCCTCTCACCCAGAGACTCTCTCGTCCGTCCGCTAACGAATATTCTTTTTTCCTTCTATTTTTTAATCAGTTATTATGGCTATGATAATTCGAAGAAATAAACTCCTCAACATTTTGTATTAAGATCATCCTTCATTTAATAACTAAACTAAAAAATATATTAAGAATTTAATATATTCTTTTTCAAACATTATAGACAAACATTATTAATATTAATTCATATCAACAATATTTTTAATTAAAACATTTAATATGTTTGATATATCTATACTGTATATCTCTTCTCATTCTATTATATAGAAAAAACATTCACTAGTAAAAAAACACTGAACCTAAACAGAAAAAACCGTCTAGGTTGCCAAGAATTCCGTCTAGGTAGACCAATCTAGACGGAAATCCATCTAAAAAAGTCTGTCTAATATAATTCCATCTAGGTTGGCTTAACATAGATGGAATTCCGTCTAGGTTGGTCTAACTAGACAACACTCAACCTAGACAGAATTTAAATGTCCATCTAGGATGCATCCTAAATGGAAATGCCGTCTAGGATGCATCCTAGATGGAAATTCCATCTAGGTTACCATATTTCACTGAATTTTTTTTTAAAAAAATAATTGATCTGAAACAACAATAATATCATCATAATTCATCTGCAACAACACCATTACATTTTCATGTTTACATAATATCATACCATAACTCAAATTCATCCACAACAACAATAGTATCATCATAATAAACAAATCAAACCATAATATCAACTACCCGATACTTTATAACATCTCTCATACATTCAAAAAACACAATACACAAGATCAAATATCCACAAACTAATCAACAACACCAAATAAACAAATCCATAACTAAAAACATGGTCATAATATCTTTACAAACATGTCAATATCCCCACATAACTGAAAACATGATCCTCATAGCTTCACAAACATGCCAATATCCTCACAAGCAAATCCAAGCCGTAAAGTCATACAAACTTGATATACAAATGTGTAAATCGCATAGTTGTATGTTTGCGATATAAAATATTAAAAACTCATTACGTGAGGCCTTTTGCCTCATCCATGTCATCATCTTGATCATTAGCGGTGTCTTCATGTTGACGATTACTACTACCCATGGCATCATCACTACACTAACAACAAAACAAATCCATGTTGATGAGGAATCTATCTTCCAAGTACATCAGGATATAACAGTACACAAGAAAATAACACCAAAATCTAGCACCTTGATATACAAAAGAAAAGAAACATGAAGTTTTCTTATCATCAAGAAGGCAATGCAGTACTAAAACAATGTACATCACAAAAATCATAATCTAGAACAGATAAAGAAGACAAATTACTTTGATTCTTAATAATAAAGCATTGTACCTTCTATGTATGCTAACTTGCATTGTAGACTCAAAAAGTATTGAGTAATTAGCATCTCACCACAGTAATCTCATTTCCCAAATGCTGGAATCTGAACTTTCTTCATTATGTTGTAGATATTATGCTTGAGACCTTATCAATTTTTCCTTTTTAAAGGGGAAAGACAAACAATTATGACCATCTAAGAGCAATACGAGATAAGTATGTGCAATATGAGATGGAAACAAACAATTACCAACAAATACAAATATGCTAGTAAGCTGTCTAGAACTAAAACCCACGATGATCATCCAAGAGCAAAGTCACCTTTGCCTCTAATTTATATTTGTCTAATTCTATAGGCAATCTAAGTTGTAATAAAATAAGTCAAAAGAACTTAAAATGAAGATACATCATAAAACCATAATGATTGTAAATTACTTCTTCTCGTTGGAATCAAGTTCACTATAGTAAAAATAAACATAAAAAAAGATAATTTTTTAATTATTATAATTTATCTTAATAATATTACATATAAATTAAACTGAATAGGTAAAGAAGAATTATAGTTTGAAGAAAATATATCTCCAATCTCGTGAAACTATTTAGCTAATAAATAAAAAAAATAAGCCATTTTATTTCACTCATGGACGATGTTCCTCTATCATCAAAATTTCATACTTTTGATAGTTAACAAGTAGTAAGTTCAATCAACAATAGGAATGATGATGATGGTGATTGCTACAAACATAATTCAAGAAAAATAAGATAATAATAATAATAATAATAATAATAATAATAATAATAATAATAATAATAATAATAATAATAATAATAATAATCAAAATAATAATAATAATAATAATAATAATAATAATAATAATAATAATAATAATAATAATAATAATAATAATAATAATAATAAATAGTAGTAACAACAATAACAATAATAACAATACAAAATAATTCATAAGATTAGTAATTTATAATATGACAAGCATCTTTTGGCCATCAATATTGTATTTCAACTAGTACAAATTTGTGATGAATCTTACCCTTAGTAGGAGGAGCCATCTCCAAATTTGAATATGATTTACTAGTAAATTCTATTAGACCCTAGGGGGGGTGATTAGGGTCTTATGGTAATCTAATCCGATTTTATACCAATTTAAAACTAATTAACAAGTTATCCTAGTAAGTATAAAATACAACAAGATATGTGAGCTAGGATAAGTAATATACATAAGGGTAAACAAATTAAACAAGATAGTGGATGATATAAATAACGAGCAATAGACAAATATGATATAAAATATGAACACAAGATAAGTGCACCAATGCAATCACAAACAAACAATATGATCACGGAGTTTGGTCCCTACGACCTACGTCTCCGCTCCTCACCTCGAGGAGATCCCCACTATCACAACCGAGTTTTCTACGCTTACCCGAATAACGTTTACACCACACAATATCGGTTTTCAACGCTCACCGATCAATGATCACAATCTCACAATGTAACTACACTCTACACTCTCTAAGTGTTAGTCTCTAGTCCGTGTTCTTCCTCAAGTGCTCGGATACAACCTCTCCCTAGGTTCGTCAACCGACGCCACTTCTCTTGGAAGAGACCCCGTCTCTTACCACACACTCCTCTCAGTGTACTAGTGTAATACAGAGTGATCTACACAATTAGGCATGAATACAACAATGGTTGTTCTCTACAATAGACGAGAACTCAATTAAGCTCACTCTTAATTGTTACAACTCCCTACAACCCAATTATACAATGCATGCAAATACAATAAGCTCAATGGTTGTGTGTGTAAGCAATGAGAAAATCAATCATAAACTGAATATAAACCCTAGCTTGATAAAAATGATAAACAATAAATAATTAATATAAAGCTAGTATTGAGTTTAAAAATTCTTCTCTGAAGAAACAAGATGGAGAGATGGATTAAAATGAAGCTCAAACAATGTAGATGATCTCCTCCACTTGTAAGAAACTTCTTCACAAATAAACTCTTTTAAAACACACTAAAAAAACTTTAAAACCCTTGTTAAACTTGTTTAAAACATTTATTGGATACTTATGAAAGATGAGAGCAAGGGCCACCCAAAACCTCAACAAAAACCACAAAGAATTGACCAAAAAGCCCACAGAAAAACAGCTCAGAAAATAGCCGTTAGAAGCCAACGGTCATATCGGCGGTCGACTGCAGAATTCGCGTGGTCGTGGTCGACCGCGAGCAGCAGAAAAATAGAGGAATGGCTCTGGACTTCATCCGGTCGACTGCACTATAGCGCGATCGACCGCACTGTAGTCCGGTCGACTGTGAAAACTGACAGTTTCTGAAATCTGGAAATCTACGTATCTATCTTTATAAAATCAATTAAAAATAGTAAATCAACTACAAAAATTATGAAATTTTGATAAAAAGTTTTATATATGTAGATAAACATGTTAAAGAAAGAATTTCTAAAATATAATTTCCCAGTTGAGAGAAATAAATATTTGAACACATATATACAGTTTCTAAAAAACTGCTAAAAACTCGATTTTGTAAATTCAATTGAAAATAACAAAACAACTCCAAAATTAGTAAAACTTGGGAAAATGTTTGTATATATGAAGATAAATATGTAAACGAAGAAATTTTTTAAATTGCAATTTCTAATTATGAAAACTCATCTGTTTTACAAAAACATGTACGAACATGTGTACGAACATGAACTTATTTAAAACTTGATTTTGTAAATTTAATTAAACATAACGAATTAATTCCAAAATTGATAAAACTTTTAAAAACATTTATAAATATGAAATTAAACATGTTAGAAAAATAATTTCTTAAATTAAATTTCCCATTTGTGAAAACTCATGTATTTTATAAAACTTATAAATACATGTGTACATAAACTTCTTGATTTTTAACTATTGAGTTAAACAATGTTTTGAAACCTTATAAAATGATTTTATAGACTTAATAGAATATGTATATAATGGTTGTTAAGTCCAAAAACCAAAAACTTAATATTTTGTCAAAATTACTCAAAATCAAGAATTGTGTGTATGTGTGATATTGAGCTCAAAGTATTAACACACAAGTATAAATCCTAAACTAATTTACCCAAGCTAGATTGGTCTTCAATATGCTTGACTTGGTAAACTCGCGGATGAAGCTTGAACTTGAATCTTTAACTTGGATTTGCATAGTTTCACTTCACTATTCCGCCAACCTCCATTGGATATGATCGTGAATGCTTGATTCCATCCATCCTCTAACATGTTGTTTGTCTACAATAAATAGAAAACCACAAACACTAGACAAACAACATTAATCGTAAATTGTTTGTTAAACATCATCAAAACAAGAAGGCCAACAAATTCAACATAACAAGCAATAATTAGTAGCCGTTACAAACATAAACCCTAATTCATAAGATTTGGGGATCTGGCGATTTGCAACCAGTCGAGGGCGATGGTGTGGAAGAGAGCAACGGAATTGGGGATTTGGCGAGTTGCATCGAAGATGTTGACTTCGATGAACCAATCTATCAAATAACAAAAACCCATCAAACAAATCCCCTAACAAATATGAAACATCAAAAATATCAGAGCTTGGCTAAGCCCTTCCATCAATAGTTGTAGGCAGTGACAGGAGTTTGAGGAGAAGGTTGGAGGAGCTACGGTGACCGGAGTTCAAGAGCAGCGGTGAGAGATCTTTAGGCAGTGGGAGATCTGAAGCGACAATGTTCGCTAGAGTTTTTTTAGGGTTCAAGTAGTAGAGACTGTAGTAGTGGGTGTTGAAGGAAGTGATGAAAATGAAGATGCTAGAGGAGATAATGGATGATGCCGGAGTTGGAGGATTTGGGACCGAAGGCAAATGTGGGGCATTTAAGGGGGAGGGGAGGAGAAGAGAGAGGGGACAAGTATTATTTTTTTCGTTTTAGTCAAAATATTAGTGTGAAAATTCCCTCCTATTAGTTAGGTCAAAATTCATTCCCCTACCTAAATTTTTTCGTGTGGGACTCACTATCCTAGACGGAAATTTTCCATCTAGGATGTATCCTAGATGAAAAATTTCTGTCTAGGACGGTCTTCCATCTAGATTGTCAATCTAGACGGAATTTTCCGTCTACGTTGACTCGCCCTAGATGAAAAATTTTTCGTCTAGGTTGGGTCAAACTAGATGGAAAAAATTCTGCCTAGGTTAATCCATCTAAATTGCTTGATTTTCTACTAGTTATTACGGAAAGTTATAACTTAGAGGAATAAGAAGAGAGCAAATACTTCTCAGCTTTGTTTGGTAATTTGTATAAAACTAGGCTAGATTTGAACCAGTGAAGAGGCGATTCAGATTAGAACCAGTTTAGCTGTTCATTTTTGGTCCGAGAAGAACCGAGCCAGCTTTAGCGGAATTTTTCCCGGTCAAGATTCTCCTCAAAATTAAACCAATTTTAAACATGATACAATTTTGAGAGCGAGCCAAATTAGCCTTTATGACGTGAGCCCACATGAATGTCTAATAAAATTTTGTATGGGAGAAAGAAAATTGTGCTAGCACCACTACTGATATAAAAAAAACTTCTCGATTTGTACATTAATTTAAGGGTAAGTTACACTAAACCCCAAGAGCTTTTAGTATTTTTAGTAAACCACAAGAACTTTCAAATCACAATAAACCCCTAAAAACTTTTGAACTA
This sequence comes from Asparagus officinalis, assembly GCF_001876935.1. Lineage (NCBI taxonomy): Eukaryota > Viridiplantae > Streptophyta > Magnoliopsida > Asparagales > Asparagaceae > Asparagus > Asparagus officinalis. Next base: position 58,298,946 of record NC_033796.1, read on the forward strand.
CAAAAAATCCCTAATAGTTGTTATGTTTTGCAGATGAACCCCATAAAATTAGAACATAAAAGATATTTTGGAAGTTATTAGGGGGTTAGTGTAATTTATCCAAAATATATTAAGGGTTTTTTTAAAAAAAACTTATCGAGTGGCTCAGTGTGATTTTGAAAGCTATTTGGGCTTTACTGAAAAATGCTGAAAGTTCTTGGGAATCTAGTGTAAATTACCCTTAATTTAATATTTTCTACACATTCATTGTACTTGTCAAAATGTCATACTTGTTTTAAGCTAAAATTTTCTTGTCGTGGAAATTCCTGCCTAATATTAGTAGCTCCCTTTGACACAAAGTTATCCCTGAAAACAACATCATTACCACCTTAAACGGCTTCAAAACACACGCGCTGGTCACCTTCCCATTTTCATGGATTCCTTCTCCTTATTCGACTCATTTGGATTATTTTCAGAAACAAGTATTCCTCAGATCTGCATCTCCTTCTGAATGAGCTCACCCTTTTCATCAATAAATCCTAAAATCTCATCCCAATACCAATCAAGGTACGATTCAAATCTCGGTGTTCTCGATACCTCTTGCCCATTTTGGGCACTACCCATTCATATTAGTTGAATGGATCTCTTTTTCAAATTGTCCATTTGAAGAATGTGGTGTTGGTGTTAGAACTAGATGCAAATCTCTCGGGATTAGATTTAGAAGACCCACAAACCAAAACCCTTTATTTTGGGTCTAATTTTCGATCCCCAAAAGGATGTTGCCAAGGGTTGCATCAGCTGAGGATGCTAAGGATTTGACCCAAAGAACGCAGCCTAGAGTTTCCCCGTTCAGAGCCCTGAAAACCCTAATGCTGTTCCTCGTTCTGGGAGTTGGGTTTTCATTGTTCAGCCTCTACATGACCAGACACCTCACAGTTCAGAACATGGTGATGCAAGCTCGGTCGACTTTCCAGTCTTGCTTCGAGGAGCAGCAGGTGACTCTTGAGAGATGGGTTAGGCCGCCCTCGAGCTTGATGCACTCGATGAGCGATGAGGAGTTGCTTTGGAGGGCTTCATTTGTTCCTCAGGTGAAGGAGTATCCATATAACAGGGTTCCCAAGATAGCTTTCATGTATTTAACTCGTGGGCCTCTGCCGCTTTCGCCTCTCTGGGAGAAATTTTACAGGGGAAATGAAGGCCTTTACTCTATTTACATTCATGCATTGCCGTCTTATGTCGCCAATTTCTCATCAGATTCTGTGTTCTACCAGAGGCAGATCCCGAGTCAGGTACCATTCGGTTTCTTTATCTACTTGTAAATTTTGTGAAGTGCCAATGGTGTTAAGCAATTAACTTATAAAACCTAGTAAACATTTCAGTTTGATATATTTTGATGTTGCTTGAATCATCTGAGGTTAAGGTGAGGAATGCATTATCGTTCTTGAAGCCTTTCATTTAACTTAGTCGGTTCTAGTCCTTACACGGTTGAACCTCTAGTCTATGTCTAAAGATTTATCTATGTATTTTCCGCCATACATATGACCTTTATGGGTTTGAATGGAGTGCGCCTAGTTACCGTTTTTTGTGTTTGTTAACTCAATGACATGGACATGAACACTGATAATTTTTATATGATGGATTAAATATCTGTATTTAGTAAAAAGAATGCAGAGTTTGGACCCAAGATACATAAAACATTGCAGTTTGAAAAATCACCGAAAAACACTAAGACATTGGAGACTAGAAGGAATTCAACCTTTTTCTAATACCATACTGCATCCTATAGCATGGCAGGATTGTAATATGTATTGCATCATCGTCTATTGAAAAATAATGTGCTTAAGCTTCTTGTTTATGTTTTATGCATATGTTGATCTTTGAAACATTTTCTTAAAATTAAGATTCATGTATAAATAGTGTTGGATTACGAAAGTACAATTTGTGCTTATATACTTTTGAGCAATTATGTGAGCAGTATGGAAAGGCAGTTCAAATTTCTTTTTTGGCTTAATATTATGTTGTTTGGTACCTCAAGGATGAAGTCAGTTCCGTAAAAAAAAAACACATATCTTCTTTTCTCTTCTTTAGTATCTCTGATGTAGGAGTATTTGATAGCTTACTTTGTTACTTGTACGAGTTTGAACTGTGATATAAGAAGAAAATGTCTATCCACTCGTTGATTAGCCTTAGGTTTGCGACGTAATCCTTTGTTTCTTAGTTTCTTTGGCTAGGAATTTTACACCAAGTTAACAAAATTGATACTAGTGAATAGAGAGCTACACACTGTCAACAACTGGATATGAATCTTTTATTTTTCATTTTTCATTTTTCACTTTTAACTTTTCATTTTGTTGTGTGTTCATCTGTAGAGGTTTCTTGACTTTGAATCACTCATCAAAATCTGACCTCATTTAGAAGGGATGAAGCTTACATGGTGGTGGTGATTGCTTGGTATCCATATTAGTCAAACTATGAACATACCGTCAGCTTTCTGCATCTACTACCTCCCAAGTATCTAATTTACCACGTGCTTCTGAACTCATGTTATCCAGCCATCGTAGTATCCTGTGCAATTGCTTCTCGGTTAGATGATAATTCCCTACTAGATTAGGGGTTATAGTTAATGTTTTGTTGGGAGGATAACTCATTCCACAATTCCTAATTTAATATAAACTACCAACCATGTCTATAAAATCTGCCTGTAGTTCATGATTTTATTGAAGTAAGCATTCTAAACCATGATCCCTCATTGTCAGCTTCCGTTTATTTTCTTTCACAGCCTTAAGACATTTATGCCAATATGCTTTAAAAATGCATGATAAAATTACCTTTACCGAAGGTATAATATATGTTCTATGGAGATGATATGGCACTACAAATTGGAAACATACACAAAAGAGAAGAATTGTATCTGATACATGTATCTAACTGACAAGATGCTTCATGATTGAATTGCCGTGGTATAGAAGATCCTGAATGATTGAATTGCCTTGCTATTGAAGATTTAGTCATTGCTCGGTAATCATTGCATCTATATGATATACTATCTACTAAAAGCACACTCTTAATGAGACAATGTTTCATTTAATTTTAGTTTCTCCTTAATCAATCTTGCAGAGACATTTGGGATTGTGAGTAGCGAATAACTAACAAATGAAAATGGTGCTTATGCATGAGTCTGCTCCTTATAGATGCATTGTCATCTTAAAATTTGTTGGAATAGCCTGTATAAAATGGCTAGAAATTGAGCAAGAAAATTTTGATAACTTATCTGATCTGTTGTATTGTTGACTACTTGACTGTTTTATTGGTAGAGCTGATGTGCATCCTCGAACGCTGACCTTAAGGTGTTACTCGGCCTACATTGATACAATAATCCCAAGTTCAAACTACTTTTATGGACAATAGGCATAGTTGTTCTGTATGCATCCACCAACAACTCCAAAAAAATATGCAAGCCCACACAAGTAAAGAACTTTACCTTTTTAGAAGCTAGTAGGAGCAAAAGATGAATTAGGCCTGTAAGCCCCTCTTTATATAGGATTCTCAAAATTTGGTGCCCAAGAAACCTTAGTTTGCTTAGCAAGCAAACTAAGTTGGCTTCCTAGGTGGCTAATCGAGTGCCACTTGTCTCCCAAGTGACTTGATGACTAAGCCAAGCTAGTCAGACTTCTACACATTTCTAATGACGTGTAAAAGAAAAGTTTGAAACTTTTACACATTTCTAACAATGTCCACGAGTTTCAAACTTTTGTTTGGTTGCCTTTAATTTCATGTGCGTAATAAAGATCTGGCTAGGACTTGAATCTCCACTTAGACCAGTTGAAAAGTAGTCCCACCTCCCACGCAGGTGAACTAGTGTCTAGGTCTTGAACTAGCACTTTATCATGGTTTTTGCAAAGTCTTAGGTTCTACCCAGTAGATTCCTTAAGAGTAGGCCAAAAGTACACTTTGCATAGGTAAATCCTTAAGGAGTGCTCCTAACACACTCCACTTCAGAAGAGTTTGTATTTAAAGGCTTTACATAGCTAACCTCAAACAAGTGTGTATCTATAATAGCTTAGGTTTTGAACTTGGGTACCACTTTCACTTTTACTTCCTAATCCGTAACACGTTAATGGCCCTATGCTTTTGTTAAAATATCTACAAATACTTTAGGATCTGCCAGTAGATTCCCTAGGAGTAGGCAAAAAAACTCTACGTTGCATAGGTAAATTCTCGAAGCGTGCTCCTATCAGCACTCCACACCCTAAGTGTATTGGATTTGTTAGGACTTTTCATGATCCTCTACATGATAGGAGTACGTAGCACATAGCACATAGCACATTTTTAGTATTATTTCTGCAAAGGCTTTAGGATACACCCGGTAGATTAAATTGTAGGAGTCGGCCAAAACTCTACCTCTACATTGGTAAATCCTTAATCACATAGGCACCCGCACCTGAAATTCTTTGGATTTTTTAAGGCTTTAGAAAGACAACCTCCTAAATTATATGATTATGCACATGAAATTAGAGCCAACTGAAGGCAAGTTTGAAATTTGTAGGGGATTGTTGGAAATGTATAGAAGTTTTAATCTGGGACTCTACACATTGGTGGAAATGTGTGGAAGTTTTACTAGTTTGGCTTGGTCACCTAGTACCTACCACCAAGGAAACCAACTTAGTTGACTTGCCAAGCAACTCAAGTTTTGTTGGCCACCAAATTTGAACATCCTATATAAAGATGGACCTGGCCTCAAAGGGAGACATGGCTAATCTACTTTCTCCTTCTACAAGCTTCTAAGAGAGGAAAAGCCTTTGCTTGTATGGGTTTACCTATTCTCGTTTGGAGTTGCTGGTGGTTGCACACCAAACAACTCAGATTATTGTTCCAGGAAGTGGTTTGGACTTGAGATATTTGCACTGAAGTAAGCCGAATAACACTGTAAGGTCAATGTTCTAGGATGCGCAGTAGCTCCACTGATGCAACGTCAACAATAACAAGAAAAAGGAAAGTTTTTGTATTCTTCTTGCTCTTTCTGTCCATTTCATACCAACTATTCCATCAAAAACATGATTTCTCTATAAATTATTTACACCTTAATATTTATATCAAATATGTAATTAGATATTGAATCTTCCCCACTGAACTACCTGTCTTTCACACCTCACCGAATCAGATCATTTATAAGACTATCAGAAACCCCAAGCTAACATCAAATTATCTATTTGTTAATCTTATGATTATCGCTATCTTGTTATTTCCCTATTGAACTATTTTTGCCATCATGTTAATCTCCCATGCACTTATTTGGGTGATATTTGACATGCTTATGCTCTATTAGATATACTATTTTTCAGAATCTTTTATATTCCCATTCAATTTTTTTCATTCTTCCTGCTCACTAACAATGACACCTGGTACTGAATCACTGGTTCCTGTTAACTTGTGAACAAATGCTTTAAGGATTTGGATGGCATAGCTAGAAGGTAAGTCCTATGTACCCTAGGAAACAAACAGTGTGCTTGTAATAATGCAGTTGCTTGGATTTCCTAAACATCACTTCAATAGCAAGAAGTGTGTCATGGGATGAGAGGGAAAGGAAGAGAGCAAGGGGAGGTGTAATCATTTCAGACGCCTAATATCTACATTGTGATTATAGCTGCTAGCTCTAATTTTGTGCAGAAGGCAATTACTTATGACTTTTTATTTATTTATTTATTTATTCTATAGATGTTTTCCACATCCGTAATCATTATGATATTGTAGTATTGATACGGGTGTATCTTCTCTTTAGAACTTAGCAATCCTCATGAGAGCTTGAGGATAGATGATTCTTATGGTAACTTGAAAATAGAGATGTAAAACAACACAGTGGAACGCAGGTCGAAGCGTGGAACGAGGCGGCGAATCGAAGTATCCAGTTTTCAGCTCGTGAGTCGACTCATACATGCACATGAGTCGACTCATCAGGTTGAGTCGACTCATACCTGTCATGAGTCGACTCACGAAACCCAGCCGTTTTGTCAGAAGTTTCTGACCAGTCGACTCATGCCTGTCATGAGTCGACTCACGAAACCCAGTCGTTTTGTCAAAAGTTTTTGACCAGTCGACTCATCATTTTATGAGTCGACCCATGTGTCATGAGTCGACTCATATATGCACATGAGTTGACTCATCGATAGTTGTCTGGTTTGTTTGGGTTTCTGTTTGCACGAATTCCTGTGGGGTTTGGGCTTGATTATTTACCATTTTACCATCCACATTGTTACACCTATATAAGGGATTATTTTAGGATTTCTAATAAATCAGATGTAATCAAAGAGAGATTCTAATCAAGAGAGATTAGGGTTTAGAGAGAATTGAGAGTTTGTTCTCGATTCTAGTGAGATTGTGTGAGAGAGATTGTAATCTTTTCATATCATAATCTAGAGAGGGTATTTTTTTCGCCACATACTGAATTATTCTTATGTTTCTGTCATCCTCTTCTCAACCCACCTTTGATAATTCCGCGATCAAATGTGCTCGTCCGGTGACTCGTATCAAGTTGGTATCAGAACGATCAGATCCTGTGAAGGGGGCATCCTGTATATGGTCCTGACTCGATCGTAATATAAGAAGTTAGGCGAGATCCTTATTTTATTGGAAGGAGTCCAGAAATTAAGAAAGAAGAAGACAGAAGGAGATAATTCAGCAAGACTTGATACAATGGAGAAGCCGATCGAGATGATCGGTTCTACACTCAATCAGCTCGTAGGTCTCATCAATGGAAAAGATAAAAAGGAGGAATCTTCTTCGAAGGGTAAGAATAAGCTCGAAAGGTCCGATGGAGAGGGCGAGAAAACTGGTTCTGATGAGGAGGCTGAGATTGTTAAGACTGCTCCACATCAAGGGGGTAAGAATTACTACCAGAACTTAAAAATTAATTTTAAGATGGAGATTCCTATTTATGATGGGAGTGTCAATGTGGAGAAGCTCGATGATTGGATCGAGCGTATGAAAATGTATTTCACTTTCTATAGATATTCATCCAAGGAGAAGAGTGTGTTCGCGACTTTGAAGCTTTCAGGGCATGCGTTTGACGTGATGGAAATCCTACTGGAAGAAGGAAAAGAATGCGGTGTCGTAAAACAAGTTTAAGGAGCTACTGAGAAAGCAGTTCTATCCAATAGGGTTCCTTGAGGAGCGTTGGTACAAGTGATACGACTTGCGCCAAAGATTCAATCAGATCGTTCAAGAATACACGACGGAGTTCCAGCAGCAGGCGATGGTTCTAAACGTCGCGACGGACGAATACTCCATCTTCATGAAGTATATGACGGGTCTGAACGAATACATCCGGAAGGAGATGAAGCTATTCATGGTCGAGTCTATTGCAGAGACAAGCGTGAAAGCTATTGCCATCGAGGGCAAGCAAAAGAAGAGCAACGAGGCAAAGGAGAAGCAAAACAGACGGGAGGTGAGTCTAGTGGTTCCAAACATAAGGAGAAGAAGAAAGGTGATCTAGGAAGAACAGAACTGATTTGTAGTCACTGAGAGAAGACAGAACATATCGCTGATCGATGTTGGGAGAAGTATCATCATCTGAAGCCAAAGGGATTGAAGAAGAAAAAAGAGAAAAATACATACGTGATAGCACAGGGTCCGAAGGAAGTTCCTGGGATGACAGAGCCCAACAGTAGTCTCAATCTTATGATAGAGAAACAGGCCACGAAAGAGGACGAAGACCCTCGAGAGCAGCTCTTTGTGCTGAAGTTACAAGTGAAGATCAGTTTGGTTGATGTTATTGTTGATTCAGGTAGCGAAAATAATTTGATATCCGAGGTCTTGGTTCAGAAGCTGTGTCTGAAGACAGTCAAGCATCCGAAACCCTATCCATTAGGGTGGATTCAGAAGGAGACGAGACTTAGTGTAGTTGATCAATGCACTGTCAGATTTGCGCTCCATGAGTCGTATATTAACGAGGTCACGTGCGATGTCGTTCAATTGGATGTTTGTCAGGTTATACTGGGCAATCCGTACTTGTGGGATAGATACACGATCTACGAAAAGCGGGCTCAAAAGTATATATTCACCAAGGATGGTGAAAAGTTCATATTTCGTTCGGCGTCTCTTCCGAGGGAGGCAAATTTGGTGACGGTGACGTGAGCGAAGAGGCTAGTGAATGCAAGCAAGAAGTTCGTCTCGCTGTGCATTAAACTTCATGACGAGCCATCGAAAAGAAGTTGCATGTTGGAACGGAAGACGACTATGATGAGGCGAGGAACGAAGGAGTCGTTTCCAGTTGTACGTCGATATCAGGTTCCTAGCAAAGTCAGGTGGTACAGAAAGGATGGAGGAGCTCGCGAGTTTCCTCAGCTGAAGTTCTAACTTGAATGAGACTTCAAGTTCCTAAAAGGGGGATCCATGATACATATGTATCTTCTCTTCGGAACTTAGCGATCCTCATGAGAGCTTGAGGATGGATGATTCTCATGGTAACTTGAGAATAGAGGTGTAAAACAACACAGTGGAACGCAGGTCGAGACGTTGAATGAGGCGGCGAATCGAAGAATCGAAGAATCGAAGCATCCAGTTTTTAGCCCGTGAGTCGACTCATACATACACATGAGTCGACTCATCAGGTTGAGTCGACTCATGCCTGTCATGAGTCGATTCACGAAACACAACCGTTTTATCAGAAGTTTCTGACCAGTCGACTCATGCTTGTTATGAGTCGACTCACGAAACCCAGCCGTTTTATCAAAAGTTTCTGACAAGTCGACTCATCATTTCATAAGTCGACCCATGTGTCATGAGTCGACTCATATATGCACATGAGTCGACTCATCGATGGTTTCCTGGTTCGTTTGAGTTTCTGTTTGCACGAATTCCTGTGGGGTTTGGGCTTGGTTATTTACCACTTTACCATCCACATTGTTACACCTATATAAGGGATTGTTTTAGGGTTTTTAATAAATCAGATGTAATCAAAGAGAGATTATAATCAAGAGAGATTAGGGTTTAGAGAGAATTGAGAGTTTGTTCTCGATTCTAGTGAGATTGTGTGAGAGAGATTGTAATCTTTTCATATCATAATCTAGAGAGGGTATTTTCCTTCGCCACATACTGAATTATTCTTGTGTTTCTGTCATCCTCTTCTCAACCCACCTTTGATAATTCCGCAATCAAAGATGCTCGCCCGGCGACTCGTATCAAGTATCCACCAAAGGCATTCACCTGGGGACTTAGTAATTGGTTCATGCTATTTTCTGTGTGTGCTCCCATTTTGGTAAATTTTCTTTTGCAAAAATTTATATTAACTCGAGTCAATTTTGCACTGTAGACATGACATTATGACAGCTACAGGGTACAATTCATATGCCATTGTTTCCTCGATCTGATTGGAATATTGCTGGACACATGGTCTTACATTATGTTCTTAGCATCCTTTACGAAGTTTATAAAATAAGGGCGTTAAAATATGAAAATTAACAGCACCATGTTTTTTTAGATGATACTATGAGTGTCTTGGCATATTCATACCTGTATAATCTGATTTATCTCAGAGAGCACCATGTTTTTTTAGATGATACTATGAGTGTCGTGGCATATCCATACCCATGTTATCTGATTTATCTCAGAGATGACTTCAGCTGAAACAATATTTTCAATCAAATTTTGCCGTCAATTTCAGTTTCATTTCTGATGTATTTGATATTTGTGGAATGACAGTAATCAACAAAGAGATAAAGAGCACCCTTCCTTAAGTTATGCATATGAATCAGCAATCATGTTCCCAACTCTGAACGAGCACATCAATCTTCAATTCATATCTAGGACTCCCTAACTCAGTCCAACTGAAAAATCAGCCGTTTTTTCATCTTAAAGGTGCTTAGCATGCATATCATACGCTTCAGATAAATCATTCCATCAATACCAGTTGTCTAGGTTACACAGACACTTCATCTAGGCTTTCGTGTCCGTGTCTGTGTCTCACACTCCTTGGACACTTCTTGCATATATACATATATTTATTCAGGCGTGTACTCAATTATATAACACATGTTTTAGTTCAAAAATCTCGTGATACGCTTCTTGAATGTATGTCATGCATTTCATCTCAAATTTTTGTAGCTCATTGGACTCGGAACATTGTTAGTTTTAGCACATACCTAGTCCACAAGTTTGATTTTAGATGGTCGTTTGGGTATCTAGTTCAAATATGAGTGGTGTTTCAATTTATATAATCCACTTGATAAACATAACAATAGTATAAGGATTTTAGTTCTCATAACATGTGAATGAAAAACAATATTGATCTCATATAGATTATTAGACATGTGTGTATATAGCTGTGTCCTAGTATCCTGAATTTTACTATTTTGCTGTGTCCTGTATCCACACCCGTGCCCGCACCTGTATCCATGCAACATAGCCAGCTGCTATTCAAGAAATTACCTTCATAGGCAAAATCAGCCTATGCCTCTGCTGTTAGTTTCATAATTGGTTCTTTTATTCTTTGTATGATGTATTTGTTTCTAGTGTTACCTCTTTTGGTGTCAGCATGCACCACAAAATTCTTCTTCTGGTATTTTTATATTTATAAGCCACCATCATTCTTTTATTTCTCATATGTGTGTGCAAGCTAACCGTGAAGAATGATTTTCACTTCATCATACAACCGTGAATGTCGCTGATATCCTCACCCACTAATATCTGTAGTTAATATTAGTTCTTTCTTTTTGCCTGGTGAGAAGTCCTTGTGAATTCAAGTTTATTTTGTTTAGTTACCTTATATTGCCATATAACTTTTAGCACCACATCAGTTTTGGCTAATGAATTGTTATAAAACTTAACTTTGGTATTGGATGGATATTCTTCTGCTTATACCTTCTAGGTTACAGTAAATCTATGTAATGTACTCAAGTCTCATATGACTGCCTCAATGAATATTTTAACTTTATCTCTCATGTCATCGGTTTGATGTTCATTTCACTTTGACACTGTCATCTCTCTATTCAGAGTATTTGCAATGTTTCTGGAAAAACTGCTAATTTGTTCAAACTTCAAATCAAAGATATTCATATTTTATTGGGTCCTGAGTAAACTAACAATTCCACAATTTGTACATGAGTAATACTTTCGACTTATGTACCTTACATGAGAATTTGGCTTGGATCCAAGTATGTTACATGAGAGGAAAAGAAACCTGGAAAAGGAGAGATTTTCAATTGATTCTCCTTTATACAAATAGACCTTGGTAAAACTGACTTGATTGGAGTCTGTTAAAAGATTTAACGTTTACAGGCTTAGAAAGTTTGGATTGGTAAACAGATTACAGATTCAATCTTGATGACTTAATATATATATACAC